>NC_139719.1:22631843-23004343 GCF_964188405.1 Protomyctophum parallelum | reverse complement strand
ACGGAGGTGCTCGGATATAGACATGGTGGTGAGGGAGCGGGTGGGACGAGGAGGAAGAAGAGGAGGAGGAAGAGGGATAAGGGGGAGGGGGCCTCTCTTCCTCTGGGGAGGGGTAGGCATAACAGGAGTCCGACCAATTGGAAGACGCGTCGTCCGAGCTGCAACGATAAGAACGTCAAGAGGTTTCATGGGGAACTGAGCTGGTGGTCAAATGTTAATGTTTGACAGTGGATGCGATGATCATTGGGGCGTGGAGGGGAAAGTCCAGTGGGGAATTCTGGGTGTGTGGGTGCTCATTCAGTAGCTGTGAGGGAGGAAATTAGTGCCATTCTAATTTTTACACTGTGATGTTACGAAGGTGGGGAGGACTTAAACGAGAACAGCAAAAGCTAAACAAAAACATTTGGCTCAGAACCATTCTTAGGCATTTTCAAATGCATGCATTCCATCAACTGCCGTATCTGTTGCAAGCGAGGCATGCATGCCTAGCAACAATGCGTTGTCACAGCTGCTGAATGACACCTCAAAACAATGTCAAAAAGGCATGAACGACATGCACATGCAGCACGTCCTAGAAAGCTTGAGCTCTAACACTGAACTCGTCATTTTCTTTTCTAGAATTGCACTTTTTGGCCTACACAACACCGCCTGGGACATTTTTGTAAGGTTTCAACCCGATCCAACCCCCCTTGACTGCCAGTATACAATCAAAGTTGCACACTGTATTTCTGAAACTATAAATCATGTGAACAAAATATGCATGGTGCTAGCCTACTAGCAGTATGCATACGAAGTTTTCCGATGATCTGTCCAGTCCAGATTATTTCCGGACAAAAACACACAGACACACAAAGACACAGTCACAGTAACCCTCTTACAGTATAGACAGCCAGCCTCCTGCAGAGCCACGCCGTATAAAAAGAAGACCTCCCAGTGAGACACTTCAAAATCAACCAACCTGAAGTGGCAAGGCAATATGAAGAGAACTATAGGCAAAACATTAATGACACCACCAAGAGCTTTACTGCACAATAAGTGACGCTTACAAATAACAACGCTGACTTAAAGAACAGTTGGAAAGTCAGGGGTATAGTTCATAAGGACATGCGTCGAGAGATGCAAATTAACAACGTGTGGGGGGCGGGGTGGGGGGTGTGTTACAGACAGGTAAACGGGTTGAAGCGCAGAAAGACAACGCCGCTGTGGCAGGTCAGTCGCAGCGGCACTGTGAGGGAGCAGCACACTGGGAGGGGGGAGGGGGTATGGTGGAGGGGGGCAAGCGGAGGACAGGGCACCAACCGCGGCCTTACCTGGCTCGGTCACTGCTGCTAGCGGGAGGAGGGGTGGGGGAGGGGGACGCCGAGAGCTCCCCCGCCGCCTGCTCGGGAGCGAGCGCGTCATTGTTGGGCGGGGCGGGGGGCTGAACGCTCGGAGGCGTGGAGGTGGATTTGCGGGACGCAGACGACGAGCCCCTGCGTGACACCCAAGTCGTGTCCATCACCCTCACACCCATGCTGCATTGGGGGGAGGGGGGAACAGAGATCAACAGCCAAGTCAAGTTCAGGGCCGAGTGTGGTGGTCACATGGGTTTGGGTGCATGGGCGTGGGTGGGTCAGGTGTCGAACACTAGTACACACGGAGCGTCTGGGACGGAGTCGCTTAACTAAGGATCAGCCTTACTCTCCCTTATAGGTGCTGGCCTTCACTAAAACCATGCCCAAACCCGAGCCCAGGTCAGCAGCTGGGGAAAACATCACACTACTCATGGCACAGAGCCTTGTGTATGGTTGAAATTAGGCTCTACAGCAGCGAATGTCAAGGACAGAACACCAACACAGTAAATTTACAGGATAACTGCCCTTTCTCTTTTCATGTTTTGATGGGGTATTCATGTGATATGCAGCTTATTCTTTAGCCTGAGAATAATCGCACTAAGCACTAAATATAGCAAGTTTCTGGTTAGAGAAACAGAAATCACAGGAAGAAATCAGAAATCAGGCAATCACAGGAAAACAGGAATCGTCCAAAACAATCTATGTACATGGTTGTCTCTAAATGAAAGCAACAAAATGCTTTTGTATCAACGGCTTGGTGTTTGAACTCATCAAAACATGTGTATCCAGTGACATTGAAAAGATGCTGGTTAAGCAAACGAGATAGAAAGGCCTGCTTTGTTCCCACGGGAGACTTGACAACCAGCCATTCACCTCCACTCTGTCACCCCGCTGTTGGGAAACCCTGAACTACCGGTGTCAAAGTGTGTCACTTCCAACAGTGAGCAGACCTGAATGGAATACTAAAGAGACAAAATGACAAAAGAGACAGTTTCTTTCAACGTGCGGGCTGAGACAACAACACCGGTGAAAAGGCGGCAAGTGGGTTTGGAGAAAAGTCAAGAAAATAAGTACAGTACCTTTGTATCTTCCTAATGCTGCTGCGTTTGTGTCAGAACAGAGACAAGCAGAAATGAGCAGAGGAATACAGATCATGAGAAAGTGCTGTGCCCTCGCCCACACAGAGCGTCTTTATTAAAGTGTCGGTGGGAGTTTGGCAGGTCGCATTTATGAGCTCTGAAAGCTAAGATGGTGAGGCAGGCAGCGGGGAGTGGGATGCAAGGTTGATGTTACACCAATGTTGGTGACCAATCGAATTATGTGACACCAGGAGTCACGGTTGGGAATTCTCCGCAAATCCGAGGAATAACATAATACATAATATTATATCTAATATAATATAGGTCACACATTTTGGCGCAACACTGGGCTGGCAGGCTGCTGGTGTTGGTGGGGAGGGGTGTGAGTCATGCTGACGGTAATGAGGAGAGGGATCTGAGGGGTGAAAATGTGCCTTCCCAAAGGTGCGTCAAGCACATCCTGCCCAGCAAGCAAATTATCGCTCCATTTAGTGCTAATTAGGTCAAAGTTTCCCGGTGGATCCCAGAAATCCACCCCACATCCTCAGAAAATAAGACAAATGTAGAATAAATTACTTTATTCTAAAGCTTTAGTTAACACAAGTGGTTGCCTGCAGTGTTGTGATAAATGTCCCTCAAGTTATTTTAACATTTGATAGCCGCGCAACACACTTTATGGAGCAAGAGAGAGCGAGAGAGAGAGAGAGAGAGAGAGAGAGAGAGAGAGAGAGAGAGAGAGAGAGAGAGAGAGAGAGAGAGAGAGACAGACAGAGAGAGAGAGAGAGAGAGGGAGAGATATTCACAAATTAATAATCCCTACAGGTTTATGTACTGTACTTGACACCAAGTACTGGATGTCTTGCTGTTGTCACCACAGACTGTCAGATGTTTATACTCAGTATAATATACACAAAACAGTCAAATTAACTGTTTGATGTCTGATCCAAGCAGACACAGAGTGACATTACGTCTAGTCTACTTTCCATTTCCCGCAACTGAAATAAAGTGGTGCTGACTGGCTGCAGTTGCTAAGAGCATTACATCTTCATGAATCTGAATCTAGAAAACGATGTGCACTAAAAAGTCAATGTAATGTGCAGTAATGTAATGTGCACTATCCCAAAGTAAAATATCACTTTAGGATGTGTTTTATTTATGACCAAGCAAGAAAACTATTGTAAACAAAAAAAAAGCAAAAACAAAAAAAGCAAAACACTTCAGTCTGAACTCAGTCAGAGCGGAAGAGTATGTGTTTCTAATGAAAGGCAAGCTCTATTGATTGGGGCTTACACAGACCCAGGCAGCTTTAATTAGCCAGGCTTACTTGGTCCCAGTGCTGCTGGGCTCAGCCTGACTATTCTGCAGGGCAGGGCCTGATAAGACCAAGGGCCTATTAAAGAACACAGAGAGAGAGAGTGACAGAGAGAGACACAGAGAGAGAGAGAGAGAGATATGCCGAGATAGAGACAGAGTGAATGAGTCACACACACACACACACACACACACACACACACACACACACACACACACACACACACACACACACACACACAAGATGACAGATCGAGACAGAATGGTTTCACTTAGCAAATCCTAAAAAAAATTCTTCACGATGTCCAGATTTCCCAGTATATCACGGTATAAACCTCCCTACCATGTCCCATTTCTTTTTGCTATTCTCTCTCACTCCAGGCTCACTCACTAAGAAGGAAGGAGGAATGTGATATTGTCTTTGTCCCTCCAACGGTCCAACGGGCAAAATCCAAACTCCTCACCAAATTCAATTCCTGCGCCAATCTGTGAGCAGAAGTCCATTCTCTCTCACTTTCACTGTACATGCATGCACCGATGCACGTAACTCTGAAATTAGGCAGAATTGCAAGTTTCCTTCCCCCACCCCCCCCCCCCCCATTTAGAATAAGCCCACAGCTAATATGTCAGCACAGCAGTCTTAATTTGTTTAATTATGAACAAGAAAAACATTTAGAGTGTCTGTTTAGGATTGGTGTTGAATGAGGGAATAAGTGCATCGAGGGTGCAGAGTCAATGAGATGGTTGAAATGAAAATGCTAAAGATAATTAAGTTGTACACACATGCCGGAATGTCTAGGACTGACTGAATAACAAGCTTCTAGTTCCTATGCGACTACCATACAATACTATACTACACTCTTAATTGATCCGTGGACATAACTTGTACATCATTTGTTTTCATGTTGTAAGTGACGTAATTCTCTAAGAGTTGTGGCCACATTTTCTTTCTTCTCTGAAATGTGAAAGGAGAAACACGTCACGAAACACTAATGCGTGTCCACGTCCCAGACTGAAAGACTGAATCATTGTGTGGCTCTCTTACCCGTCCTTTTTATAGAACTCCAGCATCATGTTGTCGGTGGCGACGCTGAGTGGCCTTCGGCTCTGGTCGTTCTGCCTGCGTTCGGTCTGGTCCAAGTCCGGTGATGGCATGGTGTTGTAGTTGGCATTGTGGTTGGTGTGCACGGGACTGCCATAGTTGCCCGTGACATTAAACTCGATCTCTGACAAAAATAAATGAATAAATGTAATGATATTTCTGCAAAGAAATTGACAGCTGCCTTCATAATGTTTCAAACTTGAAAAGCAATACCGTGTCAAATGTATGAATTTGCTGCTCTCTAAAGGTTAAAAATGACATGAGGGTAACTTTGTACACAGTGATGTAAGAACACAATTGTAGCTAATACATATCATATTGTGTGTTAGATTTGTCAATGAACAAGCATTGACAATAGTGAATAGTATTGTATACATTAACTGCTCATTGGCACAAGTAAATGCAGTGTCAGGATTAACATGTTACAAAGTAACGCAATTACTTTTGTGGTAACCAGTAACATAACTATTGGGCGTCAAATTATTAGGTAGCCATGGCTGAATGGGTAGAGAGGCTATCTGGGAAACTTTTGCCGCTGCACTTCCGGTCACCAGCCGACTCATTGCTCACGGTCGTGATTTTGTAGGAAACAAAAAAGGTTCTTTAAACCATACTATTTCATTTGATTATTTGATGTCGTGGTTTTTCATAGTTTGTATTATTTGCGTGGCGACGTTGACATGATGACATTAAGTTAAAAACGTCAAAATGTCCTTTAAAAAACGGCAGCTCTTCCAGTTGTGTTCCACTAATCGACTCTCACTGCTCACGCACTGACCACTGACTCTCCCACCCAGGAACATAATCTGTGCTCTCATCTCTCCCTCTCTCTCACGCACAGTATCAGTATCATCATACTATGTACCTCTCTCCCTCTCTCCCTCTCTCCCACTCTCTCACACACAGTATCTGTATCATCATACTACCTCTCTCTTTCTCTCATTCTCACACACACACACACACGTAGGTCGAGAGGTAGCTATGACGACGCAGCTATTGCACGTGCACGTGTGAAAGAGAGAGAGAGAGAGAGAGATGAGAGCGCATGAGAGCGAGGTGGGAGAGAGACAGTCAGTCAGTGGTCAGTGCGTGAGCAGTGAGAGTGGGTGACTGGAAGGCAGCAGCGTAGCTGGAAGAGCTGCCGTTTTTAAAAGGAGATTTTGACGTTTTTAACTCATGTCATCGTGTCAACATCGCCACACAAATAATACAAACTGTGAAAAACCACGACTAACCACGAATAATCAAATGAAATAGTGTGGTTTAAACTAAAGAACTTTTACAAAATCATCGACCGTACGTCCACCAGCAATGAGTCGGCTGCCGACCAGAAGTGCAGCGGCGGGCCAAAACTGAACGCGGAAGGGTTGTATGCATAATTGCATATAGCCCATTAAGCAAGTACTGTAACAAGTCCAAGAATAAGTGGACTTGGCAACACTGGCAGTAAGATGGGCAGAAGTGATCCATCCCTCTCGTTGCCTTGATGACTTATCCTCACCTCCAGGGAAGAACCAGTCGGCATGCTGGATGATGGGCTCAATGATGCCAACGATCTGCAGGGACACGGTCGTCATCATCTCTGTGATGTTCCTGCGGGGAGAGACGGGCGGGTGGAAATATAGAGGAGACACGCACGACAGCCTGGGGTGAAATTGGGCCGGCCAGGATTTGGAGAATTAAAAGGCTGAGACACGGACATTTCCCTCGAAAATGTTACAGTTTAAATGAGAAAATTAAAAGCTCCAATTTGAAAACCGAGGACATTAAAAATACTAATTAAAAGTTGGCCAATGGTAAAAGGGGCTTGGAGATTTACATGGGATTATGAGAGTCTCCTTCACCCCTCAGCTACTTAGTTCATCATAGTTTATCACTAATGGGAAACACAGTTGGAGTTTTACAGAAGTCTCCGAGCAGCGTGCACCACCCAGCGATATTCAATTTAATTTCTTAAAGACATATTGGAGAGTAGTAGTCACCAGACAAATCTGCCAGTACAAAAAATTGTCCTCGGCAGAAACCCTATAACTAAAGAAATACATTGCATGGATGCACCTGGGACGTATCCTCATCCTCAGTGATGTTTCCTGAGGTCAACAGGGTTTCGGGTCTACCAACATCATACCACTCAGGCGACCCAGCCGGGTCTTGATCAAATCCCGATTTACGTCCCAGTAGCTACCCTCGATCAGTCCATCAGGGAATGAGCAAGGCCACACAATCCGTTGCTCCGGAACTACTCTGCCGGGACTGGGAGAACCAAATTCTGGCGCGTGGAAGGACTAGGCTCTATCTATGGGTTGACTCCCTGTCCGGGCCCCTCCTACGTCTCACCAGGTCCACTCCTGCTCTCAGCAGGCCCAGGACCTGTGCGTTGCACCAGACTACCAGCACCAGGCACTCCATTCAGGAGTGGTGGATTATAATGGCCCTCCTAAAGGCCTCACCGAACACTTTATCAATTTTCAACATTATTTCCTATTTTTTGGGGGTCATAGTGGCATATCTATAGCCTGGCGCATCCAGACTCATAGCGAGGATTCACTGACGCTTCATGCGGGGAGGAATCCTGGCCGCACCAGGCTAGCATATCTACAACACCAGCCTAGTTTACTACCTCCACCACCCAATGACGTATTTTCTTTGACATCACTGGGCACCGGTGGAAGAACTACAAGCAGTGCTTCGAAAGTAACTGCAGAACCGCATGAACGAAAGTAACCCAAGCAACTCATGAAACATTTGGATGTTCAGACTTCTTCACGTTCCCCCTGCAGCGAGTCTCGCAGCTACAGTCTATAATTGGCTGTAAAACCTGGTTTATACTGCGTAAGACGAGCCATGGCTCATGGCTCACAGCTCTGGGCGTTTATGCTCAATACATCAGCTCACTAACAAGTGTCCTGGGTCCATGACATAACGATGTGATCCGGGTAGACATTTCAGGAGGTAGGAGACAAATGCCTCATAGATCAATGAGACAAAAAGTCTTTACAGCAATGGTGGGAAGTAACTATGAAGTACATTTAATCAAGTACTGTAACATTTTGAGGTACAGATGTCCCAACCCTTCAGGCTTTTCCTGTACATTTCCTGCATTTATTTCCTGGAAGTATTTGTTTCCCAAGGTTCTTTTCACTGCATAGCCTTGCTAATTCTTCTCTTTTGTTACTGAAAACAAGTGTCCCTTTTCGACACTTCTATTCATTGGAGAAGAAAAAAAGGAATCTGAATAGCATTAACATAACAACAACACCTTTGCAAATGCCCTCTTTTCTCACTGACAATGTTCTGACAACTTACTGACAATCAACTGTCTTGCGAATGGCATGACGTGTGAAGTTCTCAAATGGCACATCATCTGTACTTTTACTTTACTGGAGTATTTCCAATTTCCAATACTTTTACTTCTACTCCACTACATCTCAAATCCAAATATGGTACTTTTACTCAGTCTTAAGATATATTTTTGTGAGCGGAAATGACGAACAGATGATAGCTTACTGTCTCGGATACCGGGAGGTGTAGTTCCAAACTCTATATATAGCAGCGGTTCCCACACTTTTTTGGCCATGCACCCCCTGTTACCACCTGACCTAGCTGACGCACCCCCCCCCCCCAACACTCAGTCTCATTGTATTTGGCCGAAAATTATACATCTTTCAATATGATTAAGGCAAATAATCACAGATATCACTGCACTGAGAGACATGCAACTGCTGTATACTCCCGCTCCTGTATACTCCCACAGCTCTATACATCTCCTTAGAACAGTGTTTTACCGGATTTTGCCCTTTGTGTTAAATAACAACATAAAACCGCAATTACCCGTTTCATGTCACACACCCCCTAGAGGGCGTTCGCGCACCACAGTTTGGGAACCCCTGCTATATAGCATTCGGACATTGTGGAAACGTTGTCTGGCTACGTGTGAGGTGAGGTGTCCTCTACAATGACGAGGCCTAAATTCCTCAATGGCTTAAGGAGAACATCTCCACTGCAGATGTGCTGCTAGTTACGTTGTATAACACCATAGAGATTGGCTAACATTTTATTCAATTACATTTAAGTTACGGATTGCAACTTTAACAAGTCTGATTTTTCATTTGTGTTGATGTTTTAGGTACCTGGGTTAGGGTTAAAATGTATCTTGTAGCCCTTTATATAAGTTGACTTGATAACTGCTATGCCTGCTATAACCCAATGGAAATGACAAAACAAATGAAATATATAAATGGAAAAAAGAAAAGAAAATGCTTTGTTATTTGCACATCGCTGAGCAAGGATACTAATGAAAGCGGTTTCATTATTACACATAAAAGAGTGCACTGGCTTTTCTTTGATTACAACAGAATATACAGTTGACTTCAAGTATGTTTTTTTGCATACTTTTTAAGCAAGCTCTGTGGGATCCTCTCCCCGTAGAATGATACTGGTGTAGATCAGTGGTTCCCAAAGTGGGGTCCGGGGACCCCCATGGGGTCCTTGAGGGAGTTCCAGGGGGTCCCCAGCTAATTGATAGTTTGGAACCAAATGGACCTTTATGGGTCTGTAACTCTGAGACGGGTCCATTTGGTTCCATTTGTACACTCTCAGAGTTAAATTAACATTGATTTTACAATATAAATTGGGGGTCCCAGAGATAGAAATGCCATTAAATGGGGGTCCGTAGCCTAATTCATGTCAAACTGGGGGTCCTTGACATTAAACGTTGAGAGTTACTGCTAGAGCCGTAAAAATCTTCTCTTATGGGGGTCCGTGGCGTATCTCTTCAAATGGGGGTCCGCGAACTAATAAGTGCCAATTTGGGGGTCTTTGACAAGAAACTGTTTGGGAACCACTGGTGTAGATTGTGTGTAACAGCATTAACTATGGACCTACCCTTCATTGTTCATCCACAGCAGGTTGGGGCCGAGGACGATGGCGATGTTTCCAGGGCTCATCTTATTTGCATCCTGGTCATCTTCCAGCTTGGCAAGGAATTTGATCAAATACCTGTTAAAAACAGTGTGCATAAATTTGCATGTATTTCAAGGAAAAAAAGCAAGTAGCACCTTTTTAAATGGTATGTTCATTTTGGTGGTCTTCTTTGGTTGTCTGGATGTGTTCTTTCTTTAATGCCGCTAGTATGACGGTGTTACATATGTGGAATTTATGGAATTTCTTTAGTTTTCATTTTATTCGTGAAATTCTTTTAAAGAATAGTTTGAACTTTTTTTATGTATGAAATCATTTTTATTTATTTGTACAAAAAAAGAAACAGAAAGGGAAGGAGTGCAGGCAGGAATAGAGGAGCAGGACTAGTGTTATGCTGTAACTATCGCTTATTTTCTTTCTTTCTTTCTTCTATTTTTAAAGATATGTTTTTGGGCTTTTGTACAGTAGGTACCCTCTTGTAAACAAGTGTAATGCTTTATTGGGTCGTCCACTCACAGCTAACAGTCTTTGTATTGTTGTGCTTGAATTGTACTGTAATTCTGCAAACTGTTAATAAATATTTCAATCAATCAATCAATCAGGTTGACAGGAAACAGGGAGAGAGATGGGGGAGAAGACACGCAGCAACGGTCGTCGGGATCGGGACTGTTGCACCCTCAGCAGGAGTTGAAATAGAGAAGCGGTGACTCACTTGAAGTTGCTGCCGTTGGCTGGGGGCAGCTTTTCACATGTTGTGAGGAGGGCCTGCAGTCTCTTGTCCTGGTCTTGAATGCTGCACATCACAAAATATGTAATTTTCACACAACAGAACTATATGGGGACAGGAGGGGGATGATGCATTGAAGGGTTTCTGGAAAAACAACTATATATACCAAGGAAGAGATTGAAATGGCAGCATGGGGTGGGAGGGTGAGAGAGGCGGCAGCTGTGTGTGTGTGTGTGTGTGTGTGTGTGTGTGTGTGTGTGTGTGTGTGTGTGCGTGTGCGTGTGCGTGTGCGTGTGTGTGTGTGTGTGTGTGTATGCGCTTTCTTGGGGTTAAAGGTCAGCTAGCCTAAGATTGATGAGAAATCCCACCATTACCAATAATCTGGTATTTTTATCTGTGGAAGAGGGATTGTCAACACACAGACACACACATATTAACTTTATTTTTTCATTGTTGATCTCTCCATTTTCTGTTATTATTTTAAAGCACATTGAGTCATATAAAATGTTCTACACAAATAACTTTGACTTGACACACACCATGCACATGCACACGCACAGCAAAGACAAATGTAGTGCACATAAATAAAAGATACTGACTTGGAAGCCTGAATCCACTCATTGTAGAGTTCAAATGTCATCAGTGGCTCTGGGAGCTCCCGCAGGTAGGACTTCAAAGCACCTGGAAAGAACAAGATAAAAGCAAAATGAGATAGAGAGAGAGAGAGAGAGAGAGAGAGAGTGTGTGTGTGTGTGTGTGTGTGTGTGTGTGTGTGTGTGCGTATTGTAAATCGCTCTGGATTAAGAGCGTCTGCTATAATATAATTTAGGCATATTATGCCTAAATTGTAAATTGTGTGCGCGTGTGTGTGTGTGTGTGCATGTGTGCGATGTGCATGGCGTGCATGTGTGTGTTTGTGTGTGTGTGTGTGTGCGCGCGCTATAAGGTGACAGACAGGAAGAAATGAGGAAAGTGCTTTCACAGAAGCACAAAACGTGGCCAGGATGAAATTGCAGAAGCAACAGGATCAACCATGCATCTGTGACCTTATATTAGCGGCTTGAAGCCTGGATGGAGAATGAAGTGAATGGAATATATTATGTTAGAAGATGTATCCCTCTGACCTAATGGCCTATACTGTACTTGTAATGTCACTATCATTACTGAGCCTAAATGGACTACTATATCTCTGCTGTCGGGAAGACACCACCTAACACCTAACACCACCTAACCAGGTTTCAGGAAATTAAGAAAACCATATCTTTTTAAAAACAAAGCAATACTGCTTCATCAAAGTTGGTGTTGTGACATTATATATTGTCAATTACTTGCATGAGAGGGGGAGAGGTGGTTGCTTTAGCAGACAGTTTGAGGGGCCAATGGGTTTTGTCCAAAGCTTTTTTTTACTACTTTCCATTGGTTCAATATGTTCGAAACACCACACAGACATAAAGGGTGTTCAATAGCACTGATTTATGCAAAAAGGCAGCATAAAGCCTAATTCAGCAGGGTCTCTTTCTAAAACCGAATTTATTTTTTAGCTAAAAGAAGAAGAAGAAGAAAAAAGCAACAACAGTGACACATTTCAGTTGGTGACACTGTCGTACAAGTATAATAAATTAGTCCTTTGGGGTGTCCAGTTAGACTATCTCAAATGCGTTAGCATTTGCAAACCAACCTGCAATTAAGATATTTGCTTGGCACTCGTTAAGCCAAAACGTCTTCTAAATCTGAAAATTTCTGAAAAATGTTTCTATGTCAGTACTTCTCAAACTATTTCATGTCAAGGACCCCAAAAATTATATGTAATTGGTCACCGACCATCATCTGAAAATATGTTATTCCAGGGACCCCCCAGAGGCAAAGATTTGAGTTAAAAACGTTAATATGCTATTTTTCAGTAGCTAAAGTATATAACCTAGTCCTTAAAACACCATAAAGGGGTTCCCGTCCTGAATGGGTAGCGTGCGTCCATGCGCCGTCAAACTGTTCTGGTGCTGGAGGGTTAAGAAAGCACAGGGAATTAGTTTCTAACAGCACTTAAATCCTGATGTGTTGGCTTGGCAGTGTAATTTTCCAGTGGTGATGATGTCCTCTGCCTCATCTTCTCTCTCTCTCTCTCCGTATCTCTCCCCCCCTCTCTCTCTCTTTCTCTCTCTCTCTCTCTCTCTCTCTCTCTTTCTCTCTCTCTCTCTCTCTCTCTCTCTCTCTCTCTCTCTCTGGTCTGCTGTGTTTATTTCCCCCGGGGGAACTCGTGGGACGGATGACAAACGAGGAAGCCCGGAGATCCCTCACAAGAATGAGTGTCGAGGACACTATGATAACCGTGCTACCATCCTATGTGTGTGTGCGTGCGTGTGCGTATGTGCGTGTGTGTGTGTGTGTGTGGGTGTGTGTGTGTGTGTCTGTAGGCATGTTCCTAGTGGCTGGGCCAAATAAACACATTAAACTCAGAGCAATAAATGGCTACCTCGGGGGGGGGGGGGGGGAGCCGGGCTAATTAGCTGCGGTGCTATCGGCATCTTGACTGTGATGTGTTCGGACAGAGTCATTGTTTGACATGGTCCGGTACACCCCCCCCCCCCCCCCCCCCCCCCCCCCCCCCCCCCTCCACCCCTCTCTCCCTCCCTGGTGGTCGCTTACAAATTAGATTTGCAAATAGTGCTGGCCCTGGATGAGCGACTCACACTGCTTAGTATGAGACAGTCTCCGAAAAGATGCATCTCTCTCTCAGCACTCTCTCCCTTTCTCTGGTTCTGGTCTTTCCACACAACTCAAGTTGTGTGAACAATTACAATTTACAATTTAGGCATTTAGCAAGTGTAAACTCTAATGACGAAAAGTCCACCCTCTCGTGTAGTATGCCGGGAGGTAGTATTGCTTGAATAAAAGCAATTACGTGCTTTATGAATGTTTCAGACCACAGAAACGTTTATTTACAGTTGTCACGTCTGGGACTCGGTACCTCCCGGCACCACAAATTGTCTGGTGCCACCGGGCACTAGCTCAAATGCATTATTAATTACGGTATCTTTAGAACCTAAATGATGAGACTCTCAGCAATGTCATCTGCTATGATGAATGTGAGTGTGTTGAATTTTGGATGGATATTGATTGTACGCAGTGTGTACACACGCTGTTATGAGCCTGCATATATGGACACATCTGAAAAATGCACTCATTAGCAGGAAAATACTGCACCAGGACTTTTTGTTGGTCAATGACACCATCACTTTCTCTTTCTGCTGCCTAAATATAGCAATGCACCAACAATGGGCCAGGCCAGGCCACACCAGACCAACACACAGATGGGAACACAGAAGGGCTCAAGTACATTTGCTACTTACACGTTCTGTAAGTAGCAAAATTACAACTGCATTGGTCAGAAACTACCAATGATAATTGCGCTGCATGCACGCTTTGCGCCAGGGTCAACATAAGAATTATTTAGACAAACTAGGCTCGGTATCCAAATTTGAGGACACATGGGGCCCCTTCCTCGCACTAGTAAATGACTTGCAGTTCCAAGCAATTCCAGATTGAATGAGTTTAATCCTGGATCTGAGCATGCTACTGTAGATTCCCGACACGGCTGGGTTGTTCAGTATATTTATTATTAGGATGCGCTGCCACGTCCATTATGTTTTGGAAGGGTGACCAATGACCATGCCATGTTGTCTTGTCTTGTCTTGTCTTGTCGTACGTTTGTCTTGTTTTTGTTTCAAAACTTGATTCAGGTTATGTTGTTTGTATCAGTGTCGCTTCCATGTTAGCATAGGACTATGCAACTTTTTATTTTATTTTCTTATTTTTATTTTATGCTACCACAATATTTTGTGTATGGACTCACAACATTGTGTTATCTTTGATATGTTTCATATTGGTGTGTCACATATACTGTCATTTGATTTACTGTATACCCTGAATCTTGAATAAACAAAACAGTGAAAAAAATAATTATTTCGACAAACTGCAGTATGAGTCTATATGGCCACTTTTCCCGATTATCCTATTTTATTAGGATTTTATTTTTCTCTATTTCATTAAGCTTTTTCAGCAGCTTAATAAAAAGCAAAGCATTGCATAAGTTACATAGGTAGAACAAAATAATAGAGTAAAGACAGAGGTGGCAAACATACTAAGAAAAACATACTAGACTTTAAAATTCTGTTCAGAGTGTTCAGAGAGTGTTGCAAAAGAGACAAAAAACAACATAGTCAACCTAACATCAGCTCTAATCTAATCTTCTGCATCTTAACTGTGCCTTACAAGTGACTGATAAATTAACCTTTAGCAGAGACTGCGTTTTCCTCTACCAGTGTAACTACATGTTTCAGAAATATGATGAGGGCTATTAGATGAAAAGATGGTGGTATTTTTGTGGTGCTGGGGGGTGGAATGTGTAGGGTGGGCTGCTGCCAAGTCAGTGGCATTCTCAATCAAGACCTCGATTCCCACGACTGCACGAGACTGAGACGACGGCAGCAGATGTTTCAATTAAGCATGAAGAGGAGGCGGGAAGCTGTAATTTATGCAAAACTAGCATTATGCAAATCAAATTTTCCTAACGACCAACAGGTGGTCCTTGAGAACTCTGCCCCCGTTGCAGGGTAGATTGAGATTGCTATCTGTCGCCACGGTGACAAATTAAATGGAGAAGGAGGGCCTGTGCGTGCATGGCCTGTTCCACAGTGATGTCGGTGACTCACCTGCAATGGCGTGCGGGTCTGCCGAGTACTCTTGGACGTCCAACACGCCACAGTCTAAAGACGCCTTGAGCTTCTTCAACTTGGAGGCTGAGGGAGCGACTCTGAACAGGCCCTGAGAAGAGGTCATTAATGTGAGAGTGAGTGATAGAGAGAGAGAGAGAGCAGGGATGATACTGTAAGTGACATACATGGTCATACAATAGATTCAAACGCAAGTTTAATAATGTCTATCCAACACTACTGTAAATGGGTGAATCCATAAATTATAAACGCATACTGAATAAACATTTAACATACTGTAAGTCTGCACATCAAATGTCATTTATTTACCTTCCATAACCTGAAACCAATCCGAAACCTTTTAAGTTCTGTGGTGGTTTATTGCTCATTTCCCTTATAACGAGAACCACTCCTGAATGGGGAGATAGTACGCCATATTTGCTACGCCAGCTGCTATACGCCAGCTTGTAAATCTGCTATGTTTACTAGTTTAGCAAAAAAAAAAAGAGTATAAGTTCTGGGTTACTACCTTCTTAGTAGGTCCCAAATTGTCTCAGAATGTTATCTGAAAACGGAACCATAGCATATGGAAACAAATCCAGAACTCTGAAATATGTGTCACTGTACAGTTCACTGTTCTTATAGTCAAAAAGAGCTATTAACCCATTTAGACCTGAGAAATTATTCTACAAATGTCTTCTAAATCCTGACAGTTTTCTGAAAAACCTATGTTTCTATGTCGGGACCCCTAGAATTATCTGTATTTGGCCTCTGAAAGAATATATATCCAAAGATTTGCCCCACATTTTCGCGATTAAAAAGAAATAGCAGACCTACAAGCTTGTAGCGCGGCACCCAGTGCCGCGCTATGAGCTTGTAGATCTGCTATTTTTCAACAGCTGCTAAAGTATAACATAATGTGTAAAACACCAAAAGGGTGTACCCATCTAGAATGGGTTAATAAATAATGATTATAAGTGGAGATATTTACATTTATATGACCATATCACACTAATATGAATAATTTAAACACAATTATGCAAGACAGTTGCAGCTGCCAAATGCAGGACTGCTGACAAAACGATCACTGTGTGTGAATGCATAAACAGGCTTATAATATCACTACCCCATCATTAATCTGACTATACTTACACTTGTGTTTATTCCATTAAATGACCTTAGATGTAGCCTATGCTGTAGCAGAACTCAGTGACAGTAGGCTATGTTTATAGGAGTAGTTCACCCTGATATTGATATTTTCTATCAATTACACACCACATGAAGCCTTGAATTCATGGGAGATTTGTTTCGTTTTTGTCGCATTCCTCAGCCAATAATTTGATGACTTGCAAGTCAATTGAGTCTCCTCCACCAGTAGACAATAAGTAATCTTTGAACTACTACTTTATGGCTTGTTTAAAGTCGCTAAATATAAGTTGCCCTATACAAAATGTAATCCCATTACTGAACTTATATTTATATGAATGCTGAAGTGTTGCACACGCAATGACGAAGTCTATTGTTCTAGATGGAGAGAGAGAGAGAGAGAGAGAGAGAGAGATTGTTTCGTTATTTAACCCATTTTGGGGCGGGAACCCCTTTTGGTGTTAGCATTATGTTATGCTTTAGCAGCTATTGAAAAATAGCAGATCTACAAGCTCATAGTGCGCCACTCGGTAGTGCGCTATGAGCTTGTAGGTCTGCTATTTTTTGAAAAATTGCGAAAAATGTGCCTCAAATCTTTGAATATATATTATTACAGAGTGAACATTTTAACTCAAATCTTTGCTTCCGGGGAGGTCCCTGGAACATCATATTTTCAGATGGAGGTCGGTGGCCAATTACATTTAATTTTTGACATGAAATATTGAGCACCTCTGACATTTCAAAACATTTCAGAAAACTGTCAGTATTTTGAAGACTTTTCTTTTAATTTCGACGTCAGGCCTAAACGGGTTAATATCTGTAGGATACAAAAAGTGGTATTAGTGCTTTAATCAATCTAAGTTGTAGAACTATGTTGGCACTGGGGATACAAAAGCATAGATAATTCCCTCCCTTCAACAATAATCTATACTCTCATTAAAAAACGTGTTTTTGTTTGTTTCTTTTGGCCGTGATGCGTGCACTGACCTCCACAGTAATCGAAACATAATGATTGGTCAGTGTGGGTTTACACACGCATTGATCTGTTGCGTGCAGCATGAATGACTCAAACCCTGAGACACAGGGTAAGGAAGGGCTACACCTGAAGTTACTAAGCCAACCCCCAAATCTAGCTTCATAAGACCAGGAAATGTCGGTAAGTTTCCCTTGAAAATTCTGTCCGAAAAATTTACAATGTTTGGTGCACTTGATATCGGGCTAAGAAGTGAACACGAACCGAAACAAATGAAAAATACAACAATATTGCAACTTCATCACCGAATTGCACCAAGTCTACGAAACTATAGGTCTGAACTATCTGAGCTGAACTGCCCCCAGTAAACACCTTTGAGTTTGTCCAACTATATATACATTTGAGCCGGTAACAAGTTGTGAGTGAACATTTCGTGCACAGTTCAGTTCAGCAAGTCATAGACGGTGACTCACGCTGAGCATGCAGAAGCGCTGCATACGTCACCGACCCTACCCATGCGTTTTCAACCTAGCTCCGTGGTTATCCCCTTTCCGTGATGCGATGGCCCGAGAATATACAGGGACAGCGGACACACGACATTCACAAGAGAAACAACAAGCACACAGCCGTCCCAGCGCGGAAAACACGCGGTCAGTGGGCACAGGCAAAGTGTGTGTGTGTGTCTCACTCGGTTCGCACTGCGACACAAATTCGTTTGGCGTTAGACGTGCGGCGGGTCGAGCTTCTAGTTGCGGCCGTAGGTCGCAGATTACTATGAAAACCTGCAAAACCTGTCAGTCCGCCACGCCACCATATATGGCCATCAGTCCGTCACACCTCGTGACACGTCACGACACCATATAATACATGCTGTCGTGACACACACACACACACACACACACACACACACACACACACACACACACACACACACACTGACCTCCTCCTGCATGCCACATTCCAGCAGCATGGTGACACAAGCCTCGATGGGGAAGGCAATGTCTCTCCCGCTGAGAGCTAAGTGCTCCTCTAGAGGTTTCCCGTAACAGGGCTTCTCCACCCAGGTCTCTGTCAAACACACACACACAAACACAATGAATGCACAGTCATTGGCAAGTCTGTGAAAGGTGTGTGTGTGCGTGCGTGCGTGTGCGTACGTGTATGTGCGCCAAGCATGGACTCACCCTGGTGCGCTTTGATCTGAGGCAGAATAGTCTGTAGCAGCTCTAAAGATTTCCTATGGTACTCTGCCTGGACCTCTATCAACTGCACAGAGACAGAGAGGAAGAGGAGGAGAGAGGAGACGAGAGAGGAGACAAGACGAGTGTGAACAAAATAAAGATGAGAGAGAGTCAAATAATGAGACGAGAAAAGAGAAAATGAAATGAGAGGGAGAACAGAGAGAGAAAACATTTTACAATGGGTACAATGAGAAATATAGAAGTGATAGGAATGAAAAAGAGCGAGAAAGGGAGGCTGTTATATAGCCTATGGATGAACCTGTATATCTATTAGTAGCACAGTATTACAGCATTGTGCTTACTGTCTGGAAGTAGCTTGAATAGTCAATTTCTTTGGCCACAAAACTGTACATATCTGCTGATAGTTGATCCTAAGGGAACACAGACAAGAACATATTTCAAACAAACAAAAACAACAACAACGTCCAATTATTGTTTCCCCAAACTTTTGGAAAAGCATGACACAGAAATGCAACATCTCTCTCCAGCTTAAAACACAGCAATCCACATCTCCCTTATTTGGAGTGATGAAAATGGATCATAATTCATAACGTAGCTTCCCCCCCTGTTCATATGGAGGACCAGGTGGGTCTAATATTTGATGAACAGAAACTGTTTATTCTCATGAGACATCAAATGAAATTACTTTAAATAATAATAATACAGTACTTGGATGTCAGATCAATACACATCCTCAACGTGCTAGCACAGTGATTAACAGTGATAGTCCAGTATGCATTTAATCACAGTAATGATAATCCGACAACTGGAAATAATACAGATATGGCAACAATTTGACTGGCGTGTTTACGTGAACTCTAATGCAATAATGCTTTACATTATTCAGTTAATAGTGGGGTTTCTCTGCAAAGCAAAGCAAAGTTCTTTGTTTACCCAGGGAAGTGGACTAAGCTCAAGATGCTTGTTTACAGCCACACCCTGCTCATAGTAGAACATTTCATGGTAGGGGTTCAATGCCTTGCTCAAGGGCACTTCAGCGGTGGTAATTATAACGTGCCGGTCCGGGGATTCGAACTGGCGACCTTCTGGTATCAAGACCGCTCCGCAAACCGTTCGGCCACCGCTGCCACTGCAAGGACTCTTGGAACACTGAAGCGATTGTTACAAATTCTGAACATGGGATTGCTTTGAGTTTCACATGGATGTTCATATGCGTAATTTCAGGAAGCATAAAAAGAGTCCTTGCATGTCGCTGTGATGTTGTTTATCGTTTACTGTAGCCAGGGTCATTGGTCTCTATCTGTATATATTTGTGACTACTTGAATAACCGGGTAACTGTGAGAGTGTGATCGGTTTATCAGCGTGCAACTGAGCTCAAGTATAAGCAGAAGACTGACTCGACAGATCTCCATGCGGTTGGCGGCCTCCTCCATCTCTTCCCTGTGGTGGTCTGCCTTGGCCCCGATCGGCTGCATGTTACTGGACAGTCCCGAGGACTTGGACGACTGGTAATACCTGGAAACATGACATGACAGCATGGAACAGTGTCGGGACGTTATTATTTGTTCAGCGTTTGTTGTGCGCTTCGCAAAAACGTACGACTTGAGGTTTTCTGTCAGGATCCAAATGTTCGCCTATTATGAAGTGCCCCCAGAATAAGGCTGCCCATGGGTTCATATGGTTCAATTTATCATATCTATGTGTGTCTGCACATCCTCAGAGTCTCTGGGCAGAGAGATAATGTCTACCGCTGCCAGAGTAGCTCACAATTTGGGTCAGCGAAAATAAATAATGGAAAAACCCGACCCAATTGCAGCCTTTCAACCACACACAGCGAGGCAAATCATTTCCAATCACATTTCCCCATTTCACAGCTGATAGAAGCACTGAGATGAGTGTGAGTCAGCACAGAGGGACAGCATGGAGGGCCGTCTCCCATCGTCCAGGGCGCAGTTTTGCAGCGGCATTTTTTCGATGAATTGTGTTTTGATATCAGAACATGGTATCTATACAATGCAACACAAGAGTATGGTTATTGTCGTGTATAGGACTGAGTTGGTAATTATTATTATCATGTTTTGATATATTATATGAGTGTTATGTTCAAAATAATGCTCATTTAGATTTAGCAACTGCCTGACACAAAATAATAAACATACTGCAAATGGTAAAAAGGAGTGGCTATAAAAGCGTCTATGTGAAGGAATGCACATCAATAATACAGGCGGCAGTCCAATGAAATAAATAAATAAACAAACAAACAAATAAATAGCAAGAAACTCTCTAAAATGATAAATAGCTTTAATGTAGGGGCTTGTTCATCATTGAGCAGTTAATAACATGCTGAACACAAAGGCAAAACCAGCTAATTAAGTTAAGGTATACTTTATTATACCCCTTGGGGGAAAATCGACCGATCCTAACTGCTTAGGGAGAAGTGAGCAGCCACAGTGCAGTGCTGTAACTCCAGTGCCTTGGTCAAGGGCAATAGAGCGTCGCAGTCCCACCCCCTTTCATGACGACGCCAGGCCCAGGAAATGATTACCAATGCATTCTTCCTATAGACATTTCAAATGGTATTTATTTAAAGACGGTTACGCCGCGGACAAACTCATGACAACAAACACAATATTTTGGACCAAACAAATAATAAACAAATAAACAAAATAAGAAAAACAACAAAAAAAGTGTTGTAACCTGCCGTTTTCTTCTTCTTTCTAATTATTTGTTCGGTCCAATTTCTTTTGTTTGTTGTCATGATTTGTCACGACAAGAGTTGGCTTTGTCCGCGGTGTAAACGTCTTTAAATAAATACTTTTTGAAATGTCGATGAGGAAAATGAACGGAGAATCATTTCCTGGGCCCTGGTAGGGGGCGGGACTGCGACGCTCTATAGTAGGAGTACTGTATGAGCTACTGTACTGTATGTGCCTAACATGCATGTGTTTTTGGTGTGGGAAGAAAGAAACCCACATGGACATAGGGAGAACAACGTGCAAACTCCAATCAGAATGGCCCTAGCAGGTTGGGAAACCAGGACCTATTTAAAGCTTCGTATTTGAGTGCTAAACAAGCTGCGCCACATTTGACATTTAAGTGAATGACATTTGAGTCCAGCATGGCTAAAACCAAGGCCACAGGACCAAAAGCTTGTACTTTATGTATCTGATTTTGGTCTATATGAAATTGTGATGGTCTCAGCTGCTTTTTATATCTCAAAGCATTAATCACATTCATGATGTGAATTAACCCATTCTTGACGGGAACCCCTTTTGGTGTTTTAAGCATACTTTAGCTATTGAAAAATAGCTTGTAGATCTGCTATTTAAAAAAAAAAAAAAAAATGAAAATGTGGCGCAAATCTTTGAATATATATTCTTTCAAATTCAGAGTGAATGTTTTTAACTCAAATCTGGGGGGTCCCTGGAACCATTTATTTTCAGATGGGAGTAAAACATAAAACTTAAAACATAAAACTAGCCCTTACCCGTTGTGAGATATTTGCCCCCCCCCCCCCCAGTGGCCGTGGGGGGTACTGTGCCCTGGGTGCGTTTTTCGCATTTTTAATTCACTAATAAATTCATAATTAATTTACAATTTGTTACTGGAAAAAGGGCTCCAAGACCTCCATATTATTATGGTCAATTCCTGTGTGAAAAGTGGGAGCGATTGGTGCAGGCAGTGAGGAGCTACGGCAGTCACAGTGACAGACAGTCACACAGACACACAGACATTGACTGAATTATAGTATGATGATATGATTATGGGAGTCCTTGACATGAAAATGTTTGAGAACGACATGGGCTTTTCAGAAGCTGTTTTCTTTTAAAATCGGCCTCAGGTCTAAATGGATTATGGACAACTTTCACCCTCTGTGCAAAGGGTTAACAAGAGAAACAGAGTGAGGTAAAGGAGTCCCATTGGTAGGCTTTGTTCAGGGAAGGACTTGGTTGTTGTTTAAACTGTCAACACCATTTCAAACAGTACTGTACTCGTGTACTGTAAATGCTGTATACGTTTTTCAATTCACTGAAGCCTCTCATATTCAGTAATAACACTGCAAACGAAAATTATTCTTATGTTCAGAGTCAGACTCATGGCTATTTAGACACCGTCATAGGACTAAGTATAAAATAGGGTTTAAGTGGTTAAGTTTACATAATGTGCAATCATTCAAACCCCAGTGACATTAAGTCAGAGGCTTCATGGGCACACCTGTGGGATGGAGTTTCTCTCTGTGCCAGTACGCACGCACGCACGCACACACACACACATTCACACACAGAGAGAGAGAGAGCTCTTACCGTGTGCGTGCTGAGTCCATGTCCAAGACCAGCTTAGCTAAATGTTTCCTTTGTTTCTGGATGTTTGGGATTTCCACCTGGGAAGATTGTAGCAGACGGAACAAGAGAGGTGTGTTCAGGCTCTTGTCTCTCTCGGTGGGAGAGAGACAGAGACGGTATACTGTCATAGGCTGCGCACCTGCTGCGGCCAAACAATCATCTCAGCATTGGACCAATTACATGGCAATTATCCAAGACAATGCTAAAGATTACTCTACTGGTCAGATGACATCGAATGCTCTGTTGTCTTCCTGCATGTCAATCCTAGATATTCCCTCGACAACATCCTTCCAATCCATGCAGGGTATCAAACAAGCAAACACTGCAGTGACTGGTCAGCCTCCCAACTCTGTAGCAGTGAAGTGGATTATTTGACATCAAGTGAGTTAACCCATTTTGGGCTATTGAAAAATAGCAGATCTACAAGCTCATATAGCTTGTAGGTCTGCTATTTTTGAAAAATCGAAGAACGACTGACATAGAAACATAGCTTTTTTTGTCATTTACAAACAGACATTTTTTTAATCTGATCTCATGTCAAAATGGATTAAAGAAAGCTTGCTGAATGCTTAGAGTTTGCCCAGGCCTCTGCATGTCTACAGTTACTCTGGATCAATTCAATCTAATGTACGTACAGTATGAACACATCACTGAGGCAATAACATGTTGTTAACAGTGCCAATAGAGAGTATGCGCATGACTCATCATCATCACACCCGGAAGTTATGCGGGAACGCCTAGTAGTGAGTGGCAAAAAACAACTTTCTGGCCCATACAGTACATCTAAACAGAAAAAGTATTGCATTAAACAACGTTAAGCGATATTAAACTCACTTTGCCACTCATTGTATGCATGCTATTGGCTATATTATGTGAGGTTTCTCAGCCCAAGTGTGACATAAGAGCAATGACATCGCGTGTCAACAGCTCGTTTCACAGCGTGGCATTTACTGGCGAATCGGACGTACCTCTGCGAGTTCGTAGAGGGGCTCGATGACATCTCTCTCGATGGTGAGCTCGAACAGCACGAGCTCCTGGGCCAGCCTGTCCTGCGTGTCGCCACACAGCTTCAGCATTTTCCTACGGCAGCAAATCGCCAAGGACAACATCACTCCACAGCTCACGACAACATAAGCGATAAGAAAAACACATCTTTCCGTTTTTCCCCGACCCCGCACAAATTACATTTCCTCGGTTATTGCATGCCTTAATATTTCATAACAGAACACTATTCACTGAAAATGTGTAGCATGTTTAGCAACGTGTTTAGCAACATGGAGATGAAGATTTGTTCAAGGTGTACTTTAGGCTGATGAAATGTTAAATGTGTGTGTGTGTGTGTGTGTGTGTGTGTGTGTGTGTGTGTGTGTGTGTGTGTGTGTGCGTGCGTGCGTGCATGGTAAACTCACCCTAGTAGAGTTTCGTCTCCAAGCACTGCAGCACCCTCTACCATACATTGTGCTAGCGTTGTAAGGGGAAGCTTCTTCTACACAAAAACAAACAGAAACACACAGAGACCAGGAAGAACATTAGCCACGAAAGTGAACCTCTATTAGAGAACTGCTCATATATTATTTTAATTTATCTTTAGGGGCTTTTAATACTGTATGAACAGTTGACAGAGACAGGAACCGGCAACCGGGGACTCGCTGTCTGGCATTCTTGAGCCCATACCTACACTAACCACTCGGTTACAGGCTAGTTACTATAGTTTTAATGCATTTTAGGCGAATCATCGAGAATTTATCAGCCTGTTATTTTATAATATTGACAGCTGAACTCAATAACAGACCCCTGTCTAATCAAAGGCTCAGTGCACCTGCTCGTATCAATCTGCGCTGCTTGATTTTGTGCCGCATCCAACATGGCAGCTATATACAGTAAACAAACACACAATGCCTACAACTAAACATCGCTCCCAAGAATGTATTTGAAAACATTTATAGCGGCAAAATAGACTAAGCAGTTCATCGAAATTATTCTATTTAGACAATTCCCGTTGTTTTCCGAAGCGATTTGTTGCACTGGTTTGCACACACCTGGCATACACTAATGGTCTGCTTTCATTACCGTGAGCAATGAAATCCTTCATTTTGGTGTTACTTTTGGGTAAATCTATTCATTTCTTTATTAAATAGTCATGTAATGAGCACGATAATCAATGGGGAGCAACAACCAATTGCTTATTCCTTGCATATTGCATCATTGTGTGCATGCTGGTATGCCCAACATCAAAAACTAATTTCAACTTAAATGGATGGAACAATAACACATAGAAAAGATGATCCCTTGTTGTATTAATTTGTGCACACGAGACAGATGTAACAATGTTATGACCTAAAAAGTAAAATATGTAAAGACAAGGGAGACTCATGAGAGGCATGCAGGCAGAACAGTTTTCAGAAACAGAACCGGATGAAACCGATTACAGCGATATGGTGCTGTAAAATAATAAGGATGTTATTGTAATGTTGGTTACGTCATTTTCTCGTGCCGCTCTCATTTTGATCATAATGTTGTTTGAAAGTCTATTGCTGACCTATGAAAAAACCGATGTGCGCATTAGAGCAAAGTGAACTGCACAGCTGAACTTGAACACTTTTCGTTCACAGTCACACACGAGGACAGACAGATTAAACTGGATGAATGTGGCTAGTCCCCGCATAAACCACTTGACAACTGGATTAACAACTGATTCAACTGATTAAACAATGGATTACTGTGGTATATTTTTTTCAAAATAGTAAAAAAAAAAAGGCAAAGTAGTTTAGGGATAAGGCGTTTAGCATGGACAAAAATGGAGCCCTTATAGTCTCTCACCGAGGGTGATCTGACGGACTTCTTTTCCACCTCCACGCCCTGCTGGCCCTGCAGACAAGCCGTCAGCTTCTTGTGTGTGCTGTGGGACACCTGCTTGACCAACTCAAGACGCTTCTCCACCTGAAACACACACACACACACACACACACACACACACACACACACACACACACACACACCATATACCGTATATAGACTGAGTATTGAAATGTACTCGAGTCATACGGCAATACACAGATAGACAAGCTCACACACATAACATTATGTGCACTAATCAACACACTACTGCTGTGCTGACAACTGCCCCGTGGGCTTTTTGCATTCATATTCGGTCTACGAGCCTCACTGACAGTTATAGACATGCATACGGAGACATATGGCATCCAAAGACCCACAGGCTAGAATGTGTAATGCAGTCAGCTGAGCTCTGATCAAAACACACAAGGCTGAGGCTCTGCAACGAACCGAATAACTATACCCAGAACCGTCTGCCTCCAAATAATATGCCCTCTCTATGAAACGAGGCTCTGCAAGCCAGGGTATAGCAACCAAAAGTGTATTATTTCTCTCCCTCAAAACGGCCATCATATCATTATCAACCAACGCCGGGAGGAACTGATGGGGAACTGAGGGCTTCATTAACCCATTTAGGCCTGACGTCGAAATAAAAAAAAACCCTTATGTTTCTGTATCAGTGGTGCTCAATATATGTCAAGGACTCCAGAAATTCTATGTAATTGGCCACCGACCCCCATCTGAAAATATGTTGTCCCAAGGACCTCTCCAGAAGCAAAGGTTTTAGTTAAAATGTTCACTCTGTAATAATATATATTCAAAGATTTGAGGCACATTTTCACGGTTTTAAAAACATAGCAGACCTACAAGTTCATAGCGCGGCACTCTGTGCTTGTAGATCTGCTATTTTTCAATAGCTAAAGCATAACATAATGCTTTAAAACACCAAAAGGGGTTCCCGCCCCAAAATGGCTTAATCTGATCAATTACCACACCGCGCCCTCAGTCAATCTGCGGGGACCTCCAGCCATTGTGTCGCGCAATAAGAGGTACCGTCTCAGTGCTTATTAACTTCGCCGGGAGGTAATTCAGGGAGTCATTTTCAAAAAGTCATTTTTATTGCACTTGCTGACTTCACAGGAATAATGATTTGTCCTTTGAGGGGAAGAGTATAATAAACATCATTCACAGATATATCTACTGAGGCATCGGACTGTATTTCCATGCATGAAGAATACACACTGTAGTGTATATACACCATAGACTGTAAAAAATATGGACAAAGCGTTCCCCGGGTCTAACATGGACGTAAAATGAAGCCTGTTATTCCTGCACTGTAAGTCGCCATCTTTCTAGATCCGTTTGGGCCCAGCTGGCCATTGGCTGCCCAGTCAACGAGGCGGGACTTCCCCCCTTCTTCTCCGTTGGTTTTTATTTTGACTCGAGTGGGTGGGGACTCCCGATCATAGACTGTAACGGTAGCCACGCCCCTCAGAACATACGCGACTTTATGGTCATTTATTTTATAAATGGGACCATAATTTTCCAAAAAGAATATTATGACATTAGAAATGAGACTTTAAACTAGTGACTGGAAGCAGAAAGTATTCATGACCATGTTTATTAAGGTAATACAGTCTAGGTGAAGTTGGGCCCAAATACATGGACTTCTATGGGGCTATGGGTTTTTTTGGGTCCAGTGACAGCGCCACAACAGGCCATTATATGAACTTTCAGGAGTTTCAGGCTTCACAAAATATCTGTCTGACTGCCCCCCTGATATACACTCACATCCTGCTATTTTCTTACAGTCATGTCACTTTTTGTAGTTTTGCTGCAGTGGTGTGTTTTGTGTGGCCTATAAACTGTATATGAGTGACCCCTTATAAGTCAAGTTCATACATAAGCCTTTGTGCAAAATGGACAATAAAACAATGTATTACTGATATCTAATTCTACATTCTAAAGCAAGCACACACAGTTGAGAACAAATACACAACATACATACATGCATGCACGTTCACATTCCCAGAAACGCACGCACGCACGCACGCACGCACGCACGCACGCACGCACGCACGCACGCACGCACGCACACACACACACACACACACACACACACACACACACACACACACACACACACACACACACACACACACACACACACACACACACACATGCACACAAAATATACAGTAACTTATGTGTACCTGAAGTAGGTCTTCACTTAATACTTCCGTTTTTTCAGCCCTGTGGAGAAAGAAATGAAAAAGGAGAGATCATCAGTACAGAACAGCAATGCCTACATTACGTAACCTGGTGCCATGGGAATAGGCCAATGTACAGTACAGTAGAGTACAACACATAGTGCTGATTCAACACAATTACATCGTTTGGTGCAATAGTATTGCTATAACTGATAATGGCGCGGATGCCTGGAACTATCCAGTAAGGTCTAGTGTTCATTTAACTATTTACTACAATTTAAACTATTTTAAATTGTTGAAACTTGCTACCAATAAACATATATATATATATATATATATATAAAAGAGTGTGCGAATATATATATATATATATATATTTGTACACTCTTTGGGGTTAACCCATTTTGACCTGAGATCAGATAAAAAAAATGTCTTCTACATCCTGACAGTTTTCCGAAAAAGCTATGTTTCTATGTCAGTCGTTCTTCGATTTTCCAAAAATAGCAGACCTACAAGCTCGTAGCGCGCCACTCGGTGGCGCGCCATGAGCTTGTAGATCTGCTATTTTTCAATAGCTAAAGCATAACATGATGCTAACACCAAAAGGGGTTCCCGCCCCAAAATGGGTTAAAGTAACACTGACGATTTCAGCGGGTTAATCAACATCAAAGGACTGTTAGTTTTGCCGCACCTCTGGGCAAGAGTTGAGATAAACGGAAATGGTTGGCAACAGTATATTGTACTTTCATGACCCAACTCACATTGCTGACGTGAGAGAAAATGAGCAGTAGAATATCATCTGGATAGCCTGTTGGCTATTGCATGTCTGCTATCTCACTCAATCTCTTTTCTTTCTCATCAAGAAGACTAGACCAAGGATAATTTGCACGCTGACCACAGCCAGTCTGCTGTGGTCAGAAAAAGGCCCATCGCTGTGGAAGCAGAATTCCTATAGCACATGGATATCATCGATCTCACTTCCAGGACTTAAGGCCTGGAAATACTATTTTGATTAAATGTCTTCGAGCATCATTGCCTTGAACAGTACCATCATAGCTACACAGCTGCGACGAAACCACTAAGGAACACAATGTTTCATAGGATACAATCTGGTTAATGTTAATAACTGTGTCAACGAACCCTATTGTATATCGGTCATTAAAGTGACAACATGTATGCAACAATGCTTTCTTGTGACATATTTAGGCATTTAGCAGGACCAGAGTCTCTGACATCACGTCGAGCAGCATGCGATTTCAATCATTCTATCCATCCACAAATGTGGCTTCATTCATAGGCTGTGCTATATTAAAAAAAAGAAAGATCTGCCCCTATTATGTGGCCTAGTTTCACCTGGCACAGCCTTTCCTAGGCAGAGTGTGCATGCGCGTGTGTGTGCCTATGTGTGTGACTATGTGTGTGTGTGTGTGTGTGTGTGTGTGTGTGCGTGTGCGTGTGTGTGTGTGTGTGTGTGTGTGACAGCTTTCAGTGTTCTCCGTAGACATTGATTGCTCAGTCCTGCTGTTGGCTTTGCAGAATGTCAACATGTTATCTTATCTTGCCATCACGACTAGCCTAAGCCAACTTCACACAGAGGGAGACAGTCGAGAGAGAGAGATAGAGAGAGAGAAGCAAAGATGGTGTTTATGGGAGAGACTAAAAGAAAGAGTCATAACTCTTGGAGAAATTGCTGACTCATTGTTTGCTTTAGTCTCCCTCTCTGATCTCCTCCAAGCCAGGCTTGACCCAGCATTCTCGCAGTAAAACCCAAAGCTTCCTCGCCCACAATGGCTAATTGGTTCAAATCTGAGAGGGTAGGAATGTAAATCGTTTGTTTCTGCCGAACGTTTCTCATAACAAGGGAATAATGGCCGACCCAATAGTTGAACGTTCAGGACACGTACTCTCTGAAGCCTATTTCTCTCTGAAGCAAGGCAACTATATTCCACAATCTCTGAATGCTATACATTGAGTCTGAATTTTCATGTCTGATAGGAAGCCAGCTATATACAGTACCTGTATATGCTTTGACTAATTGGATGTACATTAGGACAAATTTGCACGATTGCAGAGATGAAACGTGTGTGTGTGTGTGTGTGTGTGTGTGTGTGTGTGTGTGTGTGCGTGCGTGCACGTGTGAGTGCTCTGTCTGTCTGTCTGTCCACTCACCCAAGCATCCATCCATTCATCCATCCCTATATCTACCGTAGATATCTAGATATCTATAGCTCTGGACTTGTTTTCCTAAAAACACCTTATAGCACATAACACTGGGCTCTCTACTAGGTCCCCTCCTATTTTCACTCTACACTAAATATCTTAGCACAAAATAGCCGATATAGATGTTGTGACATCTTGTGAGCTTCTCGATTTGCTATTTTCACCGAATGTTCGCCCCCAAGAACATGGACGCTACGATTCAAGTGGTTATGTACGGGAGTTTGCCATATGCAAAGCCATATGAAAAGTCCATGGCCCTAAGAGTTCTGCTGTAAGAAAAGTTTAAAAGATTGTGGCTGACACCTACGCATTTTGTCAGGGAGTGTACTGGAGATTCCCTTTCAAGACCATGTACCATTTGATTATTGATGTACAAAATGCCAACATCTGTACTGTATTTGCTATCCTATCGTGGGACTAGCCACACCTACTTCCACAAAAGGGTCGCCCTCGCAAAAATGTGTTTCTAACTTTCTACACCTTTCAATTGAGTAATGTAATAATGCACACAGGCACAAGGAGAGACACAGAGATGTTCCAGTGCTAATAAAAAGAGTACAATAATTAATTCATTCAATTCAATTGAATTAATCAACACACACATAGAGTGTCTTTCTACTGTATAGGGAACTTGTGACAAACTGTGGAATGCACTTCCTATTGCAGTCAGAACTGCAGCATCACTCCCAATCTTACGCCGTAGTCTGAAAACCCACCTTTTCAGACTCCATCATGGCCCATAGCACTTACCATACCCCCTTAGATAGCATTTATGTAGACTTAGATAGCATTTGATACAGACTTATAGCATGTTATGTAGACAGCACTATAATTGCATTGTATGTAGTCATAGCACGTCATAGTACATTATGTATAGCATAGTATAGTATATATGTATAGTTTGTATGTATAGTTTCTATGTTTCTATGTATAGTTTCTATATATGTATAGTTTATATGTATAGTTTCATTATATAGATATTCCACTGTTACGTTCTTAGCTTACGCATGTTTCATGATAAATGCTTTTTTATGTGATGTATTCCCATGCTTTTTTGTTCTTGCTTAATGTAAGTCGCTCTGGATTAAGAGCGTCTGCTAAATGCCTAAATTGTAAATTGTAAATTGTGACAGATGCAATGTAGCACTCCCATGACCTTAGGGTACCTCTAGTCTAGTGTCATATAGGTGAACACACCTAGCTCCAAACAGGTAGAGGAAGTTTTACTATGAGTCACTCGGACCGAAAGCAGAGTCTCGAGGCTTTGTTACACTTTCACCATTCGGAAAGGTGTTGTGGAATTTACAGACAAAAGCATAATGAGCACAATGCAATTTTTCAACTAAACAAAATCTTTGGTGGCTAAACAGTAAATAACACACTCACAATACCGAAAAAACAGCTTTTTCCTCAGTGATTCAAAAGAATACAACTAACCGTAACTGAACATCCTTTACACAAAGAACATAATTCCGCCTTACCTCACACACCTGTGACCACATGGACAACAACACATTCCTTGTTTAAAGTGGTTCCTAACACATGCAGGGTTTCATGTCAAAGCCCAAACAAGAAGAAGGCCGCTGATAGAAAGCCCTGCACAGCACAATCCAGAGTATTAATTGTACAGTGAGAGTGCTGCTGTGTATGTAAAAACCCTTGCAGAGAGAGAGAGAGAGAGGTGTACAGGGGACTTACAGAGCCCTGCTGTTCCTGCGTGAGGCTCTAGTCCTGTTGATCTGAAGCTTTCTCTTCCACATCCCCCCTGCTAGCAGGAGCAAAACCCAACTGGTTTCAGTCTGACCAAGCTGAGCTGACCAAAGGAGGAACGGAGGGAAAAAAAGAGCATGGAATAGAAAGAAATCTAGAGAGTGAAGGAGAAAGGAGGAGGAAGACAAGAGAGGGAGTGAGTTTGTGAGTGAGTGAGTGAGGGGGAGGGCATTTTAAAGAATGAGACCTGACAGTCTGGTCCTTTTACTATTTCTTTCATCACCCACCACCACCACTACTATACTCACTCACTCTCTTCTTCCCTCCTCCCTTCTCCGCAACCTAAGATACGTCTGGTATTTTCTGCTTTCCAGTTCTTCTGGTATGCAGTTATTGGCTGTAACATTACTTAGTTTACCGTCATGTTTGGCTAGTTGCAAGCCTGTGAAGACAACTCCTTATCGGCCATGAACCACTATGAAAACCCCACAGCTTGATTGCAGCTTGATTTGATTTTGTTTCCTTTTAATGTTGAACCTGCTTCAAAATTTAAGTTAATTAATTTTCTGCATTTTATTCCCTGCGTGTCCACTTTGTCTGTCTTATTGTCATCTGACTTAACAGTCTTTTATCATTGCTTTTCATCTGTGCACTTTCACTAAATGTAGAGCACAGTGTTGTATTTTAATTTATGAAATGTGTTACAGAAATGACGTTTGAACGATCTATTGATTGATAAGGTATTACACGCACGCACACACGTGCACACACTAATCACATCAGCCTGACCAGCTGGTGTGTTATTGATCTGGGAGATAAAGAACGGCGGGGGGCCAGAGGCAGCAGGAGGAAAGACCTTTTCCTTTTATTCCATCATCTAAAAAGCGCCGCGGGGCACTGTGTCTTCTAGCTCTGGTCCATAGCCTTCTACTGCTTCAGTATAAGGCTATGGGACTTTCGGTTTTGAATCTCAAATCGAAATCAGACCAGCCTCTCCTCTTTAGCTTAAATAAAAAGAAAGTTTTCGCTACTCACCAAAACAAAGGCGGGTTGTGTCATTAGAAAGCCTACTTTCCTTAGTGGACGCACTCTGAGCCCCCCACCACACGTATAAACGGTACTTTTTGGCCAAAGGGGATTTTGTTTCCACCGGGAGAAAAATACTTTTAGTTACTCCAATGCGCCCTCTACCGATATTGCCCAGAGAACTGCCTCATAGAGAATATTTTTCCTCCAGTGAAAACAAATCCCTTTCTGGCCAAAAAGTACCGTTTATACATGTGGTGGGACGCTCAGAGTGCGTCCACTAAGGAAAGTAGGCTTTCTAATGACACAACCCGCATTTGTTTTGGTGAGTTGCAAAAACGTTTATTTACGCTAAAGAGGAGAGGCTGGTCTGATTTCGATTTGAGATTTAAAACCGAAAGTCCCATAGCCTTACTGAAGCAGTAGAAAGCTATGGACCAGAGCTACGGTATGTGTCTTCTTCCAGCTCATAGTGTTAAACATTCTTTGGCCATGCATGGGAAGGGCTGTTTGTATGCAGGTGAACACTGTATAATAGTCTCATATTCAACGTTTTATGTTTTTTGATTTGTCTTTTACTCCTTCACACTACAGTGAGACACAAAAGTAGCACAAACAGCCGATCTATAGTGAGTTTTACAAAAATTTAACCAATTAAAAAGCATTAACAAGAGCGTGTGGCTAAATAACTCCAGTACATTTGATCCATTGGAACAGAGGTTATTTTTTTCCCCATTTCCTGTAAGAAAATAAATGTCGGTGGTTTCCACCCTACAGTGATTTCCCCATGTACAGCCATAGCGTATGACATCATATAATATGATGTATTTATTTATAGATCTATATGAAGCGTGTGTGTTTAGCAACATTGAGCGACATTAGCATTGAGGTCTAGAAGGCACCGTGAGTCTGGATGGGCTGGATCTGAATTAAACAAACAACACACTCTAATGAGCAGATTAGTAATCAGTTGATGCTTCTGGCAGAGCCGGCTTTGGAAGTCTCCGCCTCTTTCACACAAACACGAGTGGACGCAAGTGTGCACTGTGCACACACAAACACACGGCACGCACACACACACACACACACACACACACACACACACACACACACACACACACACACACACACACACACACACACACACACACACACACACACACACAACACAACACACTACAGAATGCATGCTGATGTACCCACTAGCCCACACCCACCCACATTGATTAAACATAAGAAGACTCACTATCTATCTGTCTCTCTTTCACTTCTATCTCTCTCTCTCTCTCTCTCTCTCTCGCATTTTCCCTGCAAGTCCATTATGGCCTGACTGACAGTGACTGTGCACACACCAGCACACGCGCACACCCACCCACGCACACACACACCCACCAACCCACACACACACACACCCACCCACCCACGCACACACGCACCCACACTCCCACGCACACACACACAGCCTCCGTTTTGTTTTGGTAGGGCACGGTAAATGAGGATACTCAGCACTGGCAGACACTATAGTGCTGTCGGCACTGCTCCCACGCAATGGAACTCCAACAATGCAGCAGCATTTCTACACCTCAACCCTTCCACTGCCTTGAGCTCAAACCCGCAAGCACACAATATTCCTTCTTAATGCATGTCGTGTTTTGTGTTTTGAATTCCTACATGGACAATAGTCTAAAAGTTGTCAGTGTGTCATGCCCTCAATTACCAGTAGGAGGAGAGATTCCATTTTGTGTTGACCTGCAATTTACAATTTAGGCATTTAGCAGACGCTCATAATCCAGAGCGATTTACATTAAGCAATGCTATGACTACATAAAATGCAATTCTAGTGCTGTCTACGTAACATGCTATGAATCTGTATAAAATGCCTACATAAAGTACTATCTAAGGGGCAAGTGCTACGGGCCATGATAGTCTGATGTCATTCCTTTGGAGACAGTCAGTGAACACTATAGTAACTAGCTGGTACCTATACTTGAGCACTGTAGAAACGGTGCTTGTGACTCCACTACACGCGGGAGCGACCCAAACTTACAAATATTTTATTAATTAACCACTTAAGGAGGACCATTTCAAATGTAGTGAAAATCGTTGATCTACAAACAAAATCTAAATTTTAACACAGCAAATGCATTGATTTGAAAAATAAAATACTTCATAATCTGTTCTTTTGAGTACTTGAGTATGCATGTACTGTACTGTGTCCAGAACTGTCCACCACTGTCAACAGCACATTAAAACCCATTCTGGACGGGAACCCCTTTTGGTGTTTTAACTAAGCATTATGTTATACTTTAGCTATTGAAAAATAGCAGATCTACAAGCTCATAGCGCGCCACCGAGTGGCGCGCTACGAGCTTGTAGGTCTGTTATTTTTGAAAAATCGTAAAAATGTGGCACAAATCATTGAATAATATATTATTTCAACGTTTTTCTTATTTCGACGTCAGGCCTAAATGGGTTAAACCTATAGACTAGAGCAGGGCACAGTGAGGCTGAGTACACACAACCACTGTGTCTTCACAGGGCCCTTTGTGGAGACCGTTCACCCTGCAGGACTACACAGAATAGACATGGATGCTGCTTCTATGAACGTTGGGATGTCTTTGTAAAAGCAGCTGTGGACTGCAGGGCAACATCACATGTATTCAATCTTTAACACTGAGAGACATCAAAGGCCTTGAAAAATGAGTAAATGCACTGTCACACACGCGCACACGCACATAGGCAAACGCATGCACGCACGTTACTGTAATTGATTTCGATTGACTTGACAATTATTGGCCCACCCTCAGCCTTACCCCAACTATGAAGCCTGATTTATGTGGTATTGCATGCCATTGTGCGCGCCGAAAATAGCCAATCTACAGTATAAGCTCATTGCATCGTGATGCGCTGTGAGCTTTTACAGTAGATCTGCTATTTTTAGCATGTGAATTAAGCATATAAGCCCTGCTCCTGACATACAGTAGCCAGACAAATATACTGTAAAAAGCAAGAACCAGCTATACCGTAAATGTCCCAACCTTTTTAGATATTCTTTATTGCTCTACTTTCGAGCGGACAAGGACCACATATGTACAGTACACACACATGTGTATATTTATGAATTTCTCTGCAGATGTTTTACTGGGGAACTGAAACCATGGGAGGAAGATACAGAAGCTACAACTAGAACCGCCCTGTTTCCCTTTAAGCCTGTTGAGAGTAGACATTAGAGTAATGCACTGCCACCATTTTATAGTCTGCTGACAAAATACAGAAAAATAAATGTTACGTTCAGTCAGTGCAGAAAATGCAGGGGGATTTTGCAAGTGTAGAGATTGCCAAAATATCTAAACTCTGACACAGAATAAATCAGAATAGAGTTGATTGTGTATAAATAATGTTGTTTGAACTGGAATCAGCTGTGTGTACCCCGCACGTTTGTTTAGCTATAGTCCAGCATCAATCTTCCACACACAGGGATACTTTAGTATGAGCAGGGGAATGAGGACGGAATTATTCCTGTTGATTATGCACAATGTAAGACACACACACACACACACACGTACGTACACGTACGCACATGCACGCGCGCACACGCACAGCAGGCCTGGGAGGAAGACGTGCAGGGCCTTCCGCCCTACACTTAAACGTAGACCACCCACATCTTTGTCCGACACAAGAGAAAGGATGGAGTTCAAATGGCTGAGGGTCATCTGTGGATGTGGCGCTGATGTCTCTGCTCCAGGCCGGGGGATTCGCTCGCTTGCCACGAGAATCACAGCTGAGGAAGGGAGAGGCTCTAATAATGCAAACACACATGGGTCCTTGTGGTCCGCAAACCCACATGTGAACACATGTGGCCCCCGAAGCCTACTTGTCTCCACCTGGCCGAACGAATGCCTGGGGACTAAGAGAGCATGTTTTGCACTCTAAATAATGCGGCCACAATGACCCCGAACGCAGTCACGGCAGAAAACGCCAAAATGTTGGCCCAGGCCGTAGCGTAACGGTCTGGGCACCGGACTGGTGATCCAGTCGCGGTGTGCCGCGGGTTCGACTCCCGGACCCGACACGGCCTTTACCGCATGTCATCCCCCCATCTCTCTCCCGTTTCCTGTCAGCCTACTATCTGTCCCTTAAAAAATCAATAAAAGGCGTATGCCGCAAAAAAAAAAAAAAAAAAAAAAGAAAGAAAAGAAAAACGCCAAAATGTCATGTTTCCACGAAAAGAGGCGACAGCCGTGGTCGTTGAGAGACGATAACTTCTGCATGCACAGCCAGCAGAAGTGACAGCTGCAGACGGTGCAGGTCATGTGATTGCATCCCCAGTCGCCCCATTTGCTGATGTGGACGGCGCAGCCGGGACACGGCCTGACCTCGCCAGACGCCACCGCGGCCTTACACGTCCGTTTGGGATGCCAGCGTCGCCTGCAGCGGTAGCAGAACTCTGTGCCGCAGCCCTTGCGCCCGCACGTGATCTTGGGAGAGCAGTGGCCGCCATAGCCGAGGGCGATGATGGCGTAGCCACAGTCGGGCGCCGGGCACCAGCGGCAGTCGGGATCGGCCGCCAGGCACCTCCTCAACGCAAACTCCTCGCGCTTGTCCGCGAGGGCCCGGTCGACGCTGTCGCCGGCCAGGATCCTCCGGATGTCGCGCGGGTCGAATCGCTCCGGGCACTCGGGGCAGCTGACGTCGACCCGGGACTCGGAGATCTCGGTGCGCAGGTACCGCCGCAGGCAGTCGGCGCACGATCGGTGGCGGCAGGTCGCGATGTCCGGGAAACGGTCGGGCGCGCACTGCAGCCAGCACACCGGGCACCGCAGCGAATCTGATGGCGACGGGGAGGCTCCCTCGCTACCCGGTGGTGACAGAAACATATCGTTGGTGTCGAAGGTGACCTCCATTTGAGACGTATCAATACAGCAACTATGACCACCCTCCCTGTGGCGCTGTTGGTTCAGATCTACCTTTGTGCCGAAAATGTCACAGGTCTGAGGCATTTAAATAATAGCCAGTGCTCTGACATCACAGTGACATGGTCGATTTCGATTGGTCAATCGAGGGCATTCTGCTGACGGTGCACACGTCACGTCACACGCCGTTCTGTGATTGGCCAGTAGTCCGCTTCGATTGGCCAGTAGTCCGCTCTGATTGGCAGTTCTTTGTTCTTGAATGGGCGTGGGGCACATTGTCGCGCCAAGAGGTGGCATGAGAACACCTAGTCCACGTGTCTCTTCCGGGGGTTTTAAACGGATGGTGGATGGAAATGACGCTCGTGTGCGACTGCAACTTGGCGTGCCGGCAAAGCGTTTACGTTTTTGTTGTTGTTTAAAAACCCGGGAAGAGACGCGTGCTCTAGGTGGGTTTTTTTACATAATCTGTTCATTATTGTTCTCTTCACATTTTGTAACTTCATCATTGACATTAATCACAACTAGAGCGGTGCCCGTGTTGTGATGTCAGAACAGGCCAGATCCATAATATGGAGATATATGGGTGATCAGGTCCGGAGCCTGGGCAGAGGCTTTTGTGCTGGTTCTGGACAACCGGAAATGCATGCCCCACCCAGTTATGTTGAGTAGCCCTGCCCTAGATGCCAAGGGAAAACCTTTTCCCTGCATTTTCCACATCTATCCTGGTGGAGACCTGTGCCCAGAGGGGCACTTTTTCTAGTATATATTTGGTCATGTGGCCACGTTGCTCGATGAAAAATGGCACGGTCACGTGATGAAGGCTCATTTTGCCTCAACACCCATGTCAACATTGCTATATAACCAATCAAAAGGCAGGAGGGAACAAGAGAAGGAACAGAGAACAGAACATGGAGAGGAAGACATACTGAGAGAAAGAGAGAGAGAGAGAGAGAGAGTCCATCATTGGGTTCAGTATCTTTCTCTCTCTCCCTCTCTCTACCTTTAAATTCTCCCTCACTCGTCTGCTCTCTCTCTCTCTCTCTCGCTCTCTGCAGCCTCTTTTGCAAAAGGGTGCTGCTTGCCACCGCAAGGACATGAGGCGACAAGCAGCCACGGTGCTGTGCTGTGAATCAGTGCCTCCACAACACAGCCATCGCTTGACTGCCGCATCTGTCGTCACACGAGGAATTCCCACTGGCAGAGAGAGAGGGAGAGAGAGAGAGAGAGAGAGAGAGAGAGAGAGAGAGAGAAAGAGGAAAAGAGGAAGAGGGAAAGAGATAGAGAGAATGAGATTGAGGGCGGAATAGAAAGCAGGACGGAAAGAGAGAGAAGAGGGGAGGGAAGGGAAATAGAGAGAAATGGATAGAATGAGAGAGAGAGAGAGAGAGAGAGAGAGAGAGAGATATAGAGAGAAAGAGAGAGCAAACCAGGGGGAAATGGAGATGGTGGGGGATAGAGTGAACTGATGAACACTGAGGAGTGAAGGAGAAGGGTGGGGAAAAAAAGAGGATAAAAAGGAGGACTTGTACTAAACGCTCTGTGCCAAAATGCAGTTTATGAATCTTTAAAAATGAAAAAGTGTTTTTTCTCACCCTTTTAGAGCATACCAGCGGTTATAATAATGGGGACACAGTTTACAAAAACAATATTCTCCTCCCTCCCATATACTCACGCATCAATGCAATAATTTGTTATTATTATCAGTACAGTCAGTGCTTTCATGGCACATTACATGAACAAAATTAGACCCCTGCAAGAGAGCAAAAGCACCAAAATCCGTAGCTCCGGGTGATTGTCATGAAGGTGCCTATAGCAAATCTAGACAATCTAGTAGCCAGTTGTTTTCGAGATACAGCATGTTCTACGGAACTTGGGGCCAAATATAGTGTACAATGGGGTGGACTCTCAACTCACCGTCCGTAGAGTGGAGAAAGGATCATTGTTTTAATTTCCTCTATTTTTGGAGACATCATGCTCAATTCTCTGTGTAACCTAATAAACGTCTGTGAGCTGAAGGACTGAGAAACAGAGCAAGGAAAAAGCAGTGTGTAGTATACTGTACAGTAGAACAAGATAAGGCAAAGAAAGGCAAATGATTCCACACATTCAAACATAAAACAGATGCATGCAAGCATGACACACATACTATGGCATTTTAGTCCAAAATGTCAACTTTGCACACAAGATAGATAGCTCATAATTTAATAGGCAGATTGCAGGGTGTATTAATTGGAGCCTTTTCTGTAGCGCCAGGCTTATGCCACAATTTCCACTTGGTGGTTGCCGTTTTAAAGACACTATTGTAGTTTCTTTTTTCATTATGATACAGTACCTAATTTAATTTCACTTAAAGTAGCGGTTGTTTGCAATATTATGGCCGTCCTTATATAGAATATACAAATAAAACCTCTTGGCAATCTTCAAGATATTACTAACTTCTGAAAATTAGGATCAGCATAAAAAGTAATCACACACAAGTTTTTGGTACGCTCGCAAGGTTTTACTGACAGGAGAGATAACAAGGAGTGAATCTGTTGTCTTAAAGCCTTGGAACCCACTACAATAATCTCTTATTTCTTTTAATTTAGATGTAAAACATTAGTGGTCATCCGATCTTTGATATCAGCAGAATGCATTGATTGGACCTGAATGGAAACAGGACCACAAGGACCTTTTTTCTGTGATATACTTTTAGACTAAGTGTTTGACTGTACTCTGTACTGTTTACATTTCCGCCTAATAAAGTATTCAATCAATCTATCAAAGGATGAGGTCATTCACTGGGCTGAGCTATAGTCCAGCAATATACAACAATTGTGTATCGTAAACTAAGGACTGACGTGAAATGCTATATTGCTGGCGGATGGACCGAAATGGAAGCATAATACGAATGAAAATGAAATAGCAGTGGACCAAGAATCGACCTTTGAGGGACTCTAGTAGCTGCTAAAGTGGCTTTTAGACTCTTGTTACCACACTGTCATGCTGGAAGTGACATTTACAGTACAACTCCGGGACCATGCGTCACGCACGCACACAGTCACACATGGTCACACACGCACACACACACGCACACGCACACGCACACGCACACGCACACGCACACGCACACACACACACACACACACACACACACACTGCTGCTATTTAAATGGATAGAACAACAGGGCAGGCTAATGCCAGTAAACAGAGCACTGCCTCCTCAGTAGGCTTGTTGAGAAAAACAGCTTTACATGAATATCGTTTGATCCATATAGCTCACATTTCTTAACATGTCAGCTGACAATTCTAGCAAAAAAAAAGAAAAGAAAAAAAGAAAACTCTGCCAATTTCCCAAGCGATGACATGTGTATGGAAAGAAAACCCTGGGCTGAAGAGGGCAGACATGGAAAACTAAGAATCGCCATGTACTGTTTCTGTCAGCATCCAGGGAAATGAGTATTGATTGTCCTCCATTACTCAAACGGTATGGCGATCAATTAAAGATCCCTACCAATTAACAGAGGTTACTGGTGTGTCCCATCTAGATACAAACATACAGCGACCTATACAGTGTGCATATTAGTGAGAGCATACAGTACAAGCATTTTGTTGTCCAGGCATGGTGCCTTGGGCAAAGGCATCTGGGCAGTGTTGATGGATGCAAGGTAGGTACTAACTAAATATCTTTGTCAACATCTCACCATTGCTGGAGTGCAACATTTAATAGAACTAATCCATTTCATGTAATGAAATAATCCCTTTTTGGAGGATAATGTAAAAATATATCTATATTAATAAATAAATAAAAGTCCAAAATAGCAGATCTGCTAGCTAACAACGTGACACAACAATATGCAGTATCACTACTGTATGTGATACGTCACAATGTGACACGCTGTGAGCTTTAAAAAAAAGCAACTAGACAAGCAGTTCCTGCAGAAACTGCGTGGGCTCGCTGAAAACCCCACAATGTACAGAATATGATGTACAGTAGATCCAGTCCAGTTCAGCTTCGATTGCATTGTTAAAGCAATGCTATGCCTATGTGCGCTGTTATACAGTAGCAACCACAGACCACAGCACCTCTGTGTGAACCTAGAAAGATCTGACCCTTCCTCATGCAAAAACCTTTACAAAAGAAGAAAATACAAGGATAAATACCTGCATAAAGCTGAACATGTTGAAGTCTGAACTAGATTTCTAGCACAAAGTATGTGGAAGCACGGTTAGTTAGATGCCAAAAAATAGACAGTAGAGAACTATTGTGTGCTGGCTGGAGAGAGCCCACAATAGAAACTGAAATGGGACCATTAGCTCAGTACATCCAGTGGACTGTGCAGCATGTTACATATAACATGGAGAGGGTTCATGATATCAAAATCACGGCGCACGTATAGTAATCAAATAATTACATGTCGTATCCGATTGCTGCCGCGACCCGTGGCCTAATTCCCACAGATTCATAGTACCCGCCCTGTACCTTGTGCTGCCAATTGCAAACCAGTTTGAGCCCACGAGGCGTGGCGGCATTAAAATCACACGGTTCAGACTTTGAACATTTCTCAGCTGCTCATCGGCCCACCTGTCTGCCCTTAGAACGCCTGGGAACTCTAATCAATACAACTCTCATCAATACACAACAGCAGCAGCCATGTCTGGTTGGCGTTCCCCCTGGCTAGGCAGCCGGAGACGGCATGCAGTCGCACAATGAAGTATAAATCAGGCTTTAACCACAAAACCCACTAGCATCCCTATCCTGGGCATGCTCATAATAGACCTGTGAACATTGTGCGAAAGTAGCGGTCTACAAGATCACAACGTATGTCGTGTGTTGATCACACCAGCGGAGGCCCCTGCAGGTCAAGAAGTACATATCATGTATAGGGTTTAAGTGCGGTTAAAAAGGAAAAAGCCCTGCATTTTGTCTGCTGTATATCTAGTATGAATCCATAATGTGCTGGCATACATCTCAGCTCAGGAGGAAAAGGGGGGGGATGAGGAGATGACTCAGAATATCCTTCAGCCAGCAGGATAATAAAGCAGCGGCTCTGCATGTTTAATGTGCATGCCTTACATCTCAACGTGCCATTATACACCTGCAATAGCTACTTTATGAGGCAGGAAAGTGGTTCAAAGACAAAAAGTCCCCTTCGTCCCCAAGGAACTCGGACCATGTGCAGGTGCGGTTAAGATTACAGAGAATTGCTCTCCACTCGGGCCACTAACCGATGGGGTTGTCATGGCAGCCAATGTGTCACGGACTGTCACAGCCCCCTGTAGTTGGGCTACTAGGGCCTGTGTGGTTTGTTACAGGTAGGCCTAGTCTGGTGCTTCCCACAGGTCCTGCCGAGTTTCTGATCAGGTGCATTGGGAGCACCTGATCAGTGTTCCCAGGGTGCACTATAAGAGGCTGGGTGTGGCCACGCTCTCTCTCCTTCCATGAGAGCAGCAGCATCTTTGCACCATTCAACACCCCACACTACACCCACCACACATCCACTCACTTACACTACTGATCTACTGAATAACACACTCCACCTTAGAACTGTAGTATTGTTTGTTTGATTCGTATTAAGTTGGTTATAATGTAAATAAATATTGGTTTGTGCACTTTTAAACAGCCGTGTGTCTTCCTCCTTTGTTATGGCCCAAGAGCCAGGTCATAACACGGACACATAGGCCGGGGACGGATTAGATGGATAAAACGCTGGCGTGAAGATGGCATCGAGGCATGTGGAGATGAATGGAGTGCAGTCACTCTTTTAATGTGCGGAGAAGCCCCCACATGCTGATGTGAGAGAACCACGCTGGTGGCCCAGCTTTCATATGTCGGCACAGATGAGATCTGTATCTCTCTCTCTCTCTCTCTGTTTCTCTTGCTATCTTCACGCATGCTCACATACACACACACACACACACACACACACACACACACGCACACACACACACACACACACACACACACACACACACACACACACACACACACGCACACGCACACTTTCACGCCCACCTTCTCCTTGGCTTCAAGCCAAGGTCATTCGCTGTTCTCCAGTGACCATGGGAGCTGGAGCAAAAAGAAGAATCACCACTAAGACATCAAGCAAGATCAGTGCAGCCTTGTGGACTGGAGTGTGAAATCTAAAACCATGTATGTATAAGGATGCAAGGGCGTACATGCATGTGTGCATGGGTTCTTGTGTGTATGTACGTGTGTGTCTGTGTGTGTGTGTGCATATGTTTGTGTGTCACGAATTCACGATTTTGCAACGCATTTATTCACCCAGTGTCAATTATCTAACGTAATCCTGGACACTACACTTCCTCTGTCAACCAAAGACTTTTCTGTTTCTAACAAAGTCGGTTCTCAAACTTTTTCATGTCAAGGACCCCCAAATTGACACTAATTAGCCCACGGACCCCCCCTCCCCCCATTTGAAAACATATGCCAGGGACCCCCATAAGAGAAGATTTTCATGGCTCTAGCAGTGATTCTCAACCAGTTTAATTTCAAGGACCCCCAGTTTGATATGCAACAGGCTATGGCGGACCCCCATTTAATGGCATTTCTATCTATGGGACCCCAATTAGTACTGTAAAATCAAAGTTAATTTAACTCTGATCGTGTACAAATGGAACCAAATGGACCATTTGGGTCCATTTGGTTCCATTTGTACACTCTCAGAGTTACAGATCCATAAGTGTCCATTTGGGTCCAAACTATCATTTAGCTGGGTGGGGAGTGGGGACCCCCTGGAACTCCCTCAAGGACCCCTGGGGGTCCCCGGACCCCACTTTGAGAACCACTGGCATAAAAGACAGTGCACAGCACAGATGACTTGTCTCTAAGGCCTCAATGTGCAGCCAGGCTCCAGTGCACTCTTGTCTCCAAGGCCTCAGTGTGCAGGCTCCAGTGCAGTGCAGTCGCTGCACAATCACATACGGCATGGGGGCCTGTCACTCACTCAGTAACGGTATGCCCCTGCGGGCCTCGAACGCTTTTCATCCATCAATAAACTTAAGAGTTGGCTCCGTCCCCTATCGTCTTTCAAAAAGTAAACAGAAACAGAAACTGCATGCTGTCACTGGCAGAGGATTAATTGGTTGCACATTATGGCCCGCTGCACTGAAAATGGCTGATCTACAACAAGCTCATTTTCAATGCGAGACACACAAGCAAGCAACTAAATACAAATCAGGTCTCGTAAAGCTGCAGCTGCTATCCCCCCCAAAACGCCCCATTGCACTCAGCCTTGTGGCATTCCAATACATCCAACACATTATTTAGCACACTAACATGGAAACATAGAGCCTTATAGGATGCCACAGGGTATGTTGGCTTCACTTAGGACATCAGGATCAGTGGACATTTTAACATAACGCAACACTGGCCAAAGACCGTTATGAATGCCCAGCCTTATCAAAATGCAGCTCACAGCCCTAGACACCCAAAAGACTGCGATCCAACTCTCCAGAGAGCTGCCATTTCACAAGGAGCACTAAATCCCGCCAGCTTTTCTCCAGTGAATACAAAGAGAGTGGCCTGACTCATTCCAGACTCATCTCAAGTGCCCTGGTCCTGCTGGCTCGCGCTACTGATGAGGCGAGGCACCAAAATAAAGCAAAAGCTTTCGCATCTCTAAAGGTTTGAGCATTGTGACGTCTGGGACAATTTTAGGTCTCCGAAGGGCCCGCTTTCACTTTGTGGAATTGGATTCTGTTACTTTGGCGAGATTAGATAAACCACTTACTAGATGGTATTGATTTTTATTCCTTTTTGCCTGGTAGTGTTTGTAGGGATGCTATAACAGTGCACATCTAATCGACTGTAGCACCTGGAGTGTGGAAAGAAATGTCATTACCTAAATGTCAAATTGAAAATGATGCATTTCAAAGCTATCTATCGGCTATGTTTGGCCCCCGGAGGATCATATGTTCTGCATCACCGGTCCTCCACCAGGGGATTAATATTTTAACATACAATATATTAAATGGGAATCTTTTAGTTTATAATAGAAATGTCTCTTAAACGCAAATGGGAAGCTTATTTAGAATGTACCTATGATGACGTAGGTTGGTGAAACGTCTTAGAAAGAGATCAAGACAGTCCTGATCTCTACAAAGCAAAGACAAATGCAATTCAATATTTTTCACAGGTCTTACTTTACCCCACTTAGGCTACATAAAATAGATGGAAATACTTCTGCCATGTGTCAGACGTGCAAGATAAATGAATATGCTCTGGAGTTGTCCACATTAGTTAGTCTCGCGTAACTATTCCATCTCCGAATGCTATATAGAGTCTGGATTCGGAACTATCTACACCTGTAACGGTAAACAGGCTACTCCTGAAAACGTTGTAAGCCAATCTTAGCCAATCAGGATGGAATCTGAGAAATCAAACAAACCTGTCTTGATCACATGACTATGGAGAACATGTGTACAGATTTGTGTGAATAAGCAAATGTATTTTACATATGTTGGCCACCTGGTGACGCTATAAAGAGCAGATGTGAAAAATTCCAGGCAAAGGTTTTCCTACAAGGTTTTACACAGATCGGTGCAGTTATAGATAAAAACACGAATTGGACAGTTATAGTGCCACCATGAGGTTGAGTTGAATATCTTTAAGTGGTATTTGTTCCTCTGCCTAGTGAGAATGTGCGTGCAAAATTTTACAGAAATCACACAATGTGGTCATGATTTGCGGCATTTTGTTTGAAACGGAGCACTCCTGCGAACTTTGGAAGCCAATCTTAGCCAATCAGGATGGACTCTGAAAAATCTGAAAGACCTGTTTCGTTGAATGGCTATAGAGAGACTGCATACCAATTTGCGTGATGTTTGGACAAAATCTGTAGGTGTACTGTCTGTACTGTTTTGCAAAAAACGACCTCCTGGTGGCAGGCCAAAGTGAAATCTTTGGGGCAGAGGTTCAGCTGTGGCATCCAGGGATTGTGTGTGCGCAGAGTGTGGCTGCGATCAAGTCAACGGTGCCAGAGATTAGCTGTCCACAGATGGACGGACGGACACACAGAAGACGGAGTGCAAAACATACTCTCTCCCCATGCCTTCGGCCTGGTGGAGACAAAAAAACACTGGACCAACTATAGAACCCTGGGGAATCCCAGGCAACGAAGTGTATAGGGTTTACAATAATAGCTCTATCTAGACACTGGCACAGAGGGAATTCCTGGCCACAGCACAGGCAGACACGCTTTGAATATTCCTGAAGCGTTACATGCCTGATGGTATCAATATTTCAGTGCAGCTAAAAATATAAAAGCCCAGGCATAATAGGAGAGTAAATTCAGTTTGAGGGGTGAGGAGATTTCTTCCTAATGTCACTGCCATTCTTCACAGAAATAACTCGTATTGCTAGTTCTTCAGTGGATTATAGTGAGTTTGTTACGCCACCATCCTAGTCCCAACACCTCAAAACATACACTAGGCACGTCACACACCCTCACAGAACCCTTGTCCTCATAACGGTATAGTGGACGCACACACGCAAAAACCTTCAGTGGACACACAGACACTTGACATGACCCCATGCCTTTATTCTGCTGTCTTTACACAGCTGGCCTGGTGACTGGAATGATGACTTAACTTGACACCAGAGACACTGACGGAGCCAGGCAACGGACACAGTGTGACACTGACCCTGCCACATTCACAGGAAAACCATGCAGAAATCAAGTTCTGACATTGTTCCTGACATACAGTAGGTATAAACCTAGACATAGGTAGAGAAACCATGTTAATTTCTAATGGCCGACTGCTCTTCCCTTATGTTTAACCACTTTTCAACCTGGTGTCCCAAAATCTTTAAACATTTCCATGTCTTTGAAAATGTTTTCTTTATTTTTATGTCTCGATCTTTCAAAACATACAGTAGCTCATCTACAAGCTCAGAAAGTGTCAAGATGTGTTGCGTTGTGAGCTTGCTGGTCAGCTATTCATACAAGTATAATATAGTGGTTAATTAGTACATTTAACTACAAACAATTCAACGTGTATGCAACTGTAAATGTATGTAAATAAAACATAATAGTAATAACCGGTATGTTAGTATATGACCAGTACACACAGTACGCGTACTATAGTCCCGGGGAGACATCACATTTCTCTTTTGGTTTTGGTGTTTGAGAACCACTGGTCTATACAACAAACGGAGTGAAAATGAACCCTCACACGATCAGACACTTTTACTGTACAGTAAGTGCACAGGTGAGCCCCCGTTGAGCAATTAGCTTGTCTGCGGCAATCTGTCAATCTGTTGCAGGAGGTGTTAAAAAAACACGGCCGATTTCCCAGAGAGCCACACACGCAAACGCACACACACACACACACACACACACACACACACACACACACACACACACACACACACACACACACACACACACACACACACACACACAACATCTGGTCAAGGAGCTGTTCTCCAACCGAAAAACAGAAACGCACTGTTTACCCAGCATGTGAAGACACCCCCCCCCCCCCCACACACACACACACACACACAAAGAAACACAAACTCCTCTAGCCTCCCAGCGCAATAGGAGCTGAATCATAGCCAATGATGGTGGGGGGGGGGGGGGGGGGACTGACATAATTATTTTGGCAAGCTGGCCAGTGCTTTGATGCAGTGTGTGTGTGTGTGTGTGTGTGTGTGTGTGTGTCTGTGCATCTGTGTGACTTGATCGAGTGGCTGTTCATTTGCTGATGGATAGCATTTTGTGCACCTGGCTTGTGCCTGCGTGCGTGCGTGTGAATATATTATACAGTATGTCTATTATTTTCATGAGCGATTTCACAATTTTCAGCTCTCCCTGTCTGTCTCTCACACGCGCGTGCACACACACACACACACACACACACACACACCCGCACGCATGCACACACACACACACACACACACACACACACACACACACACACACACACACACACACACACACACACACTCTCGCTCCACCTATTCCATATTGCTTCTTCACATCGCCACAGAACTCTGGTGTTGTGCGAGAGCCTCTCCTACCTCTCCCAGGCCCCTCCAACCCTGGCTGTGCTCATCGGGAGGGAGGGGAACGCACAGCGCTCAGTCAGGTTTTAAGGAGGACAGCTCTTTGGACTCTTCCCCGCAGAAGGACGGGGACTGAGGAGTATAGGGCCGTCACCGTCACCATTATGACATTTTACTCACACAGATAATTGCGATTAACAGTTGAATTGTGTTTATTACGCTGGAAACATACAGTATGAATGGGAATTGCATTTCTGCCTGGCATCATTGCACAGGGCAGATAACGTTATGATTAGCCAATTTCGTAACTTGCTTTCCCCCAAAACTACAGTGGAAATAGCTGATCTACAAGCTCACAACGTGTATAGCGATGCGTTGTGAGCTTGGAGAGTATTTCCGGTAATAAAGAAATTATGTTTGAAAGAAAAGATTCAATATCGAAACGCTGATCACAAATATGCAAAGTAATTACAATTATCTCAAGTAATTACGATCCGGAGATTATGTAATTGTGACAGGCGTGCTGGAGAGGAGGCTCGTCTCTCTGCCAGCTCCTCCACACTCACTCAGCAGTTAAAATGCACTGAAACCTATATTTCCATGCACAACCGTGATGCTCGGAAATAAGTGCGTGCGTGCGTGTTGGGGTTGATAAGCGTCATAGCCCCCTCGCCCCCTCCCGCCGGTACCGAAGTCAGGAAATAAAGTGCCCCGCGGGTGAAATTAGCGGAGCAGGTGACAGCCGGGCGGGGTTCAGACAATATGGTGCCGGGGCTCCTGGAGATGTGACAGTAATGGCGTGCAGGTCACGGCGGTATGTGGACGGCGGGCGGGGCATGTGCTGTGTTGAGTGCCGAGGGCTACTAATGATGAGCCCCGAAGAGTCATCCCTTAGATAGCATTTCTGTAGACTTAGATAGCATCTGATACAGACTTATAGCATGTTATGTAGACGGCACTATAATTGCATTGTATGTAGTCATAGCACGTCATAGTACATATGTATAGCATAGTAGTATATATATATAGTTTATATGTATAGTCTCATAATATAGATATTCCACTGTTACTTATATATATAATTATATATAGTTTATATGTATAGTCTCATAATATAGATATTCCACTGTTACTTTCTTAGCTTACGCATGTTTTATGATAAATGCTTTTGTGATGTATTCCCATGCTTTTGTTCTTGATTATTGTAAGTCGCTCTGGATTAAGAGCGTCTGCTAAATGCCTAAATTGTAAATTGTAAATTTCTCTCACACGTCTCTCTGTTGCTTTATATCTCTATTCTTGCGTTTGCGTCTCGCAGGCCAACTAATGCACATAGATAGACACACACACACAAACAGGAAAAAACTATAATACACTATAAAATACACTAGAGACTAAACTAGAAGAAGGCGACGGGGCCAATGTCAATATCCTAATCTGTGTCGATATTGTTGCCTTCTCGGTAGACGTTATTATAAAACATTGACCATGTACTAACTTGTTTTATATGAGGTACAATACCAACGATACCTTAAAACACGTTGTGCCGGATTGTCTGACTATCAGTCAGTCAGACACACACACACACACACACACACACACACACACACACACACACATGCTCGCACACATACTCGTACACAGACACACTTGGATTCCCATGACAGGGATGGCAGGGCCAGGATCCAGGGAATACAGCATCAAACTGTCAGTCAAATTAATTAGCCAAACAGTTTCAAGAGATTATAAATCACATACAGTAGCTGTGTGTTATGTCCGCACAAGAAAAGGCTGTTTTTACACATTTCCATGGACATAAGCCATCCCTATCAAAACATAAATTAAGTCAGTAAATCAATAAATCAATAAATGTATTATCTCATGTTGTCCCATGCATTAAACAAGACATACTTCATTGTTGTCAGTACAGTAGTATGACGTATTCACTATTGAACCCTTGTAACTTACTTCACACTATGGCAGGTGTCACAATAGCAAATATGCAAAGTCTGACAACACTACTTGTACGTAGTTGTGTAGGTTTACTTGAATGCAGAGGAACAGGTACAATACCTGAATTCTCCACCAAAGACAATCAGAGATGTGCTGTATTTGGAAAGAAACAAGCTACACAAAATCGTCTCCTCCCAATTTTTTGTTTGGTTAACTCGACTGAAACATCTGTTCTGCATTCTTGTCACTATGACGACGACACTGATATATTTGGCCGCCTCCACTGTGTAGCCATAAAGCAGTGTGCTTGTTAGCGAGTTAACTGTACCCCACAAGTCTCTTCATAGTTCTGTCCCTGGTGAACGCATGCTGGGTACAGAATTCAGTTGTCGTGTTGTGTGTGTGTGTGTGTGTGTGTGTGTGTGTGTGTGTGTGTGTGTGTGTGTGTGTGTGTGTGTGTGTGTGAGTGTGTGTGCATGTGAGAGAGAGAGAGAGAGAGAGAGAGAGAGAGAGAGAGAGAGAGAGGGAATGTATAAAGTTATGTGGAAACAGTGAATACACTTTTTTTTTCATATACCACAAACAAAAATATAGACACATGTACACACACACACACACACACACACACACACACACACACACACCGGGCTGTCTATAAAATCTGTATAGAATGACAGTCAGATGTAAACTAATGATTAATGGCTGGCCTGGGATTTCAACTGTCCTCACGCAGCACTGAGATGCAATGCCAGCCCCTCTGTTACATCTATCACATTAATACGCACACACGCACGCACGCACAATTTAGGCATTTAGCAGACGCTCTTAATCCAGAGCGATTTACAGTAAGCAGGAACAAAAGACATGGTAATACACAAATATATAAAAAAGTCGACCCTCTGGTGTGGTTTGGACTTCATACTGTACATACTACATACAGTATATACAAACAACAAGACTGAACTTGTGGTCACACAGACACATAAATATTTGTCCGTTACCAGCTAATCTAATTTCCCATCTTACTTCCTGATTGGCTAAGATTGGCTTCCAAAGCTCACATGATTGGTCCGTTACGAACAAAATTCCACAAATCACAAACACAGTGTGCAATTTCCGTGAAATTATACACGCACATTTCCACTAGGCCGAGGACGACATGCCACTCATTGTTTTCCAAATCAGCCTCACGGTGGCGCTATAACAGGCCAATTCCTGTTTTTAGCTATAACTGCATCGATCTGTATACAACTTATGTATGCACACACCCCATGGAAAAACATTTTCCCTGCATCCCATTCAAATCTCACACAAATCGGTCCACATGATCTCTGTAGTCAAGGTCTGTAGTCAAGGTGATCAAGGCGAGTCTGTTGGATTTCTCAGATTCTACACTGATTGGCTAAGATTGCCTTCCAAAGTTTTCAGGAGTGGCCCGTTTTGTACAAAATTCTGCAAATGTCCTGCTCGTGCAGAATTCTATCCTCAGAGATGCTATGAGTGATCTGGCTCTGCATTTCCTCACCAAAATGAAGAAAATTGTTGCAGAAAACAAACAAACTAAAAAAACATTTTATATAACACGTTTATATTACTCCTAAACATTTTGCCAAATATCACACACACTCCTATCCTCCTGGTGCCCAGAAGGGCACTTTTTCTTGGTTAGACCAGTTATTAGTCCTACAACCTATCTCAAACCCTCACCCTAACCCTAACCTCCCACGGGGCAGCACACCTAAACCTAACCTTGACCCTCTCCCAACCCTTAACGCACCCCTCACCAACCTTAATCCGGTCGTCTTAACGCACCCCTCACCAACCTTATGTCTAACCAATGACTAGTCTAAACTAAGTGCGCCTCCCATTATGAATATGAACACACACGCAGTTCATCAGCATGCTGCTGTCACACACACACACACACACACACACACACACACACACACACACACACACACACACACACACACACACACACACACACACACACACACACACACACACACACACACACACACACACACACACACACACACACACACACACACACACACACACACACACACACACACACACTACTATACAGACACGCTGCAGCTTGGATCCTCATTGAGGTTAGAGGGAAATATCAGAGCTGAGGAATGGACTCCTCCGGGCCTGTTAAATACAGCCAGACAGGAAACTACTGGGGAACAAAAGGCTCTGTTTGTTAAACAGGACTTAGTTAATATGGAGCTCCGTGGGTCCATGAAGCCTAGTAAAGATGTTTATAAAGGCTATAGTCAATGGGCTCTGGGGCATACTTCCCTGACCTGTTGATGCTGATGTAGAGCAGTGGTTCTACAAGGACCCCCAGACCACCATCTGAATATATCTAGAGCCAGGTACAGTAACACATACAAGATTTGTCTTCAAGATCGTTTTTTATTTTTTATTTTATTATTATTTTGTTCAATATCAGATACAAGATCACAACGCTCCATATCGTGACGAGGTGTGAGCTTGTGTAGGCCTAGATCAGCTATTTTCAAATAGCCAATATAAAGCGTTTCTTTGTTTGTTGCTTACTTGCTTTATTAAAACTATTAAAACTATTAAAAATATTCATTCATGAACTAATTTAGCTGGGAAACCCCCGAGACCTCCTCAAGGACCCCTGAGGGACCCCACTTTGAGAACCACTGATATGTATTATGTATATGTATTTTATGTACAGGGTCTGTACGGGTTGTCAAAAACCTAATTCAAGGACACTTCAAGCACCCTGATGCCTGGTGCAATCTTTCCAGAAACATCTTTATTTATTATTTTACAGTATCTCAAGGCATCACCAAAAGCACAATCCCATGTACCTTTGCTTATAGATATTATTATGCTTTAGCTGACTGTGTTTTGAGAGACAGTATCCTGGAGGGAAATCATCATTACACAGTTAAATCGAGGCAAGCATTTACCAGCACTCTGTCGGAAACACGAAGCTAATTCCTGAACGTAACCACTTAAGACCTATATACTGTACACTTCAAAAAATAATAATAATTTGAAAATGTTGCTTTTAACTCAAGTATAACATGTATGAAATTACTTACAATATTCCTATATTACTTACCTGATAATACTAGCTTGCCTTGCAGGGATTTAGCCATTATCTTGACTGACATGTTTATCCATGAAATGTTCAATACTGTTACTCTGGAAGGCCTTTGTTTAATCCATGTCTCTAGCTCCGTCTCCAATCGCCCATCCTCTCAGTCTCCACCGGATTTATTTTGTATAAATAGTTTCATAATGGTTACTGAAATATATCCCTTAAGTATTGGTACTATATGTTTGAACAATTAACCTGTAAATGAGCATTTCCCTTAAAATGCTCAGGTACTTTGTTATTTACATATTACTTTTAAATAATAAACAAAGATATTTGTGTCTCACACATATGCCACTCGTTAACAAATCATCGAGCGTTCCTTGCACAATGCACATGATTTGTTGGCTAATCGCAAGGTATATTTCCTTTGCGATTAACTAGAGTAATGGTACCTACACGTTTACTCGGCCTCTGCAAGCAGAGCAGTCATGAAGGATCCTAAGTGTCATTGAGTTAAACGTATGACCAAGTGAGTCACGGCTGTATCATTCTTTCACCCGAGCACAAGTGTATTGTGCTGCTATACGTCATGCTAGTGCTACAGGAGACACTTTTGTCCAGGATACAGTGCGCCTATACGGTCCAAGGCGTGTTTGTGTACCCAGGTACCTTTTAACATCACATATATCAGGAAAGTGACAACGGGGTGACAGCTGACAAGACAGAGAGCAATGGCCTTGTGCTGCTGATTAGATGACTAAAAGCCTAGCCACATTCTTAGCATGGAATGTGGTGTTACATCCTGCGGTAAAAACATGAACAAGAAGGCATACACAGAGGTTTGTGCGCTATCAATGTAGGTGATTGTATGTGTCTGGATGTGTGGAATTGTATTCAAATTTCAAGTCTGATTCTGGGTAGGTTTGTCAATCTCATCTGTGCATATAGGGTCAGTGTGTTTGTGTTTGTGTGTGTGCGCATGCATGCATCGTCGGCGTCGCCGTGTGTGTTTTGTGCGTGGCTGTGAGCAAATAGAGTTGCTAGTCATATCTTGCTCTCCCCAGTATTAGTTGAAGTCACAAAACAGCAGGTGGAACTCAGCTCTGTATCGCCGTCCCCAGGGGGCCACCAGTGCTGCAACTTCACTGACACAGCTGTGGGTGTCACTCCCACTGTGTGTGTTGACATACGCACAAACCAGCAAGCACACCCAGCTGTATAATAATTCACTGTCAGATGCTATCTGGATTCAAATACACCACCTACGTACATGCTCTGATCCTGATTCCTATTCCTATCAATGTGTTGTTTTCCGAATGAAAACACAGTGACATAGGCCTGCGTCACTACATTGTCTGTAACTTTTGATACAGTACATTAGCATCATGGGATGGGATGCTACTGCAGCTGCTAGTCTAACACATCTTACAGTATGCTCGCTTTGAGGCTTTCAAATCCCCTCCCTGCACCGGGCTTACACCAGGTGAGCTACTCCCCATGTGGGACTGCTGAGGATGTGAGAGAGGGTCCCTGCGGGCGGAGTCAAGCCCCACAAGGCTGCCGGGCCGGATAACATTCAAGGTTCAAGGTTCAAGGTTGTGCTTTATTGTTACATCTTGTGTACAGGTACATAAGAGTACAACTATTGTGGCTTCCTTACAGACAATGCAGCAGCATAGATAGCATAACATTCAAAACAACAAAACCACAGCAAGCACAGCAAACAAGAATAAAGAGTGCAAGAAAGAGCAATCAAAGTGTAATAATATATGTGCATGTGCATGTTTTCCCTGTAGTAGCAAAGTTAGGTCAACTTTTTGTGAACAGCTTCACGGTAGGTTACATTCCATATATACAACACAATTTAGTTTAAGAAGGTGCAACATTCCAGGCAGGGTTCTTAGAGACTCCAGCTTATCAGCTGTCTGAAGTGCTGACGGACATTTTTAACACCTTGTTCCGTGGCTGCAGTGCCTACATGCCTCAAGACTGCCACCATTACCCTTGAGTGTCCCTAAGTCTGCAACGGTGTCAAGCATGAACGACAACAGTCCAATAGCCGATGTCACGGCTCTCATAAAGGCACTGGGCCCTGGTTGGTTATAGCCTGGTAACCGGTTCCAGACAAATCTGTTTGGCTCGTCACCACTTCGGCCGTGAAGTCCTCCAACAATTGAGAGGGGCCAGACTTAATCTGCCTGGGGCAATATGCATCGCAAAGGCAGATGAAGGCTGGCTACGCAATAAAGGCCAGCCTTGATGATATGAACGTGGATCCTCACCGGTTTGCTAGAACCGCTCCATGGATGACACAATATCATCCGTGGTCCATCTGGCTTCAATAAATCTCAAGACAGAGAATGCCTCCTAATATACTCTGTGTTTTGCTCCATGGTGGTGTCACAATTCGCACACAAAGTGGCACAACATGCGATATATAAAAATTGAATGGGCGGATTGCCATGAAACTTGCCGAGTGCACTTGCTGATCGTGGTGAATGAACCCCTAAACATTTGAGGGACCCCCATGCGCCACACTCTAGCGCCACACTGAGCTGAACTGAACTGTCATCATTGCACACACAATATCTCAATCTAATTGGCAGATTGCAGTATGAACCGTACTGGTTTTGTTCACCCTGTGGCGTTTCCTTCAGCGCCTCCTTGAATATTCAATATGCTCCCTCAATTATTCCAAAGTGTCCTTTGTTTTAGCCCCACTAACTGTCGGCTGAAACCACTTTAGGCAGGGATGTGAGGATCTGCACAGACTCTAGGGCCTGCTAGTGGAGCTTTTAGACTAATAGTCATGTTACCCTCTTAATCAGCTATTGTTAGCGAGCAACACTGTCATGTGACGAGGTATTTAAATTAGGCCCTTTAGAGCGGTTGGCTCAAATTAGAGGATTTTCATTTGTACTTTGCTCCCTATTTAACACTGTATGTTTCTGCTGCTATCTGTGTTTAGACTCAGAAACACAAACCAACACTGGATATTTTCCCCATGCAGGCTGCAACGCACGCACACACACGCACACACACACACGCACACGCACACACACACACACACACACACACACACACACACACACACACACACACACACACACACACACACACACACACACACACACACACACACTTCTTTGCCTTTGGAACCCTCCAGAGCGAAAATAAAAATGACGGAGAAATTCCTCTCGTTCCAGAGACTACGTACGGAGCTACAGGAGGAGGCAGGACCCCTCGGGCTCCATAGAGCTCCATTCCCTGGGACCCGTTACTATGACGCCTGCAGCCGCACACAGCCCTAATAAAGCAGAACCATTAACAAACCAGGGGGGGATATTTATGGCGCTCCCCTCAAGGTCCACACACTCCGCCTCACTGTGACCCACATTCCTTCCTGCAACTGTGAAATATTCGCTGAGGAAAGATTCGACGATAGCATACAAATCAGCCACAGCCAACCCCCCCCCCCCCCCCCCCCCCCACCCCCACCATCACACTCGCTTTCACCGTAAAGTGTAATCCGTCTTCCACGCGACAGCTCCGGACGGGCGTGTTTTCTCGTTGATACGCATCAACCGGAGCCAATTACAATCTGCGGAAAGGTCACGCAACTCATCAAAGGAATTACAATGGCTTCCGACAGAGGCTGATTCCAATTACGTCGCCCCGTGTCATTCTGCTGGGATCGCTTGATGATCGCTGAAGGTGGGAAGCGGAATATACAGTACTGTATGGCTGCACGTTTTTTATCGATTATTCTATATCGATTACTGTTTCCGCTTGATCGAGATTCGAGAATCGAATTTTAAACAAATTACTTTGTCGTACCACAGTGTAGCACAATAGTGTCGCAAAATAGTGCGTGGTACACAAAACAAAATCCATTATTAGATTATTGATTATTATTACTAGTCCATACCCGTTGGACCTTGAGGTCTATTCGCGGGCCGAATTCACCTTTGCAAGTCTATCTTAAAAGAGGGTCCAGGCTCGCCTTTCCTGCCAGTAAAACCTATGGTTGCCCTTACTCTGTTAAACATATTAAACTCATAGATAGCAGACACATGCGATTGCATGATTATATGGGCACATTTGACATTTCCTAGTAGACTCAACCAGTCAATCCGGTTAACTTTCCCTTGAAATTCAAACTCCCTTTCTGTGGAAGTTCTTGACATCCGACTTCCCAGTAACTGACATTGATGTCATCATACATCACCAGGTCACTTAATGAACTAGTTTGTTTCCCAACTAGTGGTCGATAAAAAACATACTAAATGCATGGCCAGGGACCACATGCAATACCTTCACGGACCACCAGTGGTCCACGGACCACCAGTTGAAAACCTCTGCAGTAGGTTAATATAGATGCATAAATGCATTATATGCTAATTGATGTGACGTTAGCTGCAATTTCCGTCCTCGAATTTTGAGCACGGGATATCTTCCACTTATATATAACGGGTGTCCCCCGTGGCACACCCGTTATGCGATATCACAGCGCAGAATGGCACACCTTCCAGCCAATCACAGGGCAGAATGGCACACCTTCCAGCCAATTTCAGGGCAGAATGGCACACCTTCCAGCCAATCACAGGGCCAATTCCGCTGCCATCCGTAGTCATTTTTTCGAACTAAAATTATTAACTCGATAATTCGATTCTGTTTTATAACCGATTGAATTGAATCGATTCGTTTTGCTGTTGCTTCCCCCCTAGCAGGGGGAAGCAGACATGGAGGTGCTGAAAGCAGTGTCTGCCATCGGTATGCCTCCTCCACCGCTGTGGGCACAATGTGTTTTCAAAATGTCAGCTGTGATTTCATCCGGCGTTGCGCCGTGCTCTCCAGCTGGGCACCAGATGCCTTCAGAGAGAGAGGAGCGCAGGCCACTGACCCTCAGGCCATGCATGCACACAGCCAATCCCCTGATCTCTCCTCCGTCTTCACACACACACACACACACACACACACGCACACGCACGCACACACGCATGCACACTGCACTGTTTCCCAAACAGTGGGTCAGGACACTTTCTTTTTTATGGGTCCCTTAATTGAGTGGTGCAACCACTCGAGTGCAGATATAGACAGGAATATGACTTATAATCATTTTGCAATTCAGCACAAACAGAGTCAGAGACAGCAGTGAGCGTCACACGAGACTGCAAATATGGTCTTAAGGGGATGTCTTTGAAGCCTAACGCACCATGGCAGGGTCTGCTTCGCCGCATGTACTGGAGAGCGCACCTGCTATGTTATTAATGAACATATGCTGCTCTGACTGCCGAAACACATAACAAGGGGAGATGAGCTACAGGAGGAAACAACAATAACTGAACAATTGTGAAACTAAATTAAATATCTTCCAACACGAGTAAAGCACAATATTGGTAGTGGTACTTGGCAATTGCATCATGGCAAGCAAATTTAATCCTCTATATTTTGGAGAGCTAAGAAAACATCTTCATATTGCAAAATAACCATTATCACAGCATCCACAACGTCAGTCCTTGCACGGCTAAAGGAATGCGTTACTCAATCACATCACTGATTGTCCGATTACTATCAGTTGATTTGTATTCACAGCTTTAGTGCAAGAAAAGGTAAACAGCTTTGGGTGTGCTGCCTGCGCAGGTCTCCGTCCTTCTCGTCTGAAACGCCAACAACTAATTGCTGTTTACAGCACTAGGCAAACAACATCTTCTGTCATCCGTGTTTATCAGTGTGTGGGCCTGTGCTGCAGCTCACAGCTACGCCACAGAAATCCATACTGAGTGAGTGACTGCTCCAAGCTGAGATCGGAGCGAGCAGGGGAGGGAGGGAGGGAGGGGTGGATGCGGGAAGGAAGGGAGATCTAATGGTGACTCATCAACAATACTCCCTCACATTTGAGCTGCCTGCAAACCCTCGCTGTTTACACTGATGCCGTGTTGTTTTTGTCGACTAATACTATGACGAAAAACGTTCGTCGACTACCTTTTTTCAGACAAAAACTACATAAAAACTAAATGAAAACGAAGCTATGATGACTACAACTATGACTAAATAGGGGCATGGTGGCACAGTCGGTAGTGCTGTTGCCTCACAGCTAGAAGGTCCTGGGTTCGATTCCCACTGGGGACGCTGTGGGTGCTGGGGGCGTGTTCCCTCCTCCGCGTCATCAGTGCCCATACCCGAGGCGGGGTTGGCGAAAGGGCCCTTCTGTGTGGAGTTTGCATGTTCTCTCCGTGTCCCCTCACAAAAACATGCAGTAATCCTGGTCTCTAAAACCTACCTCCTCCTGGTCAGCCTGATGGAGGAGAAAGGAACTGGTCGGAATAACGTGTTCCTTCCATGCTCTACGTCCTATGACTATGACTAAATATACTGTCGATTTTGTCAAGAAATAAAAACTAGACTGTCAGGAAGGGACTAGTAATTTTACACTTGGTTGCATGCTGAAAATAGCAGATCTACAAGCTCACAATGCAGCTTGTAGATCGGCTATTTTCAGCAGGTATAAAATCATTACGACGGCAGCCATCAAGGCCCGCCAAAATATATTTCAGTCGACTAATTCAACTGTAGATGTAGTCGACTAAAATCTTATATTTAGTCGACTAAAACTAGACACTAAAGCTTTCCAGGTGACTAAAATGTGACTGAAACTAAATAAACTATTCAAGAGACTATGACTGAAACTAAAATAGAAATTTGCTGCCAAAAACAACACTGCGATGAGGCAGACCCAAACCCACAGACTTACATAATATGACAATCCACAATGTATTTTACAATCTTTCTCTTGGGGTCTATTTCTGTATATTATATTCTTATATGCCTACTCATTCCTATCCTATCCTATCCTATCCTAACTCTCTATGCAATCCCACTGCAGTACCTTGTGTGATCTGAGTCTTCCCTTCCCTTCTCACCCTATATGTTATCCAGAAGTACCTTCTATCTTATCCGTCTTACTCCATCCTTTTCCATTCTTTCCAATCCAGAGACAACATATTTATTTATTATATAAGACGTGAGGAAAAAGCAAGCAGGGTACCAAGACAGAGAAAGCCACTTATAGCCAGCCAGTAAACTGGGTTAAAGCTGTGTTAAGTATGCCACAATAACTGCCAGCACCCCTCACACACGCGTGTGCTTGACAAACAGCACACATCTTAAAATATTGTCCATATAGCCCAACCATACTTTAAGTTAGTTGTGGCTTTTCATACATTATGCATCTCAAATCAAGCACCGCACACTCTATATTCCCTATTGTGCTGAATTAGTCTACGTTTTTTTTCCAATGGAAATATCCTAGAAAACAGGGTCGTGTTATAATCAGGGACTAGACTATTGTCACAATCCGTGGTACCTAGTGGTCCTTGTTCCTAGTTTTGGTTAATGTTTTCTGTTCTTGTGTACTTTTATTATGTAGTGATGCCCTAGTGTTTCCAGTTCTGCCTAGTTGTGATTGCCTGTCTTGTCTCACCTCCCTGTGATTATTAGTTTTCTCCACCTGTGTCCTGTTAGTCTCCCAGCCAATCCCTGTGTTCATTGTTAGTCTTGTTCACCTGTGCCCTGTTATCCCTGTGTGTATTTATACTCTCCTGTCTTTTCAGTTCCTTGTGGGATCTTTGTTTAAACTGTCATAGTAGTTTAAACTGTCATAGTAAGTGTTCTGTTCCAGTCTCTGTTTAAATAAACTGTTTGCATTTGAGCTCTTCGGCCTCTCTGTACTGCATTTGGGTCCTACCCCCTTGGCTCACCGTGACAACTATTTGACTTTCAATGTTCTTTTTCCACAAATTAGTCTTGAAAAATGAGGGTCGTCTTTTAATCAGAGTCGTCTTATATTCGGCACAATACGGTATTTTGTCAACAATGCATTCTAACACCTGCATTGTGGAAACTTACCTATTGTATACCTTTTGATATATTTTCTTTTAGTCCGATTTGATTTCATTTAGAGTCTTAGGGCTGTATTTTGCGTGTCTTAAGTACCAGGTCTTATTCCCTAACTTGAGTAAACTTAAGACCTGGAGGCGTGATCAATGCCATTTGGCTATTCTGAGTGGCCAAAGAGCATTGACCACGCCTCCAGGTCTTAAGTTAAGTAATAAGACCTGGTACTTAAGACACGCAAAATACAGCCCTATAGTAGAGAGATGGGAAACCCATAGGGCAGAAAGATGTGGAAGGAGGTGCAACACGGTGGCAGTGGCTCAGGGGGTAGAGTGGCTGGATGGCAGTTTGAACCCGGGCTCCCCCAGGCCCAGAGTTAGTGTCAAAGTGTACTTGAGCAAGACACTGAACACCTAATTGCTCCTGATGTGCTGGTTGATGACTTGCATGGTTTCCGCCGCCATCGGTGTATGAATGTGTGAATGGGTGAATGAATGTGATGCACAATCTATGTATAAGCGCCTTGGATAAAGGCTCTATATAAATGCACCATTTACCAACACATGCCCACAGGTGGAATCTAACTGCTGGAGAAGCAGCGAATAGCATAATGTGGTCGATGCACTATCCGTCCCTACAGGCAAACCCCAACCTGCTGTAGAAAACCTGATCCAGAATGTTGCATCACACGCTTGGTCTTCAACCAGCCAAAATGTTCACATGTCTTCCCCCTTTGTATTACCTCGTGTTGTCCTTTGCTTACTGAAAATCGCTCTGTAATCTGGATTAAGAGCGTCTGCTAAATGCCTAAATTGTGAATTGCAATTTGTCTTTATAGGTGATGTGAATAGCCTGATGGTACAGTGGTACACCCATCACACACACACACACACACACAGGCTCAATGTTAAGATCCAACTCAATCATCATCACAACCACTAACCTCCACGGCTCCCTCTGTAACTCTTGTGATTGAACAAAATGGGCATTGCATCACAGAGCCAGCCATGACCATTAGGAAGACCTTGAGGCTAATGTGAATTGTGATGACATAAACTACGCTAAATCAGCACGGCTATCAATAAAGCTGTCGATCTGGCTATGAGCAATACGCTCATAGACGCGCGCCTGTCATTAAACCTCTATGGATACAGGATAAGCTTCCCATATCAACACTCCCGGCAGTTACACACAGATCAATGAACCGCTGATTTATCTAGCTGGGATTAGACTTGACTGACTTAGTCTACAACGCCATGACAAACACTCAGCAACGCCAGTACACATGTGAGATGGCTCATTCTCTGGTGTCACATATTTGTCATTCCAGAACAGGGAATCTGTGCGTGCATACGCACGTGCATGTGCGCGTGGTGTTTATGTGTGCACTGTGAAGATGTGTGCGTGTGTGTGTGTGTGTGTGTGTGTGTGTGTGTGTGTGTGTGTGTGTGTGTGTGTGTGTGAAGGTGCATGTGAAATAGGACCTTTTGTATGGACTCTTTTTATACGGGTGCCTTCACTGGCAAGAACCTAAGTGGCTGGGGAAATGTGAGCTTGTAGTTCGGCTATTTTCACTATTCGTTGTACAATGAGGTACACTGGTTAACTCCTCAGTGTTCACTACATTTTCAAGCCCAAGATTAGAATTGAAAGAAAGAATTGTATGCCACACAAAGTTGCTTAATGTATGGGACCTGCTACAGAAGGTTAACGATACTATCATTTTTTGCCTCACTTGCGGCAGGGCTCTATAGGCTCCAGGTTTGACCTGAGTATCCTGTCTTTACAAGTAGCAATTGGGGACAGATGCAAGTGCAACACGCTCTCCTCTGGTACATCTATGTCCTTGTGATCCAAGGCTTCTGTCAGCAGTCAGCACAAGTTCTTTTGTGAAAATCGTTCTTCGAGGCTCAGAAGAACTCCACATCAGGTCTAACTGCACCCCTGATGTGCAATGTCTCATTACAGAGGCACTATTTCCTCAGCAATAACGGCTGTGTTTATCATGATACAATCTCAACAACTGTCACTGTGCTGATTTGGAGCTGTTGTTCCAGGTTATTCACAGGAAAACTCTGGAACTTCTTGTTATTTTAGAAATGTAGTCCATGAGCGAAAATAACTCAGGGGACCCAGACATTTCACAAACAGAGGGGGGGGGGGGGATATCGGCGATGTGGATTTCAAACAATTCACAGAGTCTCTTGAATTACCTGCCTTTAAAAGCACATAGCACACCTGTTCCCTCCTGGGAGCGTGGCAGAGGGTGTGTCGTCAGGTGCGTGCTGTAATGCCTGGTTCACACTAGAAGCGTTAGCAGTCTGACCCTTGTGTTAAGCCTGACTTAATGGTGTCGCTTGCCAAAAATAGCTTATCTACAAGCTCACAAAGCATCACGGTCACGACGCGCCACATTTTGAGCTTGTAGAGCTGGGTATAAATTAAGAATTAGACGGTTATCATGCTCAAGTTGGATGTCTGTCTACACAGTGCAATGTTCTTGAGGGAGCTGGCGGTATAAAGATCCATCACACATCACACTCCATCACACTCCTTCACATTCTCTGTACAAGTTGCCTTCAAGGACTGTGCTGTTTTTCAAGCACATTCTTTTCACTTTTGAGAGCTATACTTTGTACAGATGATAAAAGAAGGATACGAGAAAAATAAGTTTTATTCTGCATTCGTATAAAAAAAAGTTGGATGGGGAATCCCAGTCTGAGTTCTTCCTGCTTTCTCTTACCTGCCGGTTATCTTTAACAGTTACTGTACAAGCCTCCACAAAGGAGAACAGTCAATTTGCATTTGTCCCTTTTACAGAAATACTTAGCGCTCTGCAGCCAGTACTGTCCGTTACAATGAGGAATTGATGAACTTCAGGCTGGCGAGCAGTAGCTCGCCAGTAGCAACAGTCTTTCAAGGTGTGGGATAAAGAGCTCCTGCCGAGAAGAGAACTTGAATATTATAATGGCACTTTCAGCGTCTGCAAAGAGAGATACAATCCAGTAAAGCCGGCTATCACGCACGCACACTAAGGGACATACGACTCTATGAAGCTTGACAATTGAAATCCCAGCATGGAGCGGATGAAAGAATGCAGCCATCCGCTTCAGTTCTTTCAAATAAATTCCCATCTAATGGGAACACAATTACGAAGTATACTTGCCAAAGGCATTGGGACATATAATAACAGCACCTTCTGTTTCTTTGTGAGGTGTAAGAAAGGAAAAAAACAAAACAAGAAAGCTTTTATGCCGATGGCACGTCACCAAAGAAATATTCAGGCACAATCAGATCCCAATTCACCTGGTTACGGTAAGTAAGTCATCCGGATGACCAGTCCATTTACATCAGCAGCACAGCAGCCCCCACCACCACCCCAACCAATGACTCAACCGTTGCCATGGAATTCATGCACTGGAAAAACTGAGGCCACGTGGACTGGGGGCCTGTTAAAGTGATGTATGTCTGTTGTCTGAGGGCCGCTGGGGCCCGCTGAAGGGGTTAATGCCACAGGGATCACAGATATGCCACAAAGCAATAAGAAGAAATGAATGGCCTAGTTCTGCCGGGCCTCCACCCTCCCCAAGGCTGCCTCAAACAACACTGTAAAAATCCTCAGTGTTCGTCTATCCATTTGTAACTCAGAGAGTATACAAATGTAACCAAACTGGACTTAAGGTTCCATTTGGTCGGCTAAATTTGTACTCTCTGAATTATGAAATGAACACGGAGGATTTTACAGTTCAGCTCCAACGCGAGATACAATTCCCTTGAGTCCGAGCCTCATCATCACGTCGTTCTCAATCCCTGTACTCTCTCTCTCTCTCTCTGCCTGTTGTCTGTCTCCGTTATCACACTGGTCCTCCAACATCAAGGGATCAGTATGAGAAGGAACAGTATGATGGGGGTTGGGACCGTGGGAGGGGGTTCTGCCTTTGAAGGACTCTCCGGTGGATCACATTCAACTGGGATATGTGTTGTGCATAGAAAGCCTTGAGTGAAAGCTGGACAAAGAGCATCTTCTGTAATGTAATGGCTGTGTGTGGGAGCCATGTCAAAGCCCGACAGCTGGACCTACAGTATATCAGGAGGACATGTCTGACTGGTCTATGTGTTATTTCTTTTGTAGAGAAAAACGCTATTGTTTGGGTCCCCCTCCCAAGGGCCAATAACTACTCTAACAAAACAGTAATGGTAATTCAGAGTGGCATTAATAGCGCTAGGTGCCCCTCCCCACCTGCCCCACCCACCAACCCCAATGACAGTAAAGGAAACTCTGTAGCCTAACACTCCCTGTTTGACAAAAGCAGGCCACTTCAGTCAGCAAACAGTCATTTCAATAATATGTGTGCGCGCACACATGCTATACTGTATGAGTGGTCAAAACTCATGGTGCTAAAAGCATTCTCAGACTTCTGTTCTCACTGTGAATGGAAAGTACTGTACTGCTTAGGCGGTCAGGATCATTTGGGTACAGTTTTACTCTCTAAATTAACAGGCTTTTAATGTGCACCCCCCCCCCCCCCCCACACACACACAACACCCACGCACACACACACACACAAGCACGCATGCACACGCACGCACACACACACACACGCACGCACACACACACACACACACACACACACACACGTCAGCGATGATGAGCTGAGCTTCAACATGGTTTAAGTACATCTTTTACACAGCTTTTAGATTGCCTATTTCTCAATTTAAAAAGGAACCGTTGTGGACAAACAATGTTTCCACCCGACAGCAACGATATATTGCTCCATCATAAACTTACACTCAACACGCAGTGGCACACACACACACACACACACACACACACACACACACACACACACACACACACACACACACACACACACACACACACACACACACACACACACACACACACACGTGTGCTTCAAGCATACTCAATCCCCCCCCCCCATCCCCCCACCCCTCCCCGCTAACTGTATCGGAGCCTGCCCTCTTCACCCCTGCCCCCCCCCCCCATCTCACACCACAGCTGGCGCGGTGACGGCAGGGACACCGGAGCTCCGAGGGTTTGACTTGCCATTAAAGTTTAAACGAGCAGACACGGTGGCGGCGGTGACTAGGCTACAGTACCTATAGGTTATAGTAGGTAACAGGGATGATCTGTGGCCACGCCCCCTCTGACAGCAGGCACAGGCACAGTGGTGGAGGTGGGGGCGTGTTGTGGGGGGTGTTGTGGTCACAGTGCTGAGTTCACAGGGATCAGATGACAGGGAGCACGTTAAGAACGCAGGCTAGGTCACTCCTCATCCTGATAATGGTATAAGGAACTAGTTGAAAAACCCAAATACACCTCACCACCACCAACCCACCTCAAGGTATCAAGTGAGAATTTAATGGCCACCATGTTCCTTGTGAAACATAATCATTCACATATGTATTGCTCATTGCTATTCAGGGAATAGTGAAATTCATCTACAGTACCTAAAAATGTGCAGTTTCACAAAACAACCATTATATGACCCGATTATCAAAACGGCTGATTCCCACCACCCCAATGCAGCTGCACTATCTATCTCTCTGTCCCTCTGAGAAGCAAGTCTGAGCCATTGTCCCTCCACAGTGGAGCGTCAACGCTGTCATTGCGTGGGGTAAAAGAACGAGTCTGTATACATACTATGTGGACAGAAGAAACAAGAATAAGTGAAAAAGGGTTCCTATGAGAATTAGAGACCTGGCTCATCCTGCTAATGTGAAACTAATGAGCAAGGCCTCACTACAACCTTGTAGAAGTCATCCTCACTCTTTTTGTATGTATATTATTAGTATTATCATGATTATTTAGCATTATTTGGTATTAGTTTGATAGATTATTAGTTGATTTGAGTATTGTTTGGGCACAAAGGGCACGCCTCCCCAGGCCAAATTGATTGATAGAGAGCAGAGCTTGGGTGAGTGGGAAAGGGCATGCACCTTGCCAGCATTATGAGAGCAGAGCTACATTCAGAGAACAAAGCCATGCTGTGAACAAAGCTGTTTGTAAAGGCACTTTTATGGATCAAGATAAGTAAATATGCAAACAAAAAATGACATTCAACTTGTGGACATTCTGGACAAATCTGTTTCTTTTGCCTGCGTAGCCTACAACTAAAAGTCAAGGTGCATCAGTGGGTTTGTTGATGTGTTTGGAAGCGACAAAGAGCCACTTCAAACCTCATTCATATTTTCAGACATTCTTCAGCGGTTTTAACAGCGTAGATTCCAGTAGCCATTGCCTCCTTTACAACACAGGGATCCGATTGAAACGGTTAAATCAGCACCACCATAGCAGCGCTCCATCGTGGCTTTGAAATGTTTACTCATAGATGCCTCTAATCGCCTTTCATTAGCGCTGAGCGTTCCCATTTGTATTAAGTCATGGCCAGAACGTTGACAAGATTTCCGTGGTGGACCTCCTCAGTTGGCTGAGTGTTGGGAGCAGTCAGGGCTCAGCTGCACCAGAGGAGACAGCTCTGAAACAGACGTCAGCATGGCCATGGCGAGATTCAGTCAACTGAGCGTGATTCACAATTACATGTCCATTACAGTGGCGCAAGCACCGCGGGAGCCTCTGGGAGAGTTTTTTCCGCCCACTGATGTCATTTCCTGTCCTGTGTTCAGTCCCTGCGGCGGAATGCACGCTGACAAAATACTCAGGTTTCAATTGGGCGGGCGGGGGGGATGCCATGAGGGCATTATGAGTGCGTTTTAGCGGTGTTCAGGGAGTTTGTTCAATGTTTTCACATGAGGTGTGATCGTGTTACTGTCGATCTAATGTTCCTCACTGATGTGTACATGGTGGAGATTACAGAATAGGTGGTGTGCACGTGAGATACCACTGGCAGTCTGGCAGGCCTGGTAATAATTAGGGGTGGGCGATATGGACAAAAGTTTTATCACGATATTTTTTCAAGCTTATCACGATACACAATATTATCACGATATTTTCGCGCGCGGTTTTTTATGGTTATTTTTCAAGTTACTTAACAGTGCAAGGTAACAAAAATTTAAGAAATACCATTTACGTAGACTGTATTTAGACATTTAAATACCATGAGAAACTCCTCATCGGTATGTGCACGAGCACACACACCCCACACTATTATAATGTAGCTGTCAGCAGAAACCGCTTGTTGTCATTTTTTTATATTTTATGTCTTGCAAATGTATGCTCTACCATACTATAGCATCACACAAAAGCAACAGAAATAGCAGATCCGCAAGCTCTGCTTATCGTCTCTGTCGGTGGAAATCCCATATGTCCAAAACTGTTAAGGATTCAAATTCAAAAAGGGCTAAAGTAGCAGATCTACAAGCTTAAATCATGTCACTTCACTCACACATCTCGTGCTTGTGGATCTTCTACTTTTGGTGCTTTTGTGTGACGCTGTATCAGTGATGTAAATAGGTTTTCAATGTAATGGGTCCCGGGATGCACACTTGCACAGGTGGTCATTCAAATGATTCCCAAAAAGTTGTTATGAGTCCCATTTGGCCTTTAGTGTGGTCAACTTTTTGAGGGCACAAGGCCAAGTGCCAGGGCATGAAGGCCATCAATTAAAACAATGATTTTAAGTCCCCGGTCATCATTATTTTAGCTTAAAAGGTTAAGGATGATTACATTTTTATTTATTTAAAGGCGAACATTGGTTCAGAACAGTGCTTCTTAAATAAATAATCACAGCTTTAAATAACAAAATATAAGTAGGTACTGTTGTAAAATATTGTAAACATGTCTGTAACATGGGGTCCCAGTGCAGAGATGAAAATCACAATGAAAAGGCCTATAGGACCCTGTCACCCTGGGCTAATTCATATACATTTCATTTGGGGGTCCTTGAAATTCCTGGATAAGTCCTTGAAATGCCTGAAGAAGGTCAGTAGACCGAAAGCTTGCCAAAAATAAATTGATTGTGCACAGATCCCTTTGTGGCTCCAGCACCTCTCTAAAGTTTTTTTCAGCGGATGAGCGGTGGTTCCTTTTCTATTGGGGTCCTTGAAATTAAAATGGCTGAGGATCACTGGATTAAACTGAGTTAATTCACAGAAAATACAATGACAGACAGCCTACATTCATTTGTATAGCCCTATGTTTCTGTTCTCCCTCGTCTGTTTTTGTTCTGATGTTGTCACAACTGTGATTGATATGTTCCTTGTTTTTACCTTCTAACTTTGTTTCTTAAGGTGCTTTATAAATAACATTTAATTTTACTTACTTACATAACTTTTGAATGAGGGCTTGGTTTAGAAAAGATCATTTTGTGCTAAAGTAATACATTGAATAACATGTACTGTATTGTAGATGTTAAGGCTAAACTGGCATATGGCATTGTGGGGCTGCAGGACTGAGGACTCTGGAGATAAATCAAGTGTAAAAAGCATTTTGTACACTTGTGTGCTTATGAACATTTACCACGTTATGTCCGCATTGATACAGAAATTAATGATTATTAAGCGAGCGACGCGTGTACAGTGAGCGGCGTGCGCTCTGGTGCTTGGCTACTAGCCGTGGCCAGCTTAACGCCAGGGCTCCACCGGGCGCGTTGCGTCTCCGTCGCGTGCGTCAACAAACGAACCGGTTCAATTTTAATGGTGACCCCTTCATTGATTAAAAGGGGAACATTCTGTGACGGAGACGCGATGCTGATGCTCCCGGTGGAGCCCCGGTGTAATACGGACAATTTACTCTGTCAACTAACGTAGCAGACGATAGCGTGGTAAATGGTGGTGGAGGAGTCCTGCAGTCTATGCTGTTGCGTGGTGTCGTTTTGTGAGTTTATATCCATGAAGACGAGTCACGTTGGTCTTAACACACGGGCTCTGTCTGTGTGACAGACGTGGAGTTCTTTTTGGGAACTATAAACACGTCGCCCTTCCTCGACATGTTGAGCTGTTTACTACATAAGGCTACAGCTCAGCGCAATGCTGTTTCCCCCTCTGCATAGAAGAAAGGGGGCGGGACTTTGGGAGTGCTGCGAACTCAACAGACTAGAGTTATAAGCAAACCACGTCGTCCATTGGGGTGCCGTAGCAACGTGTGGTTAGCTTGTAGATCTTTTATTTTTTGTGAACGAAACCGTCGTACTGCAGAAGTAAAAATTACGGCATAGAACTGCATATATAGAGTGTGCATTCACTGTCTGATGCAGCACATTTATCGTGATGAAAACGATAACTCTAAAAAGCCATATCGTGGAGACGTTGTATCGTCCCGACGATAATTATCGCCATATCGTCCACCCCTAGTAATAATGCATCACCTAAACCCAGTGAACCTGCAGGTTGCCCTGGGGGGCAAACTTGTTCATGTCACATTTTGTTTGGTAACAATTTCAAGTGAATTAAATTATAGCAAAATTAAAATACTACGTCTTTGTTCGGGGGAACCAATGGAATGCCTTCAAGGATCGCTGGGGGTCCCCAGACACAGACGACACTTTGAAAAAACATTGTCCTAGACTAGACCTAGGATATTCTTACGATAGGCCTATAGCTAAATTCACTTGAGATCAATCTTTCTCACCATCAGTCAACATCAGTCACAACAATTAAATTGAGCATGTTTGTTGTGTTGTTATATTGTAAGCAGCATTATATCCAGACTGTCATAAGATGTTATGTGCATATTCCCAAGATGAAGAAAGAAACCTATTCATTTAGATGACCCCATCCCCCTTCATCTTGCCACCATCAGACCACAATTTCCAATGTGCATACTGAGGTGCTTTTAGACCTTATTGCTTGGTCTGCACTCTATTGACTGCATTCTTTTGCTTTTGCTTTTATTTCTCACATGGCCCCGCCTTCCCTTGTACATCCATGCAGGATAGGTGCCAGGCAGCACAGGGTTGGTAATGTCTGTACAACCCAGTGACTGGTTAGCTCAGTGATGGAATGGGTGTGTGCACTATTAAGACCATCTGCATTTGCTAAGAGGAATTATACAAAATAAACTATGTACAGCTGCAGCATCCTGGCAAGCGTGCTCTTGTCTTGTGTCTGTAACTGCTTATGATAAGCCGAAACCTTTGGAGGAAAAGGCTTGAATTGTGCTTTCAAGTATACTCTGTTAACAGCCTAATAACACTGTACATTTCACGGTAGACCACATTCACAGTTAAATTAACACCGATTATTTTACAGTGTAGATTTGGGTCCCAGAGATAAATGTTTTATTCAAATGAGGGTCCATGGCCTAAATACCTATCAAACTGTACGGCCCTTGAAATTAAACAGTTTGAGAATCACTGGCCTACACCGTTGTGCTCCCTCTGTTGCTATAGCATTCTGTTGCCGGGTTTCAAAGGGCGACAACGTAACAAGCACTGAAGACAATGCTATCATCTGGTGTTGGGGAGTGTCTGTCATTACATTACAGTCCTATTTGTCACTCTGCAAAAAACATCCACAGCAGCATGTCCCAGCGTCATACTCCAGTGAGCCCAGTAACGCTCCGCTGCCCCAGACATCTCCCTCAACAGCCCCCCCTCTCAAAAAAGAAATACAGTGACAATCCCAAAAGAACACTCCACAGGGGCACAAAAGCCGTCTGGGGATTCACTCCGCCTTTAGATTTGCTCCCAATTTTACTGCGACCACAGCGGGGTCACGAAAGATGACCCCGTTGAAGCGATTCAATTGGAAGTCAGTGTGTGCTCTAGTTGTGTGAGCATCCCCACCCCGCAGCACTCGGAGAAGACAAACACACCCCAGTCACTGTGCAAAAAAAGGACGTTTTTTTTCTTTCCAGCAGAGGCAGGTAGCAGCAGCCATACTCTCTCGTCCTGTACTTAATTACCTCATGCTTGTTTTATACTCGTCGTATGATAGTGTCGCCTGCTGAAAATAGCAGGTCTACAAGCTCACAGCGTGTTGCATCACAGCAACGTGTTGTGAGCTTGTAGACCTGCTATTTACGCTGTTCGACAGACACGTCATACGACGAAGCAAAAAAATCTGGCTTCAATCCCTTGCACAGCTTGGCTGTCACAGTGCTATTTGAGCAGTAGCATCATGCTGCTGGGGGGCTGATTGATTGACAGGTCCAAGACAGACAGACAGAATAAATTGTGTGTGTGCGAGTGTGGAAACACTGGAGTTGGCAAAGTGGAGGCATAGACGCAAAGATTTGAGGTTATGTTGTGCGCAGCAAAAAAGAATACACCCAGCATGTTACTAGCACCTTTCACGTCATAATTGCAGCGAAGCAGGCAGACTGGCCGAGGCTCTAATTGCTCTGCAGGAGTCTACCATTGACACACAATCACCTTGATTAACGATGAAGGCTCCCTGTTGTGGAATGAATGAACACGAGCCCAGGTGCACCCGTGCGCGCCCATGCATGACCGCTCAACATCCACACAGCACGACAATAATGGAAATAATGGTGACAGTAATGATTGCCCCTTTTTCACACACACGCACACCTTGCTCTCACCACCGACCAACGGCGTCCAGAGAGACAGCACTTCACACTATGAATGGAACGTCACCCCTGGCGGGTCTTGTTAGCGGTGTCACTTTGTCCATGCAGCCATTCAGTGCTGAACACCGTGGGAGGGTGGGGTGAACTGAGCAGTACCCTCACTGCCCTGCAAGGCTGAGCTAATAACACTAATAAATGATTTAATTTCAGAGACAACATATTCATTCAAATTGTAACGCCCAAAGCTTTCTCTATTGATATAATATATGAATTAGGCCATGGACCCCCATTTGATTCAATTTGTTCAGTCTGGGACCCCAATCTAGACACTGTAAATTGACTACAATCCCTGTGTTAATTTAATAAAATGATGAGAGTGTACAGTACAAATGTAACCAATTGAAAATTTGGTTCCATTTGCACAAAAACTCTCAGAGATACAGACCCATCATTGTCCATTTGGTTCCTACTGTAGCTATCAAGCATTTAGCTGGGATCCATCCTCAAGGACACCACGGGGGTCCCCGGACCACACGTAGAGAACCAGTGCGTCAAGTAAGGGGTAATCAATTCCCAAATGCCGGGGATGTTAGTAGAATTAAAACACATACACTACAGTACATGGGCGGGCATATAAATATCTGCAACATGTTTGACAAATGAGCTTCATTATCTTTCCACTGAATGGCCCAGCAGTCAAGGAGGATGAAAAACAGATTACCATAAATTATGTTCAGCCCTCCGGGTCCATTTGTTTTCATCAAAAACACATACAAGCAAGAAGCTCTTTATTAGTACCCAAACAGTTGCAGAGAAGGCTTGCTTCATATTAGGCTTCATATCAGAACAAAGTGCTCACATTCCACAGCCTTGGTTGTCAAGAGTCAAGACGAGTGTGTGTCAGTCAGAATATTGACCATGAGGTGTCCACTGTCCAGGCAGTAGTGAGATGATGGCAGATCAGGGATTCATGATGGGAAGGGAATACCAGACTGGTTCTTCTGAGCTCTACATGCTTCCTGACACAGACACGTATTCTGCGTGCAATCAAATAATAATAGCGTGCCACTCGGTGGCTTGTAGATCTGCTAACACCAAAAGGGGTTCCCGCCCAAAATGGGTTAATTACACAGTCTGACTTAAATTCGCAGAATTCATTGTGTGGGTCCTGTTTGACAGCATAGAATCACCACAGAGGAAATGCTGAATCTCCAGTTGCAATGGCTACCTGAATGAAAGAAACCCTAGGAGCTGTGCAGTGCGCACAGCATGTTTCCATATTTTCCGCTGTTTCTCAGGAAACCATATAGGGTGGCAACACATGACTGTCATCAGCAGCGGCCATGTGTGCAAAGACATAACTGATTTTAACAGCTGTGCCAGACAGTAATTGTGCACGGTATACGCCATGTCAGACAGATGTACAAGTACTGTAAAGTCTTTCATTCACTCAGTCGGGGGAACCCTATATACAGAATCATGTGTAACTCGGGTGGAGGCTGACGTCACCTGTCCTATCCTGCTACCCTAATAGACAGGGGGTACACGAGCACATGGCCGTTTATCCGTGCTCTATCTCCGACCGAACCACACTTTTACCACACATCTCTCTATGCAAAATAATTTCTGCACGCTCCCAGAATACATACTGTATAGGCTACATTGCATTCACTCAAATGTCTTATTTACTTTACAAATATTACTTTTGTGAAACACGCTGTTGTTGCGCAAGCTCAACAGCCTACGTCAAAATCGTCATGTTGGGGCCAGAGCCGCCAGACTGGCCAGTCCTTCACAGTGACACGCGTTACATGAACCACGTGACCGGGATGGTTTCTTACCCCTCAATGTCGTTAACGCGCCTGCGCCACGCCTACTCTACACTGCTCCATAGCAGCACAGAGACCAGCCATCCGAACGAAACCGTCTGGCAAACGAAACCGAAACAGATGCTTTTGAACACATTTGCCTGTGCGTGCTTAATCGTTGTACTTCTGAACACATTTGCCTGTGCGTGCTTAATCGTTTGCACGCCCACGCGGCAACGCCCGTGCATTCTGTGCTTGCGTGCGCATTTCCCAACTCTCAGTGATTTATCCACACATCGCCCTGTGTGTGTGTGTGTGTGTGTGTGTGTGTGTCACGTCGCCCTCCAGCCGCAATTGCGAGTGTGCGCTGAACCCAGACTCACACACTATCCATTCCATGCACATATTAGTCCTATATTTACTACAGTACGCCTGACAGACAGTGTCGTCGTTAAGCAGCTCAACCCTGCAGCTCAACCCTAGCTGACAGGAGTGACGTGCTGTGCTGTGCGCTGTGAGTAAACTGACAACGCTTGGCTTTCTGACATCCCTTTCTCACAATCTACAACAATAGATTTGTTACTAACATTAGGTTGTGGCGAAGTAGAAACGTGGAGAGCAGATAGTGTGTTTTGGACAAACAGGCTAGCATTGGTGTTGATTTGGGTCAAATGGAGTCTATCTATATGGCTAAAGATAAATGAACACATGACGTCGGTGGGAGAGGAGTTATTGTGTGTTTTGGACAAACAGCGTGGTGTTGTTTTGTGTCAGCTGAAGCTTAATGTGTTTGTGTTGGAGCGCGTGCTGAGTTGACAAAGATTGACAGATTTCGGAGAAGACTGATAGTTTATCCTTTAGTAATTAGGCTGTGGAAATATTCACACTACTTTTGGATTTGCAGGACCGGCGCCACGGGGGGCAAAGGGGGTATATAGTTACAGACAATAATAAAATATATATATTTTTATATTTAGCAATTTTGGAATCCATGTAATAATAACAATCACAATAACAATACTACTAATAATAATCATAATAATAACAATAAGCTTCTTTGTAAACTCACTCATTTACAAACAAGCTCACATCAGAACAATAATCCATGTAATAATAACAATAATAATAACAACAACAACAATAATAATAACAACACTAATAACAGTACAGTACAGTACAGTACAGTACAGTACAGTACAGTACAGTACAGTACAGTACAGTACAGTACAGTACAGTACAGTACAGTACAGTACAGTACAGTACAGTACAGAGGACAACATTACAGTACAGTGCAATGCTAAGGAGTGCAGTACAATACTAAGGAGTGCAGTACAGTACAAAGGGGTACAGTACAGCACTCGCATCGCCCTCCCGCTATTGCCTTCTTCCCATTTGCCATGCATCGAGGATGCGCTAGGATGAGCGGGCCGCAGGCCCGCAAAATTCTAGTCATCGTTATTGAAACGAAACCAGAGGAACGCCTCAGGTGTCGCTCAGGCTTCATGCTGCTGCCTGACTTAACAACTAAACGAAACAATTCACACACAGCGTGAGCCTCAGGTTGCTGTTGTCAAGGGCCAGAGAGAAGAAGCAACAGTCTCCAGTGGTGGTAAGTAAACTAAGTACATTTACTCAAGTACCATACTACTTAAGTACAATTTTGAGGTATTTGCACTTTACTTGATTATTTCCAATTTCCAGTACTTTTACTTCTACTCTAACTAAGAGGTAAATATTGTACTTTTACAAAACATACATTAACCACTTCAGCCCTATATACATTTCGACCATTTGAAAATAGCCGATCTACAAGCTCACAATGCGTCGTGGAGAATGTGTCACATCGCGACGCATTGTGTGAGCTTGTGCATTTGAGTATTTCTACATTGCAGTATTGATACTTTTACTTAAGTAAAACATTTGAGTACTAGTCTTGTACCACCACTGACTGAAAAAAATAATAATAATACTGAATCACCATCTGTCACAGATCCGTCCATCAATCAAATGGTGATTCCCTTGTCCATGTGTGGCTGTGCATCAAGCCGCCAGGAGCTGGCAGTGGAAACAATGCTGCGTGAAATAGCTAACAAAAGAATGATGAAGCTATTAATGGCAACGCCTGCATTTCTTTCGCTGTGAATAGCCCACGACACGTAATTTACAACCCAGTCTTCGATCACAGAGGCTGAGGGGCTGTCAGCCGATAATGGTTTCAGGACTGAAATGGAATGAGTATGAGCAGGGAGTGGGACAAACAATGCCTCTATGGCCTGAAACCTCCAGACCACTGAATGACAATAGGAGGTAATTTCCCAGTCTACTGTCAGGGATTACAAAACCATTTCCCCAAGCGTCCCTGGGAAACATTTTTTCTTTCTCTCTCTCCTTTCAGAATGTATCTCCTGCTCTACATTCCTCCACTTCCTCTGCTGACCAAGCAGCAGCTCTATGCAGACTCACATCACTTCATTCCGTTTTCCATGAGGACACACGTCTTTCTTCAAAGGAAATGACCGCCAAACAGCCCACCACTGAAATAAAAAAGCTCCTCACCCTCCGGGCCAATGCCCGTACATGTCACGGTCATCGTGAGAGTAAGTGCAAAAAACTGTCAGTGAGAAGATGAGCTAAAAATATGTGCGACAAGGTACCGACTGAGCGAGAGAAAAGGATTTGTCGCTGCATCCCCTTTCCTGACATAACCTCCTGATGTCCACAGACAGACACATTTTCATTCAGTCGCAGTTCATGCAGCATTATGTGCTGACACACAGGATTAAGGTTGTCCAGGGTTTTAGAGGCTAGGTTTGACTGTACGTAACCTTCCTTAGCCTACAGTATATCCATATTATGACCAGCAATGTTTAACCATTCTAAAAGGAAATGTTTTGACAAAAAAGAAACAAAAATGCCTGTGCCAGCGTTTGTGCTTTGTTTGAAGCGGATCAATAAGACAAAATATTATAGTAATATAATATTATTATATCTCTGCTGTCTGGCAGAAACTCCAGAAATGTGAAAACATCAAGTGGAGTTAAGAGGTTTTTGTTAAAGCGCTTTTAATACTGTTCAATGGTTTACTATATTTTAACCAACACACAGACATAAAGAGTGTTCAATAGCACTGATTTATAAAAGAAAACAAAAAAGATGGCTACACGGGTGGAGTTAGCTGGTTTGGCAGATAGTTTGACGATCCAATGGAGTTAGGTGGTTTTCGATTGAAGCCAGGGAGAGGCCAGGGAGGAGGGCTTCACTCACACACACACACACACACACACACACACGCACACACACGCACACACACACACACACACACACACACACACACACACACACACACACACACACATACACACACCTGATTACTTTGCTTTTGTCTCAAGTGAAATTGTGAAAGGCTGAGAAGACATTACGGTAAAACACCTTTTAAGTATAAAGGTCACGTCTATAATGCATTATAATCACATTTATAATGCATTATAATGAACATTATAATGACATTATAACCCTCATTATGAACTTACGTTTATAACATATTACTGGCACTAGGCATAAATTATATTATTATAAGTTATAATACTTCATAGACCTTGATATAAGTTGTAGTGCCTTATAAGTTATAAGTGCATTATAGACACCAGTGTTTCCTGCAGGAAAAGGCCTTGGCATGGTGCTGGGCGCGGGGGGACCTTCTGGCGCGCGGCCTATGGGTGCGCGGCCTATGGCCGCGCGGCGAAACATTTGATTAATTAATTAATTAATTTGATTAATAAATTAAGATTAATTTGTATTAATGCTCTTGTATTGCTATTGGAGACACTGGGGGGACACTGGGGAGGCACTGCAGGGGCACTGGGGAGACACTGGGGAGGCACTGGGGGGGCACTGGGGAGGCACTGGGGAGACACTGGGGAGGCACTGGGGAGAAACTGCAGCCACTTTGGAGGCATTGGGGAGGCAGTGGGGAGGCACTCAGGGGGACACTGGGCAGACACTGGGGAGGCACTTTGCGGAAACTGGGCAGACACTGGGCAGACACTGGGGTGGCACTGGGGGAGGCACTGGGGAGGCACTTTTTTTTTTTTAAGCTTGGCATGGCGCGATTTATTTCAAGCATGGCGCAGCGCCATGCCAACAACATTGTGCAGGAAACCCTGGACACGACCTTATTATAAAGTCTTACAGATATTACATATCGTACGTGTACGTAGCCTTACTAGCCTACATATCTTTATGAGTTTCACAGTTACCTCCTCAGTCCTCAAGGTACAAGACAAACATACCTATGTGCATTGTGCAGTGTATTAAACCATGACAACATGTTTCTTAATTCCTTCTGTACGATACAATTCTTGCCATAGTACAGGTTAAAGAATTGACAATGGAATCTCATGTAAATTAATGGGAACTTTCTACAGGTGAAATGTACAATTGAAGTCGGGATGGGCTGGTGTGTGTGCATGCTATGTGTGTGTGCGTGCGTGCATACTGTACATGCGTGCAAGAGCGTGCATGCGTACGTGTGAGCCTTAAGGCAATGCAGGTGGAAAGACCCCCAATTACATCAATGGCCAGCAGTCAGGAGTAGCGCTGGAGCCTCTGGCCTTCTGGCCTCTAAATATGACTAATTGGCCCTGCTGTTCCACATAACAACATGCAGGTTGAAACTCATTAGCACAACATTATGCAGCACCGGGTTATAGTGCTAATGGACAACAAACACACTAACACCTGCACTTGTATATACGTGTACACTCCAGACTTTATATTTACTGTGTTATTCACATTGCACAGACAACTATCATACATGTGTGTGTACACACACACACACACACACACACACACACACACACACACACACACACACACACACACACACACGATCGCAAATCATATGCACTCACTTACGTATGCTGCATCTTTCGGATACACCAACGCCCGCACCCACACACACCTACACGCACATGCATCAGCCATCGAACAGACTTCCAAGACGTGCCCAGTTTCAGAAAGCTCCTAAACCTTTAACGCTGGGTTATCAGCATCGAGGTTTCATATTACCCCTGCCAAGTCCACTCTGTTGAGAGTTGGCAACAGTAATACATTTTGTATTGATCACGGACTGGATCGGCTTCTCTCTCCCAGTGGCCAGAGTGTGAGCAGGCAAGCAATATGGGATCATGGCATGACACTAAATCTTCTCATTGTGCCAGCCTCATCAGTTACCGCATTGTCGGCCAAGGAAAACAAACACGCCTGCATAATCCGCAACATACAATAAACACATCTAGGCTTCATAACCTGAGAACTGAAACAAGTTCTTCTGGTCGACATGACGACAACCCACTGATCAACCTTCTTGCCGTCTAACTTGGCAGCTCCTGTTTGCATGCTTACTGAGGTGGAACAACCCTGACATAGATTATGTTCTGTGCCAAGATTCTGCAATATGCACGAAGGGAAAAAGGAACTTAACCCTGCAGGTCACTAATGTTGACAATATGACATTCACTTCTAGTTCTGAGGTGAAGGGTGTGGTGGACAAACAGAGGGAGAGACAATAACATACCACCTGACTCCAGTTGGGAATAGTGCTGGACACACACACACACACACACACACACACACACACATACACACCGTCACAGTCTCACACACACACACACACACACACACACACACACACACACACACACACACACACACACACACACGCTCCCTTGCTGGAGTCTTGTAAGTTGTCACAACACTTAGTTTTGACTGAAGGCCTCAAGGAACACACCAATACCTGACAAGACTGACATCAACACCTCTCATCTGACGTAAAACCCACCACCACTGACTCAGCTCTAAAATACCAAACAACAGTCATATCGACTCTTAGACTCAGCTTAGACTCTTTAAATATGGAATCAATGGGAGGTTAAAGGCATTAACGCAGCCTATAGCTCAAGTTAGTTGGTGGTTTGTGTGCACTCAGCAATGTAGGCCTACTGACTGCACACAGCAGCCTTTTCTCAATGATCAGGTTATCACTTGACATCTGCCCAGTGAATCATTGGGTAACCGTGTCAATGCTCGTCGTGACCAACCAACCAACCAACCAACCAACCAATGTTGATGACCCTGTTGGACCCTGTTGTAAACAATAATGCTTCATCAGTGTGTCGTCCAGTCCACGGTAACAGTCTTTGTATTGAGTTGTGCTTTCATGTGAAATGTACCCATTCTGCAAACTGTTAATAATTACTTCAATCAATCAATCAAACCCAATCAAATGTCCAAATCATGGGAAACAACCACAACCCAGTACACAGTAAACAGTACACGCAGTATGACATGTGAATGAATGAAAAAGATATAGCCTAAGTAGAGCCAATGTTAAATATAACCATTTGTAACTGAGTGTATACAAATGTAGCTAACCAGAATGGGCGGGTCCATTTTGGTTACATTTGTATATAGTCTTTAGAGTTAAATCAACACTGGGGATTTTTACTGTGTCCTGAATGCCCTGCTGTGCTGACTAACTACGTATTTGACCATTTGGGTCAATGATGTGCCCCAACATGTCTACAGATCAATCTCTGGTGTGATTACATTTGATAATATGTAATGTTATTTTGCTCTTACCTGCCCACTGTTTGGTTGGCGAGCTGTCGCATTCGATTGAATTGCTTCTTCATCTCGTATTTTTGTTCTGCGTTAACGCCGATGTGTAGAGCGACTCCACATTATCTCATTGACAGAGAGTCACGTCTCCACAAGAGGTGACCGACAAGAAGGGCCGCGCTTTTAAACGTCTATAGGAAAGACATGGTCAATAATGTGACGTGTGCGTGAGCTGATTTCTATGCATTTTGCCGCCTCGCTCTCTCCTCCACTCCGCTGTTCAGAGATGCTGCCTGCTGGTCGTGCTGGACCGATTTCTCCCTGTGCAATGAGAGTGACAGCTCTCGATGGTGATGACACTGTTCGCCGGTGCATTATGGGAAATGAAGTTCATTCGACATACCGAGGGCAAAAATTCCTGCCTACCTGAAATTCTTCATCATCCATCTACATTTACCCATATCTATAGGCCTATAAGGAGTTACCAGTGGGCAACTATTTTAACAACGCCTTGGTAGCAGCTAGGCTAGTCACTTGTGCAAGGTTTAATGTTGATAAGCAGTATAGTCTGCTCTGTACCGTCCTGAACATTAGGCTATTCAAAGCTGGTAAAATAAAACTTACCCTAAAGTTATAAAGGTAAACGGCGCTATCTTGTGGCTAATGATGTGTATGACTATGAATGGAAGAACTAAAGAACACAATGGGAGTTATGTTGTCTGTCTGTGTGTAGCATAGATCACCGTCCACAGGTGAACTTGATCATTTCAATCAGAGTAATCATCAGTCAGATACCACTTACCAGACATTTGGGCAGGAAAGAAGCCTTTCAAAATAAAAGTCTTAGGGACAACCAGAGTATGGAAACTGTCCTGTAGTTGGCCAAGAGGCTAAAACCTTGGGCCATGCTCCAGGGGTGGGCCTTGTTCTGGAGTGCTCAGAAGATCACAACACACTCCTGATAATGAACTCAGGTTTTCTGTTGGAGCCTCGACATTGGATACCTTACCTGTTCTGTAAGACTGTCTGTTTGCAGGTATTTCACAGCACACATATGCTTTAACATTTTACCATGATGTAATTTGTAATATGCATTGATTGATTGAAATATTTATTAACAGTTTGCATAATTACAGTACATTTCAAGCACAAACTCAATACAAAGACTGTTAACTGTGAGTGGACGACCCAATTAAGCATTGCACTTGTTTACAACTTACAAGAGGGTCCACCTTGTTCAATTCATCAAAACATTTAGAGACGTACAAATAGACACTTCTATATAGTCAAAGAACAGAACAGGAATTGAAAAAGCATTTTTCAATAATGTCCACCACTGGCATTTCTGCATGGATTGGGACTTTTGATATGGTATTACTAACATATTTATGAAACAAAAAAGCTGTTTCAATTTGTTTGAGGTTAACAACCTAAAACATGAACCAAAGTTGTCCTTTAACCTCAAACTAATGTAAAAATGTGTCTGAAAATGTATTGGATGAGGGAAAAAATTAATCTGAATGTATTTATTCCAATAATACACATACCAGACATCAAAGTATTCCCGCTTTGGTGCCTGGATTTCCCCTAGTGGGCTGCCCACTCTTCTGAGGTCTGGTGCCCACTCTGATTCGGTGGAATCAACTTGAATCTATTACTCACTTGAATCTATTACTCTCGATGTGAAGTCCAAGTTTGATGTTTTCTCAGCAGGTTGGTTTAGGTGGGGCATATTTCCCCTATTTGCCTGATGTAAAGGGGAACCAAGTAGCTTGAAGGCATCACTTCTCTCCAGTCCAGAGGACTTCTACTTGTTCATAGCTTTCATCTGAGTACAGCCTCTGTTTTATTATTTTCATCATGTACTGGTTTCAGGTTGGATGCTGTGGATACATACTCGCCTTGGCCAGCTTCTCAGGTACGTTTTATTTCACTATATCTCTCAATTCCTTTTTGAACGGAGCACATGAAGTCACTTCATGTGTGTACATTATATTGGTATATAAATTAATGCTCCTGCATGCTTAGCCTACTTTGTTTAGTTTTTAGAAATGTCTTTTGTTTTGACCACATACTGTAGTTAACTAAATGCAACTGTTTTGCATGTTAGTTCAGTCACAACACCAGCACTTCCCGGCCATCTGTTACTAAATGAGGAAGTCTCTTTTTGCACAAAAATGAGTGCAAAATAAGATATACTATAAATGCCTATAGCGTAATTATAATTCAGTAAATGATTTCTATTAGAAATTATATACATATACTGTATATATTTGTATGTCTGCATGTATGTTTGTATTACATTGTGTTTTATGATGTTTGAAACTCAAACTGATGTTTATTGATATATTACTTGATTAAAACCATTGCAGCAGAGCAGCCAGAAACTTCCACTTGTCATTATAATTTCTTATGAAATTACACATTATGAATGATACTGTAGCCGCCCTACACTCATTCTCCCCTAACTGGGATTATCCATTCTTTCTGTCAATATCAAAGTCAAATTGGACTGTGACTATAAATATGTTTTTTTACTTTTAGTGAAGTGTTATTTCAGGCAACTCATTTTCATTACTACTTAAATATTAGTATTCTAATTTATGGAATTTCTTAGATTTTAATTTAATTTCTTCATGAAATTACTGAAAAAACGAATTTAATTTGTTTTTAATTCATGAAAATGTTGCTTTTTGGGGAATGATTTTTGAAAAGGTAATAACAATTTAAATGTTAAATGTAGGAAACCAAACCGGTATATAAATGGACCCGTAAAAATGTGTCTGAGTGAGTGTTTGGGAAACATAACATCAGTTACCTCAGACTCCTGTCCCAGCAGTGGCCCTGAATCCAGATCTGCAGGTCAGCCAGAGGCCGCGCTTCTATGGGGTGAAAACCAGCCGGACCGTGGTCATCCATTGCTTGTGCACGGAGCACAGCCTGCCAGTCCAGTGGTACAAAGCCTCTCGTTACAACATGGCACCCGCAGAGAGAAGGCAAGTGTTGACCGGACAGAGGGTCAGTATAATAGCAGGAAAGACACCCAACAGGGCCGCCTCCATCATCCTGCAAAATGTGGACCTAGAGGACAGCAGCGTGTATTTCTGTAAAATGAACAACACATGGGGACCAGGAACTGAGCTACAAGTTTTCAGTGAGTAGATTGATTGAATACTTTATTAGACAGTATTAATGTATTAATTAATAAACATGACATGAAAAATAACAAAATTCAACATCACAAAATAGTGAATGTGGAAGAAAAAAAAAGTGGTGTAAAGAGGCGATGGGGGGCAGTGATCAAAAGGATATTTGATTTCCTCTCCCTTTGGCCTGCTGAAATGTGGATTGCCAGTGATCTGCATTGTTTTCGGGGTCAGGGCATTCCAGATTCCACACTTGGGTGGCAGACTGGCAGTGCTGTAGAAGGAGAATTTACCCATATTGAATTATAAATGTGTCACATATACAACTCTCTCTCTCTCTCTCTGGCATACTCATAGGACCCATTAACATTGACAATGCAGTCTACAGGAGTAAGATGAAAGATGGTCTTATCTTCATTCAAGGTCTGATGTTGGCTATGTGTATTGCTGCTGCAATGATCCACAACCATCTGTTGGTGAGTAGAGTGCAGGACAAATTCAAAAAGAGTTTCCATTTATCAAAATGACTTCTATGTACGTCTATATACATCTACTGGCTCTGGCCTGGGTGGTTAAATTGAAACGTGTAACTACAGTACTGTACATACCATATTTATGTTGTCCAATGTATTTTTTCCGTACAGCTGAAAAAACAGGAAGCCATTTATGAGGAGCCTGAAATCGATCACATCTATGAGGTTTGTGAGAGTTGGCAGATTTTGCCATTATAAAAATGTAATTCTATAGATCATGAAATGTAATTTGACACTTACACTAAGTTGTTTTACAAAGAGGAAACATGGTTTATTCTCACAGCTGTGTATACACACACACACACACACACACACACACACACACACACACCCCTCACTCCAGTGAGCACATCATAGCATAGTTTGTTTGTCTATAGTGTTGCCGTGGCTTAATCTCATCCCGTTGCATTTGAACAATACAATGGTCTATGGAGAAACAGAAAATGTAACCAGAATTTGATTTAATGTTGTACATGTTGAACTAAGTCATTATTGGGTAGTGGCTGCTTAAGACAACGGGAAGGGCCAGGCTCCTTGTGACCACAGACCGAGACTGGGTTCAAATGTGTCCTCTCCTTCCTGTCTCTTTCTGGGAGCAGGGCCTGGCGATGGGGACATGTGGAGGAGATATTTACCAGGACATCTCTGTGTACACTGAGCCTGAGGGAGCTGGGGCCTCATGGGAAAGGGACTGAGATCACTTCTCTAGAGCAGGTGTTCCCAAACTTTTTAGCCCGTGCCTTGACCCAAAAGAGAGATTGCTAGTGAAAATAGCAGATCAGCTATTTTCAGTATTCTTAAACATTTGTTTTCTAATATGGAATTTCTTTGATTTTTCTTTGATTTCTTTAAGAAATGACAGGAAAATTAATTGAAATTGGTTGTTAATTCATGATTTTTTCTTTTTCTTTTTTGGGAATGTTTCTTGAAAATGTTTTGAAATAATATTTAAAAACGAAATATAATTTAATAACTAAATTAAGGGACCCATAAAAATGTGTCTGCGACACACAGATGGGTCCCTACCCACTGTTTGGGAAACAGGGCCATACACCACCTGGCTGCACCTGCACTTCAATTGATAGTGGAGCAAGGGACAAGATCACAGGCGGACAGAATTTGTCAGTTGAAGCCTGAAAACGATGCTATGAAGTGGAGTTGACACAGTTGCAGTTTGATTAACATAGTAGTGTGAAAAATACATATCTTTGCATTAATTTATTCTGGCATGTTTCTGGCCACTCTGTAACTTAATTCAGCCACTCTGGGATTGAGAGGCATTTCATTTTCAATGGAAGCCCAGCGACATGAAGCTACAGAGTTTGTAGCTGCTACAAAAGATACAAAGCTACAAATAAGTTGAACCGCCTTCAACTTAAGATACAAAGCGACAAATATGCTGTGAATCTTTGTATCTTTGCATCTACCCGTGTGAACGCAGGATTGCATTATGGAAAAACAATACATTATTTTATATAGAAGGAATAGTATCAATCAATGCCTTTCATCTTGTTTTAATTGCTGTAACAGGTTAAAATGAATAGCATATAAATACATATACATATATACATATAAGATGACAAATACAAAAATAAATTATTTTACAAATATCTAGCATTATTCAACAAATAAATTATAAATGGACCAATAAATACATATAAAAATAATTAAATTAGATAATACATCAAATGGAGAGAAAGAGAAAGGTTTTCAGTTTGCGATGAATGCGGCAGAAGCCAGAAGGTCAAGTCTCAGAAGGTGACTTCTGATCTCCTTCCTGATCAACTCCCAGGCCTCAGCGCTGTGACCCTGCAGACAGGAAATGGTGTTGAGCAGCCATTCACGAACCTTTTCATGTAAATGACACCGAAATGAATATGTATTTGGCTTTGGACTCCAAACATTTTGAGTCAGGAACCCCTTATACAAGATTTGTGTTGTTAAAATGCAATAATATTGTAGTGGAGTAAAAGTATAATATTTGCCTCTGAAATGTAGGCCTAGTAGAGTTGAAGTAAAAGTACTGAAAATTGTACTTAGTTACTACACCACTGGGATTTAGAAGGCACTTTTAGAATTGGCCTCTAATTTTGATACTACAGTATATGAACTCATTTAGCTGGGGAGTGCCTTGCAACCATCTCAAAGACCACAGGGGTTATTGCACTACAGCAAAAACTGATCTACAAGCTCACAGCGCATTGCATTGCAAAGCATGGTCAGCTTGCAGATCTTCTACTCCCGGCATTTTTTTTATCTTTTGAAAATGCTCACCTAGAATAATATACCTAAAATAGAGACTGCCAGGTTGAACGTGGTTTAATAAACAAAATGTTATGGCCTATGTGAAAGTGGTCAGGAGGAGGTGCACGCACATCCCAGGCTAATTCAACAGGTGCTCGAACAAAAATAACAAACTGCACTCGGCCACAGAGGCCGAAACGTTGTGTTTTTAAGTGGTGCAACCACTTCCTTAAGTGACTATGTGTGTGGGTGGGTAGGTGTGTGGGTGGGTGCGTCTGAGCACGAAAACAGCATGGTTGTTTTTCACCACCTTACGCAACATAAAACACACACACACACACACACACACACAAACACACACGCACATATTAACTGTATATATGGTGATTTTGGGTGTGACAGTACAGTACAGTGACAGTACAGTACAGTAGAGGGACCCCCACACGGTAACTGTCATTTCTCAAACGTTTCGGACGCGGGGCGGCTCGCCGGAATCGGGCCGGCACCCTGGGTGCGTTCCACCCCCCGGGACCCCCACACGGAGTTGCACCACTTCCTTCACATGGGTGTGATTTTTTTATATAAAGTAAATAAAGTTTTTGGGGAGCTTTCAAAACAGTGTGCAGACTTATTCTTTCTTTTGCAAGGCCTATGTGAAACCTCAATAAAGAGCCCAAATGGAGGTTATTCTTAGATTATTCTCACCATCTGCTCCAGGACATGGTGTGACAGCCTCTTGAAGTACAAGTGCACCTTCCTGCTCTTTTTCATCCGATTCACCATCTACAACAGAATACCATAATTGGTTATCGCATTAATCCAACCAACGTGTAATTAGATATTCAGTTCATTCAAATAATAATACACTTAAGGACTGAGTTATTGGCATGATGTAGTCTTTGGCAGGAAGTCAGAGGCTATATATATATATATATATATATATAAAGAGAAAAACCTTCCAAGGAAGGGACTGCACACTCCAGGGAACAGAGACGGACAACTTACTGCATCAAACTTATTTATTAGCACTAAAAGTGCTAATAAATTCTCGATTCAAAATACTATTTAAGCATATCCTTTTGGCTAAATACAGTGTATCATAGAATGATTTGTATATGATATATATAGTATATAATATAATATGTGGTATGTAATATATAGTATAATATGATATAACATATTTGACCTATGAGAATGATGATTGGTATTTAATTTATAGGGATCCTGGTGGATCTCTATGGTGACACGGGGGTGGGTGGAGTATCGGGTTGGTTCTCGCCAATTGGTTGTGAATCTTCTTGATGATATTAAATTGTTTGTATTGTTTATTGTAAAAAGAATATTTTGATGTTTGTAGGATAGGCATTTATAAGCTTTCAGCTTCAGCCTATTCCTTTTGATCACCTCCAGTTCCTTTTTTGTTATTTAACCGTGTGTTAACAAATAAACTGTGAAGATGATCAAATAAACTTAACTAAACTAAAGTATAAAACAGGTCAAATAATGCTTACACAGGAGCGTAGGCCCTCGCCCTGCTGGACTAAGACATTAACAAAGTCCTCCACCCTGCTGTCGTCCCAAGACACAGAGTCCAGGTCCTCCTCAAATAGCTCAGCCATCTCCTCTATAGTCTGCACAATGAAGGCAAGCTTGTCCTCACGCTGTGAACAGAAAGAAACTGCTGATAAACCACTACAGTAGAAGTAGGCCTATGTTATTACATTATGCATACTGAGAACATAACAATATTTTGTCTTCAGGTTCTATAGCAGGTGACAATGCAGTTGCAGTGGCAACATAACACTTACTTTGTAGATTTTATTTATTAAATGATAAACATAGCCTAACGCCTACTATACTGGTTTCATTTATCAATTTATTTAGTAGTGGTGAGTTATTCATAGGTGATAGCACTATTAACTAATAAATATATAATGAATACAGACAGAGAAATAATAACTATGTACTTTATAACATTTACTACTGAACTATAGCCTACATCAGCATACTGTATACGGTAGGTCTTAGGCATTTAGGCAGCCCCAGAAGAATAATTGTTCATCCAATCAATAATTAAATGGATCTAAATGACAACATACCTCCTCAGCAGGTATGTTGTCATTTAGATCAGTAAACCTTGAATGTGAGGTTGATGCTTTATAATGGTATAGCAGTTATGCCGGCCAAATTGATAAGCTACTGTAGTAGTAGCCTACTAATTAATTAAAGTACTAATTAAAACTGCTGCTGCTGTCCATTATAAAAGTGTTATCAACCTTACATAGCCATAGTCTCAGAATGAAAAGGATGGAGATTATATAGGTTACCCCACGTTTCCCATGTTTAAGAATTTAAGACATTTTATGACTCAGAACTTACTGATGCTTTAAATGCATGAGTGTACAGGCCATGTGGGAAGGGAACTGCAGCAGAATCCTCCTCTGTAAAAGCTCCACCCTACGTTTGACACAAACATTAGCATATTAGACAACTAGTGCAAGATGTCAAGATAGTTTTCAGTCATCCTGTGAGTAACCAAAGGCCACTTACCAGTTTAGCCAGCAAAAGCAACGAGTTTTCACTGTACTGCCTGAATTTATGATCCATCCATCTGCAACTTAGCGACATCCCATGGCTGCATAAATTTAAACACAAGCAAAAAAATAATATCTTGGTGAACATTTTGAATGTTATGTTTATCCTTTTCAATAAACAAATAAATGTGGTTTTCGAAGACCAGTTTACCATTAGCCATGTCTCTCAGTTCCATTTATACTTGAACAAATCGAATAAGGCTCACCTGTTTCACTTTCCGGACTTGACAGGTTATAAACTGTTCAGAAAGCGGTCCACTGGTCTTGGAAAGTACAGTTGATAATTCTTATTTCGATGACCCTTACCAAATTAGTTATCTAAATGGAGAATTAACTTAGCTGTCAAACTCTGTTCTCCATGTGCCGCAACAAACTTTCAAGTGAGCTTCATAGAGACATTTCCCAAGTTTGTAGCCTACCAGTTGTTTGCTTTAGTAAAGATTAGCCTACTCAGTGCCCTAATGGGCTGTGCCAATGATTAAACTTCAGATATGCCCATGTTGTAAAACAGGTGGTCAACATTTCAGGCCCTTTAGCTGAGACAAGGGACCCTTAATACATGAAATTGTGTTGCAGATTAAACCTTTTCATAATAGACTTGACACAAGTTGAGAGCACGATCAGTGTTGTGTAAATCAAGGGTTCCAAAACTTCAGGACAAGATCCCTTAAAGAACTTTGAACTGGGTACCCCCACCCTGACAAGCACTTGTAGGCATTATATTTAGTTTTGACTGTTCCTCACTGCTCACACCGCCTCGCAGTGAGACGACGCCCCCCCCCCCCCAAACTACACCAAAGCTGGCCGATCTACAAGCTCACAGCACTGCAGCAAGCCTGTAGATCTATTTTGTCTATTCGAATTTGGCAGACCACCTGTTGAAGACCGTTGTAAACCACAGAACACAGGCTGCTTGAGTGTGTTGTTAGTGTTTATATAAATACAGTACTTTTTGATCTGTGAAATTTTAGCAGTTTAACTCACATTGAGCTACAGTAATGATAGCAAGTGCCAATAATCTGGCAATACCATTCACTATCAGTAAACTCCTTAAACTCAGATGATGAAACCCGTGTGTGAATGTAGACTTCAGACCCAATGACATAATTTCAAATCAAGTGAAAACGAAAAGTAGCTACGCAGTATGAGCAGCACATATAGGCTGCAGTACGTGGGAAATAAATGACAACCAAACACCGATATAGAAAAGGACATTGTTCTGCTTTCAACTGAGGACCATAGTTTTAAATGTGGAGTTCAGGGTAAGAAAAATACGATTCATGCATTCTTTAAAATAGACACAAAGTACACGTGTGAAAATATAACATTTTATTTCAAATTCTATTTAAAACAAATTATACAACAACAGTCTAAAACTTTTAATCAAACCACCCTCAAACATTCCTCCTAACTGTCCATATCCATAACCTCATCAGATATACCTAACTGCATGTAAAAAAAAAACATTCTGGATATCTATAATTGATTTAGTACTTAGAGAAAATACAATTCTTACAAGGACAAACTAGTAAACTACCATTTCAGATATACTAAATTACATTTGCACTAGTCATAATATGAATTGTGGATATCCATAATTAGATTTCTACTAGTCACAATGCATTTATGGATGTACAAAATGAAATTATGGATGCAAGGAATGTTTTTTTATTTTGAATATCTGAAATGGTAGTTTCCCCAAGTAAGACTTGCATTGTAGATATATTTAATGGTAGTTTCTCCTAAGTAAGAATATTGTTGATATGCAGAATGTGGATTTTAGATATTCAGGTCTGGATATTATGGATATCTGAAACTAAAAGCCTAATACTGCAATTAGATGCTCCTGGTTGCAGTTACTGGTGATGCGAGACTGTTGAGTTCAACCGCCCTTCCATGGTTAATTCTCGCTGCAAGGAAAGGAAAAGCATCATTCCAGCAACTGTTCACATACAAGAGGCACTGCTAGTCTTTAGACTAGGCATTTCTGTAAATTAAAAATGTCAAGATTTGAATACTGATACAAACAATATACATTTAACCTGTGAAATAACCAGAGAAACATGATGGCCAATACTAAGGTACCTCTGAAGGACGTTATGGCATGCAAACCAGCATACAAACCAGTCATATACTGTATATTACAGAGAAGATAAAACACCCAACATGTTGCTCTTCTAAGAGGAAATTCCTTCTGATGTTTTGAGTTCAACCAAAGAAAATCCATCTGTAGTTTGGAGGTGGTCTCCTCATTCCATTGAGGCATTTTTAACTATGGTCTTGTGTAGAAAGTTTAAGCTGACAGTGGAGAGTCAGACATAAACCTGTACAATGTCTGTCAACAAACTAACATTAAGCATCACATCTGAAATGATGAAACTCATTACAAATGAAACTACTACATATCCAAAGACAACCCACCAATTCAGGTTGGTCATGTGCCATAGACCATGTAAGATTCCACATTTGAGCAGACGCTTACTTTTGCAGGATATTCTGAGGCCTGGTCAATTAACAGCCGTGTAGACCGGGAGGGTGTACAGTCAAAGACTTACCGCAAATTCTGAGTAGCTTCTGACAGATAAGCTTGGGCTTAAGGAGCCTTGGGGGTTGCTGTTCTCATTGGTTTTTTCCAGTGCACGCGGAGGCTTCCCCAGTCCAGGGGTTCTCTCGCCCTGGGGAACCAAGAGTTACCATTTGCTTTCAAATAAAACTGAGCTAGGTGTGATGATATTTATGGCCCAATGATTAATGTAAGCACTGAGAAAACTGTTGCGCCTTTCTTCGTCCTTAACTACGGTAGCGGTGGTCTCAAAAACATAAGGAAAACTTTGACTGGAAAAGACTCGCTCACCGTATAGAAAAAGAAGTAAAACTCCTTAGACTGAGAAAAATATATTTTCTTTTATTTTATCATGCTGTGCTCATGGTGCTCTGTGCTCATGGTGCAATTAAAAAGCAAACGTTTCGGTCCTCAGACCTTCGTCAGTGCTATGGTTTGTCACAGACAAAGAACTTACTTTTACACAACTCCAAAACAATACAGCTCAGGTGCTGAGAATTACTAATTGGTGACATCACCTGATTGTGGGCGTGGACATTACAGAAAGGATATACAAAATCACAGTTATATAGGAAACAAGAATATTACATACATCACATGTTGACAGACTTATATAATCACTTTTTGAATATAACTTTTTACTTTATAGGTAGCACTGGAGGGAGAGATCTTCATTTAAGCCACCTGGATTGACAGACTTTAAATAAAAAAATCCAGATTCAGTTTGGAGGAGTTTAGTGTCTAAATCACCCCCTCTTCTAGATTTCTTAATTTGATCAATGACTGTAAAACAGATCTGCTGTGGAGTGACCGGCTTCCATGAAGTGTCTGGCGACAGGAGATTTGATGTCCTTGATGTACACACATCATAGAACACATGAGTGCCATCAGACGCAAGGACATCAAATCTCCTGTCGCCAGACACTTCATGGAAGCCGGACACTAAACTCCTCCAAACTGAATCTAGATGGATTTTTTATTTAAAGTCTGTCAATCCAGGTGGCTTAAATGAAGATCTCTCCCTCCAGTGCTACCTATAAAGTAAAAAGTTATATTCAAAAAGTGATTATATAAGTCTGTCAACATGTGATGTATGTAATATTCTTGTTTCCTATATAACTGTGATTTTGTATATCTTTTCTGTAATGTCCACGCCCACAATCAGGTGATGTCACCAATTAGTAATTCTCAGCACCTGAGCTGTATTGTTTTGGAGTTGTGTAAAAGTTAGTTCTTTGTCTGTGAAAAACCATAGAACTGACGAAGGTCTGAGGACCGAAACGTTTGCTTTTTAATTGCACCATGAGCACAGCATGATAAAATAAAATAAAATATATTTTTCTAAGTCTCAGTCTAAGGAGTTTTACTTCTTTTTCTATACGGTGAGAGAGTCTTTTCCAGTCAAAGTTTTCCCAATGATTAATGTACCCATAATGTTTAAACCTCCTTAAAAGAACAATTCAACCTTTTCTATATAGGGGACCTCACCAATACTAATACAGGATGGTCTGTCGATACTCAGGTGGACTTACTTGCGGTTTGCATTTCTAAACACCCAGGTTAAAACGTTTATATATAGTAGTGTAAATATTTCCCAACATGTCATGACTTCATTTTTTTAAGTGTGTTGCCCAGTGACTACAGTGATGTCATTGTAGTTTATTTTCCTTGGGACTTTGCTCGCCTGAATGTAGGTTAATTGTACCACTATGAACTACTCTCAGTCTGAACTGATGAGGAAAGAAAAGAGCCTTATACTGCATCCACACTGCCAGTGATGAAATCTCATTGAATACATGTTTTTCAACTTTCCTGACGAGCGTGCCTGACGAAGCTCACGGCAAAACACGTCGTGCAAAAAAAAAAGTTGATGATGCAGTAAGTTGCCAGTCTCTATTCCCTGGAGTGTGCAGTCCCTTCCTTGGAAGGTTTATTTCTCTTTTTCATATATATTCCACATGCAGATATAAGGGGGCCGGGCCGGTTTCTCATACAGGCACGCAGGCACCCACCCAGCCACCCACATAACTCCGTAAGGGAGTGGTTGCACCACTCAAAAAGGCAAACCATGGCAGGAGATTAGTGTGAACATACCTGGCTAGAAGACAGTATAGTCTTGTGGAGTGCCATCTTAGAGCTAGCTGTTCCAAAGCCTGAAGTGTGGGCAGCGTTGGATGTGGAGAGTGTTGGGGAGCTGGTGGACTGGAATGAAGGTAGTGTACCGTGCAGAATGATTTTATAATGAACTAGGGCAACAATTTTCTTAATTATTATAACATATACATTTAAATGGGTTAGATTTTTTTTTGTATTAATTCAATTGCTATGAACCACAACAACTCTTCACAGCATCTTACCTTTGACATTTTGGCAGGCGTGGAGCCGACCTTTGGCAAGGTGGGAGTGGCTACCAGCCGCCTCTTGGCTGGGGTCAGTCTTGGAGTGCCGAAGCGGATCTCCTCTTCCTTTAGCTTGAGCTTCTTCTGTTGCTGTTAAAAAGAACATGTTTTGAAAAAAACTTTCACAAATGAGAGGACTTGATTTATTGATTATTAGTACAGTGTGGTTTACCCTCTCCATCTTTTCCAGCTCCTTCTCTGCCTGGAGGTTGTTCCACTTCGTTGCCATGTAGTTGATAAACTGCTGACCGTTAACAAAGAACTCCTTGTCGTGCACTTGTTGCCACGCCTCAACCTGTGCCTTGAGGGTCTTCTCTAGCTGGAGACGCAACAGGACATTGACACCAAACCGGGTCATTTTTTTTTAAACACTGAGGATTTTGCTGTGTGCTGTAAAAGTTAAAAGCACCATCAATGCTGTAAAAGTAACACATGCATGTAAACAAATATTTAAAAAATAAAGTACCCGATACTGATCACTTTTGTCTCATCAAAATGTCTGTTATTGAAATGACTCATCCCTGTATTTAGTTAAGACAAAATGGTCAATCTACAAGCTCACAATTGGTTAGATGAGCTTTTAAACTGCCATTTGTCATCTAAAATGACATGCTCTAAATAGAGTTGCCAGGGTTAAGCTTGCAGTTCAACTGCAAGCCATGACCATATGCATTGGCCTGTTGAACTAAGATCATACAGTACATGCTTAAAGAGCACCACCTACTGGCCAGTGTTGACTATGCACCAACCATGCAGTAAGCAGTAACTTCCCAAACCTTCCGTTTGTTGTGGGAGAGGCAGGGCAGGGAGTTTCTTTTTTGGCTTGTCTAGGGCTCTAGCATAATCGACACATGCAATTACAATTACAAAACCAAAACAAGTGGGCCTCTATGGGTAGCATTTGAACAGTTATCGGTGATTATTTTGTCAACAGGCAAGCGTGCAGACAAATGTATCTTGTGCTTATAGTCATAGAAACCATTTAAAGATCTGCTCACCTTGGACAGACCTTTCTGTATATCAGACCTGTGCTTCTGTTCTTTAAGAAGGTTCCCTCCTCGATTGTTAAATCTGGAGGGATCATTGGCCTTTTTCTGAGGTGGAAGAATATGCATACAATGAGTTGTTACTAAAAGTAAAAGATAACACCCACCTGGCCTAAATACAGGCATAAGATGTGCACACAATCATCCGAGTACTCACATCAAGCTCCACAAAGAGTTCCCAGTTTTCTTGCCACCGTGTGACTCCCTCAAACAGTACTCTGTGGTCCTCATAGTACTTGTTGAGAATCACCACCTCCTGTTCGTGCAGGCTGAGAAGCTCCTCTGTGAAGTTGTCTTGAGAAAGATGCAATCATGTACACATTTGTGGAAAAGGCTGAATTGTGGATATTACAGAGCATGCGCCTTTGTCCAACAATTTCATTAACCATGTGAACGATTAACATTTGGTGAACACAGCAGATCTACAAGCTTATAGATCTGCCATTTTCAACTAAGCTTTTCTGAAGAGGAAAATAGGAGTTGGTTTAAGTGGTTGATGTATGCACAGATCAGTCATAGCAAACAACTCCAATTTAGGCATTTAGCAGACGCCCTTTATCCAGCGACTTGCATTAAGCAAGATAAACACACGCATAGTACCTCAGTCATCTAGGATTATATAGGTAAACCAAGAACCTAGCATCAATCTATTCTAAACAGTATGATATAAAAATTGGACATTTAAACCCCAGGTCAACAAATGAGCCTGGCAGCCGTCTAAATACCATGCCATCAGATCTAAATTACATACTAACCTCTGCATTAATACTGTATGGTCGTTTAGGTTAGGGCAGAAATTTAGGAGCGAGTCTGCAGTTCTAAATGTAATGGGGAGTTTGCCCAACCTTTTATTCTACTAAAGCAAAAGCATTTGTACATATTTTATACAAGGATTTCCTAGAGAGCCATGAATATTGATGAATTTAAGAGGGACCAATTGTCTGATTATCAATTATGCATATAGGGGTGATCAGGTACAGATGCCGGGCAAAGGCATCTGGACAACCGTGGGTCCGACCGACTCGACACCGGGCACTGCACTCCCTGTTGGGGTGAAACGCATGTGTTGAATTTGAAGTCGGTGGGGCGAACGGTTCTCGAGTTACGTACACACACACAGACTGTTTTTTTACAGAGAGATTTTCTTTATAATAGATTTATAATAGCATTACCAAATTAGATCGGGTGTCAGGTCAGCCACTCACCATCGTAATAGGCAGTGAAGGCTTGTCGCAGCTCCTGGCTATAGAAACACTTGTCCCACAACAGTACAACCTCAGCTCTGATGACCTCAGTGAAAGATTTCATGTTCCTCAACTTCTGCACCTCCATGCGCTGGAGCTCATCTTGGAGCTGGTCAGACAGAACACACACACACACACACAGCCAATGACGTTTCAATTTCTCTCAATTTGCAGTACACCTTGTTAGCGATCTTGATCAGTATACTGACAATGAGAAATGGTCAACAACAATGTCTTACCGCCTCTCGATTCCTCTTCTTGGAATTGAGCATGTGGTCAGACATGACCTCCCTCTCCTCCTGAGGAATGTGCAGTCTCTCCCACAGGTCCAGGATCTTGGAGCGAATTGTAGAACAATACTGCTCATTTTGCAGCTTTGCTTCTTCCATCTGGTGGAAGAAACAAACAAAAGAAATTCATGATTGGCAAGTCTTTCTATGACCGTTTTTCCCTATCACAGGATCACCATAGTTAACTTGTCAAACATTTGAGTGGTGCAACCACTCCTATAGACAGCTGTGTGTGGCTGTGTCCAAGCACGAAAATAGCGTTTGTTCACCACCAAGTGTCACTGTTGCACAGCCTAAAACACAGGCCAGGAAGGAGGGCTTTTACAGTACATAGAGAAAATTTACGTGTGGCAAATCTGCAAAAGAAATGCTTACCACTAGCTTTCTTCACAAATTTGTTCATAAAAGGTGGCTACTATAACATACATTTTTACCAGACCAACTCCCTTGGGAAACTTTTTTCAAAATGTCATTATGCTTTAAGTAGCATGTGACTCGGGGGGGGTTTCATGATGCTGAATCCATTCCAAGCATTAGTTTTGCATGAAAACACTCCTTGGGCAAAATTCGGCCATAGCCACCAAATGTGCCAAAATGAGCTGATCTCATTTGTGATGACGGCTATGGCCATTGTTAGGCGAAGGAGTGTTTGGGTTGGAACAAATTTATATGTGATTGTGATCTGTGAAGAAAGCTAGTGGCAAGCATTTTTTTTGCAGATTTGCCACACATTTCGCTAATTTTTCCGGGTTAAAGGTATATTCAGTGATTTCACTTAATTCAAATATCACTTATTTTTTTGTTTTGTTGTGATAATCCTCCCTACTATAGAGTGTGCTGACCATATAAGGAGTTCCTCCCTGTCCCCAGTTAACCCCTGGGGGTCAAAAAACCTTAGGTTTCGTTTTTGACTCTCTATCCTGATTGGACGAAAGGCTGGGTCCCACAGCCAAAAACGAAACCTAAGGTTTTTTGAGTGAAATCACTGAATATACCTTTAACAGTACCTTAGAGTATATATTAATAGAGACGGCACCGGATTTCTCCTCCCTTGCATTAAATTGCTCAAAAGCGCATGAGGCGATTTCACTCCTCCTTCCGGGTAAGAACAGAGTGCATTCTGGGATTGATTGGGCCAAACACATGAATGCGCTGGCCGTTGACCATCATTGCACACGTTCAGCGTTCACGAGTCATGAACGTGCGCAATAATAGTCAACAGACCAGCACGTTCATGCGTTTGTCCCAGTGCTGCAATACCGAGAAAAGAAAGTGGGGACACCAGTCAACTGGTGGTTAAAGTGTATCTGAAGGATTTACCTGACCGAGGTGGAGTTTGAGGCCATCAAGGTTGTTGATGGACAGGCAGAAATACGCCTCATCGTCACATAGCACCTGCTTCTCAAAACTGGTTTCAGGGACCAACTCCAAATCATCCATTAAAGAAATTACCAGTTTCTTTATGCTGCTGAACTCCTCAAGTCTACACTCCTGAAAAAGCAGACAGAAAGCAGGAATGCCATTTAGTTTTTGTGATTAAAATGTATAGGGTTGAGTACTCTTGAGTAAGGAGGGGCATGTCTACAACATGAACCCAGGAGAAGTCCAAAAGAAAAGGTTCAGATTGTTAGCCATTTCATAGAAAACACAACTAGACCCAAACTGTTACGATATCCATGCTAAGACCTAAAGCTTGACTCTTAATGTAGAGTAAAACCATGACTCAACACAAGATAGTTGAACAGGATAACAATAGTCAAACCTAAAGGGTTTAATGATTAGTTCTCCAGCGTAAGTGCAATAGTTGAGTTTAAGACTTGACACTCATACATTACAATTTGGACAGCACTACTAAAGTATACAAGCACACACACTAAAGAGTATTTCGGTTGATTTGGATTTGATATGACAAGCTCTTGTCAATTAATTAAGTAAAATCTGCACTAAGGTCAGTGACCCCAGGACTTCAGAAAAGTAGCCATAAAATGTCAAAAACTGGGAGATTGCAATAAATAAACACCAAGCATTAAACCTTCTCTTTGGCCAGGTTGTCCAGGTAGGAGCGGTAGTCCTGTAGCTGCTCCAGGGATGGTACATCATCATGGCTGATGACGTAGGGGGAACAACACATCAAGTTACACAGCTCACGGTCTTTAGACACGAGACCACAGAGCACTTCCATTCTGTGACTCTTCTGTCTCCGCAAATCCTCCACACATGTTCGAGTTGCCTTCTCCAGCTCAAGCATGGTACCTCCCCTTTCTGCCTATAAAAGTCACATGGTGACAAAGTTGTACCAAGGATTTTAATGGACAAAACATATGAATGACGTACTAAAAATAAAAAATGAGTCTGTGGGAACGTACCTCAAAGGGGGGCAGATTAAGTTTTTTGCCCAGCATGTCAATTTCCTGCTGAAACAGTGCTATGTTTGCCGCCATTCTTGTCTTCATAGTCTGTTCCTCCTCAATCATTTTGTCCAGCAATTCCTTAAATACAAGTTAACAGGTGTTTATCAGCCATCCAGTTACCAAGGCCAACCGATTGCTGACCTTTGCCAGATAATGTGGAACTCACTTTAATGTGTTTAGACACAATGTGTGTTCTCTCTATACGTTGTTCTTCTAGAATGCCTACATCCTCCCAAATGTCCCCCAGTCTATGCAAAGCCCTGCTGAGGTAGGTCACTGCCTCCTCTGCATGAACTATGCTGCAATGAAAGAAGATGAGGTCAAGTTAGAGATCAGATGCTCAAGTGTAACAAGTATAGTTGGATATACCAACATATGAACTGAAAGTTAAGCTGAAAGCCTGAAACCAAATGTATCATCTCAAAAAGTAAAATAAATTAGTCCCACAATGTTAATTAAGTAGTTGACAGTTTAAATCTTGATTTGAGTTTTGTCTTCCATGTTCAAATAGGTTTAGGTTTATTTATTTAGCATGTAGTACAAAAAATAAACAGAACAAAAATACAATGCAAGGAAGGGAAGAAGCCAGAAGGCTTATTTTGAATCCTTTCCTGTAGGAAGAAGTCATTGGTTTAAAAGATTAAAAGTTCATAAAGAACAGTACATAAGTCTACAAGTTGGCAAAGGGGGGCAGCTGTGCAGTAAAGAAATAAAAACACAGACTGCACAAAAAACTGAAATAAACAATACAACAAACACACAAAAGAAAATATAACACATCAAGGTAAAACATGTAATCTACAGAGGAAGAAACAAGATATTTCTTTAGATGTTTTTTGAATATTGGCAAGGATACTGAGGATTTAAGTGAAGCATCTAGGGAGTTCCATAGACGAGGGTACGTCGTACGACAATAGGGTAATTCAAAATGATCTTTGCCTTGTGGGGTAGGAGTGAATGTCAGAAGTAACACAGAAGAAATTGTGAAAAGAAGACGGAATGTCTTGTATGCCTTTTTTGAATTTAAACATAAATAAACAAGTCTGAAAAACGTTTACTTTGTCAATGGGTAATAGTGAATATTTAATAAAGAGCGGGGCAGACGGCTCAAACCGATTTGAATGTGAAATCATTCTCAGAAACCTTTTTTGAATGATCAGTAATTTAGTGAGATGTGTTGAATATGTAGCAGCCCAGACAATATTACAGTAATTAATATGAGGGAAAATTAAGCTATAGTGTTAAATGACATGAAGGAAGAACAAAAGGGCAGATTTTTCTCAATATACCAAGCATCTTCATAGACTTCATACAATACAGCATCAATATGTTATTTCCAATTTAAATGTTCGTCTATAACAAGTAAATAATGTACTGTATACTGTACTATCCCAGGCCAACTTAAAGTATCCTAGTTAAGTAGGCAAAGTTGTGGTAGAAGAGAGATTAGATAACACAAGTTAACGCTCATCTAGCACCTGAGCCGATGTTTAAATCAAATGACATCACTGTGTGCTTGCAAACTGGCACAAGCCACCTATACCCTTAGCCCCAATACGTTCCCTCAATCCCCATGCTCATGCTGTGTAGAATGAGCATAGGGAGTCTACTGAGGGAACGTATTGGGGGCTACTATAGCCTATAACAGTTTACAAGTTAAAGGCAGATTGAATGTCCATACATACACTGTACACTACAAGATAATCTGTTAAGATTATCTGATCAAATATTCTTTTAATTTATAAGATCATCCTGTAGCGTGCGATTCTAACAGATTTCAAAATCATTTAAGATTGAAAAAGTCTTGGAAGTATGACCACCAGGTTCTGGTGGTCATCTTCCAAGTCTTTTTCAATCTTAAATGACTAGCAATGACTACACTAGCAAGAATGCTTTAACCTTTTAAACAAAAGTATTCTGGTGACCAGGATACTTTTGTTTAAAAGGTTAAAGCATTTTTGCTAGTGTAGTCATTGCTGTCAGTAACAGCCTGGGTCACCCATAGAGTTAGGGGGGGGGGTCACCTAGCCCAAACATTTAGATTCTCGTAGAGGGTTTTTTTTCGATTCTGGCGAATCTCTGTCTGAATCGAAAAAAACCTCTACGAGAATCTAAATGTTTGGGCTAGGGGTCACCCACTCACCCCATCTCTGTCACGGTTCAGGACAGGCAGGTGTTGGACCCAAGCGCAGAAAAAGGCAGACAGGCAGGTCGAATACAAGTGGGTTTATTAACCAAAAATCAGGAACAAACACAGGAAACACGGGGAAACTATAGGGATAACTAGGAGCAAGACAAATAACACTAGGACTAGGAAAATACAATGAATCACGAGGAGCTAGAAATACACTGACAACAATTTACGAACGAAGGAACTGAACACACAAGGGCAAACTTATAGACATGGGATAACTAGACACAGATGAACACCACTGACAATCAACACTGGGATAGGCTGGGGAATTAAGGGGACACAGGTGGAAACATTGGCAATCACAGGACTAGTGAGACAAGACAGGAACAGAACTACAGGGGCAGGCAGGAAAGCACAAAACATGACTACAAAATAAAGGTTCACAGTGTAAGGCAAAACTGCAACTAAGAAACGAGGAAAATACAAAACATCAATTCACAGAAGGTAAAACAATAACAAAAGCCAAGAACAGGGTACACAAGAAAACATAACACGTCACAGAACGTGACAATCTCTGCAATAAACAAATGTGTCATTTGTCAATTTCAGTAACCTCGCTTTTCCACCTCGGAGGAACGTGTAGCTTCGTAGCCAACTCATGACTCGGCTGACTGGATAAAATTGCTAGTTTTAAAAACAAGGAGCGGTTGGGTATGCACACTGGCTAATGTTTCTACCAGGATTAGGATGAGGATGAGGACCACGCAACGGCAACAGAACAATTTAATCTCACTTTTCACATACAAATAGCCTACCTACTATTACTAACCTTCTCCTTGTGCTCATGATGATACTTGATGCTTATGGTAAAAAAAAAAACACTGGCTTTTCCACTTTACACCTCAGGGCTCAGGTGCGTGTGTGAAGAGAAGAGTATATATTTTAGGTGTGAACCTTTTAAATGTTGCGGGGGGTCCTCCGAGGTGGAAAGCATGGTGACGCGTGGTTAGTATGACTATGAGCTGCCTTGGATGCAGGGGGAAAATATTTGTTTTACTTATAAAAATAAATACATGAATGTCTCTTTGTCTATCTGTGTTGATTTATTCTGTTATTAAATTACATGATTCAATTAATTAACCCATTTCAACAAAATGATCGTTTTCACAAGCCAGGTATTACAACCTGTATTCCCCCTATCTCCACAAATTGGTATATTCCAAGAGCCAGGTTCAGCAGGTGCAAAAAATACATTGTTAATTAGTGTGGTTGCCCGAATGGGCAACCAGACTCTTGTAACTGTGACACTTTATTATTTCACTGGAGTAGTCTTTATTTTGACGCTTTATACCTCCCACACTGTACGCTGTACGCACTTGAGCCATATGTCAAATTGACCGGGAATCGTGTGCTTGTATTTTGTTAAGAGAAATGTTGTATAGTTTAATTGATATGAATTTATTAGTGAATTAAATTTTCCCATTGACATGAATGGGAAAAGGCAAAAATTCACATTCAAGTATTTGTTCCTCGGAGACTGTAATCACTATAGTTACAAAACTTTTAGGGATAATTCAACATTATCCCTAAAATTATTTAACCCTAAAATTTTATCGGTCGGCCTCATGGTGGCGCTATAACAGCCCACTTTACCTTTTGGCTTATAACTCTTGAACCGTAGGTCGTAAAATCAAAATTATTTTTTCCCTGGATTCCTTTGGTCATGACGCATCTCCCCACGCCCATTTCCGCCATGATAGATTTTCCGCCATTTTGAATTTTGTCCAAAACACACTTTTTGCTTTTCCTCCTACAGATTTTGTCCAAATCTCACAGAAATCGGCACACGTGATCTCTGGACCCATCCAATTAAAACTGAACTGCAGATTTTTTAAAGTGCGTATCGTTCGGCCGTAATCGTCTTCCGAAGTTAGTAGGAGGGGCCTATATCACAAAAAATGCCATAAATCACGAACGGAATGTCCAATCCATCCCACATTTCAATCACATGTCCGGGGTGGTTCAATCAACCAAGTTCTAAAAGCATCATCCATAGGGGGCGCCGCAAATGCGAGAAATGTAACCGTTTGTCGCAAAAACATGAATTTCGGGGGTTAAATCCCCTCCGAATTACTTACGCATGATCTAAGGCGTGACTTGAAATTGTAATTGGCTGGCAATACTAGTGGGAGGGGCATATGTAAGCCACTGCGGCAACCACACTCTGCAATTTTTTTAAATTGCGAATTTTCTAGTTTGTGACGCCTTTGACAGATGTTTGTAGAAGTCGTTCAGTTATTGTTACATCATTTTGTAATTAACCTCTTAAGTCCTACATAATATATACACTTAGTCGCACAACAATGTTCAATTGTAAAAATGGCTGATCTACAATCTCACAACACAGCATTGTGAGGCTGTTTTTGAACATTTGTAATTTCACATGTTTCAAGTGAAGGATGGATGGCTTTGCCGGCATTTAATGTGAATCACCACCAGCCCAGGTGAAATGTATGCATAGTTCTTGTGAGGCTGGAATCTATTTTACAGTATGGCTCTAGATGCGGAACATAGAAATGTTATGTCAGACGTTCACATTCAGAACCGTGTTAATCAGACCAGTGTGTGTCCATGTGGAAACCTCGTATGAATCTGATCTCAGGTCAGAATGGGTTAATCAGACCAGTGTGTGTCCATGTGGAAACCTCGTATGAATCTGATCTCAGGTCAGAATGGGTTAAATACTACTGAAGTTTCACTTGTAAGTTTGGGTAAGAAACTGTTTTTTTTTTTTTTTTTTTTTATCAGCTTGCAGAGACTTTTTGTCTAATCACGTGGTCTGGTTCTTTATTTTCTTTACTTTATACGATAAAGCGTCCAGTACAGGAGTTATGTACAATTTGTCAATTTGCAGGTATTTAGAACAAAATTATAGACTCAAAATCTATGCTGCAAGTGCTCCGTCTTCCAATAAATAAGGTTTATCAAGTAGAAATACATGTTTGGTTATGGTGACATACATTTTGTGCGTTGTACATTTACATGACATTGGCAGTTATAAATAAAATTGATATCAATTAACATGTTTTGAGTACTGAGTTATTTCACCGAGCTGGTTCAGTTCAGGTGAAGAAGTTTAAATGGTTTAATGTTTGAAATTATGTTAATAAATTTATTATTAGCCAAATTTGTTTGATACATATCAAGTAGTGTCTAATGGGGGTCTAATGGGGGCTCAACAAATGTGGATTTGGGAACAACTGCAGACTGCAGTACAGTATTAAGTTATTAACAGATCCCTGATTGATCTAAAAACGAATCCACAAATCACCAACAACACAGCAATAAGGCATTGAAACGTTTCCTTTGGAAAGTCAGAAAGTGACGTGCAAAATAAAAAATAAAATCTGCCAATTTATACACACTATGTTACACGTATACCGACGGTAGGATACCGTGTCTTTTAGGGGCGTTTCTGTGGTCAAGATAGGGCTTTTTTTGGGTAGGCTACTGTAGCCTACCTGTCAGTTCTGCTGCTGGAGTCGGGTCTTCATGTAGGCTATAGCCTATGTGGTCTTCAATGTATAGCCTATGTGGCGTGAACACTAAATCCAGGCTAAAATCGCGAGATAGTCAGCAAGTCATTAATTACAGAAGTATTTCACACACCTTTGATTCGCTGTAATAAAGGAACTAAAAGGTGATGAAGCAGAGGGAAACACAAAAGTCAGTTGGCAGCGCCACAGCCCAGCGACACCCACGTTGTGGCCAGAAATGTCACTCCGTTTGTAAGCTAAAGGATCCCACATAATGTAGGTTTGTAATAATGTAGTTTTTTGATGAATTGAACAATGTGGACTTTTGATGAATTGAACAATGTGGACCCTCTTAAACAAGTGTAATGCTTAATTGGGTCGTCCACTCACAGTTAACAGTCTTTGTATTGAGTTTGTGCTTGAAATGTACTGTAATTCTACAAACTATTAATACAATATTTAAATCAATCAATCAAACCAGAGCTAGACTACACCATGATATATTATTAGGAGTACAATAACTTGGCATTGTGAATAAAAAGGTATTAGCCACAGTGGGGTTGCAGTGTAATGTAATGCTGAAGGTTTAATCACAGGGCTGTCTGCTTTATGTATTATGATTAAACGTGCATTCTGGTATATTGTGAATCAATGATTGAGAAAAACATCAGAGGGGTTTGAACCCGTGAAGTTACATAAAGTTGTATTCAAAGTCGGGTGTCTAAACAGCTAGACCACTGAGGACGCTGCCAGGAAGGGGACTCATGTCTGTATTGACTATTTATAAGCCGTGACGTAACCCGCTTCCGGGTCTTACTCAAGAAAGCTCCACGTCCTCGCGGGCGTGGCCTCACGTCACACCCGGAAGGAAGTGCCGCCCCCCCTCAAATACGGAAGAGACGCGTGGAGGGGGTTTTGCTCAGTGTTGTTTTGCCACGTCACCATGTCGGTCGTCGTCGTGTCCGCAGCAAGCAGGTACGTTCAATGTTATTTAATACTTAACGTTGTTGTTGTTCAAACATCTGTGATCACTTTATGATAACTTTGTTGTGATGTTTATATATTATGTTCGTGCCACTCTGTAAAACCGTGTTCGAGTAGCCAAATGGTTACCGTCGGCGCCTAGTAGACTACGGCCAGGGCCCGGGTTCGAGTCCCCATCGAGGACTGAGAGTTTAGCTTCATTTCTTACCAAACTAACACAATTGTCTTAGCTTTTCTCGTCGAGGTCCATTACTCATTCAGTATTTGAGCCTAAAAATGGTGGTCCCGTGGCTCAGATACCGAATGAATAAAGGACCACGACTTGATGCAAACAAACAGTTGTGTTTGTTAAGAAGAAAATAAACTCGGTCATCGACTGGGAAGTGAACCCGGGCCCGGTTGTTCACATTATTACCATCGACGGTATCCATTGGGCTACTGGATCATGGTTTTATAATGTAGTTAGTAACATATATGAACACAACACAGTAGGAACAGAGCATTCTGGTTCACGACGGCAGCACGCTAGCTAGCTAACGAACTAGCGTGTTCGTTAGCTAGCTAGCGTGCTGCCGTCGTGAACGTGCACAATGATAGTCAACGGACCAGCGCGTTCATGTGTTTGGGGCCAGGCTGCAATACCTTCATTCGGCCACTATGTCAATTTGGCCTCAGGGTTTCCTCTGGGTGCCTTTTCTCTATTCATAATATACTCTATGCTCACAATGGTGGTCAGTGGCTCAAATGGGTCTGAGAGGCTAAATGGCCTCAAATGGTGGTCCGTGGCTGAATAAATAATCGACTAGAGGTGAACAGAGTAGTGTTTAGATGGTTCTGTTATGACTGCATGCTGTAGTGTTTAGATGGTTCTGTTATGACTGCATGTTGTAGTATTTAGATGGTTCTGTTATGACTTCTCCTCTGCATGTTGTAGTGTTTAGATGGTTCTGTTATGACTTCCCCTCTGCATGCTGTAGTGTTTAGATGGTTCTGTTATGACTTCTCCTCTGCATGCTGTAGTGTTTAGATGGTTCTGTTATGACTTCTCCTCTGCATGCTGTAGTGTTTAGATAGTTCTGTTATGACTTCCCCTCTTCATGCTGTAGTGATTAGATGGTTCTGTTATGACTTCTCCTCTGCATGCTGTAGTGTTTAGATGGTTCTGTTATGACTTCTCCTCTGCATGCTGTAGTGTTTAGATGGTTCTGTTATGACTTCTCCTCTGCATGCTGTAGTGTTTAGATGGTTCTGTTATGACTTCTCCTCTGCATGTTGTAGTGTTTAGATGGTTCTGTTATGACTTCTCTTCTGCATGCTGTAGTGTTTAGATGGTTCTGTTATGGTTCTGTGATGGTTCTGTTATGACTTCTCCTCTGCATGTAGTGTTTAGATGGTTCTGTTATGACTTCTCCTCTGCATGCTGTAGTGTTTAGATGGTTCTGTTATGACTTCTCCTCTGCATGCTGTAGTGTTTAGATGGTTCTGTTATGACTTCTCCTCTGCATGCTGTAGTGTTTAGATGGTTCTGTTATGACTGCATGTTGTAGTATTTAGATGGTTCTGTTATGACTTCCCCTCTGCATGTTGTATTGTTTAGATGGTTCTGTTATGACTTCTCCTCTGCATGCTGTAGTGTTTAGATGGTTCTGTTATGACTTCTCCTCTGCATGCTGTAGTGTTTAGATGGTTCTGTTATGACTGCATGTTGTAGTATTTAGATGGTTCTGTTATGACTTCCCCTCTGCATGTTGTATTGTTTAGATGGTTCTGTTATGACTTCTCCTCTGCATGCTGTAGTGTTTAGATGGTTCTGTTATGACTGCATGTCGTAGTATTTAGATGGTTCTGTTATGACTTCCCCTCTGCATGTTGTAGTGTTTAGATGGTTCTGTTATGACTTCTCCTCTGCATGCTGTAGTATTTAGATGGTTCTGTTATGACTTCCCCTCTGCATGCTGTAGTGTTTAGATGGTTCTGTTATGACTTCTCCTCTGCATGCTGTAGTATTTTGATGGTTCTGTTATGACTTCTCCTCTGCATGTTGTAGTATTTAGATGGTTCTGTTATGACTTCTCCTCTGCATGTTGTAGTGTTTAGAATGGGGGTGGGCAACTTTGACGATGGAGACTATATTTCCACTATATTTCCACTCTCACTCCAGAGGGCCACGTTGCATATTGCTGTTGTAGCAAAAATAGCCGATGTACAAGCTCAAAACGGGTCACAGTGCAACGCGTTTGGGGCTTATTGATCAGCTATTTTTTTCCCCCCAAGACGGTGGATTGTGGCCCATGCCTTCCTGCTGTTATTTGTCATGTTGGTGTTCTCTATATCTTTTCGTCCTGGGCATGACGTTAAACTGTTCCGTTCGAGAGGACCGGCGACCCTCGAATGTAAACAGCCACGAAAGGAAACTATGTGTGTGTGAGGTGTTCTATCATTTCATTCCAGTACTACTACTTTGGGTAGTGGCTGGACGTTTGTGTAGATATTGAAAAGGAGGGGACGAGCAGGCTACCTTGTGGTAGGCCGTTCTTTTGGGCTTTCCATTTACTCCTCTGGTCATTTAACTGGACATAGAAGCGCCTGTTGTTGAGGAGGCTTTTCCCGACCATTGTGCGGTGTTGGACAGTGTCGTAGGCAGCAGAGAGATCTCTGAATGCTGCTTCAGTTATTTGTTTTCCCTCAAACCCATCCTCCATGTGTTGGGTGAGGTTGAGCTCTGTCCAGCACAGGAGCGGCCAGGACGGAAACCAGCTTGGTCTTTAGTCAGCTTGGTGTCTGTGAGTGGTATGAGGCGTTGGAGTAGCAGCCTCTCTTGTAGGTGATGCAGAGGAGGGAAATGGGTCGGTAGCTCTTTGGGGGTGATGGGTCTTTGCCAGGTTTGGGGATTGCAACCACTTTGGCCTTTCTCCAGACAGAAGGGATGGTTTTCTGTGCCATGCATTTATTCAGTATCCCCACGAGCCAGGTCTTTGCGTTAGGTCCCAGGTGCTGTATCATTTCTGCCAGTATGTCATCAATCCCTGCTGCTTTTCCGGGTTTCAACTTTCCCATTGCAGTTTCGAGTTCTTCTAGGTCGAAGGGTTTGGTTTGAGGGCTGGCTGATTGAGGTTGGTCTGATACCACTGTGTGATGGTATTCTCCTGTGGGTCGGTGGCGGTGTTGGTCACAACTGGTGGCCAACAGTCGTAACCAACACCGCCACCGACCCACATAGAATACCATCGCACAGTGGTATCAGACCAACCACAATCAGCCAGTCCTCAAACCAAACCCTTCGACCTAGAAGAACTTGAAACTGCAATGGGAAAGTTGAAACCCGGAAAAGCAGCAGGGATTGATGACATGCTGGAAGAAATGATACAGCACCTGGGACCTAGCGCAAAGACCTGGCTTGTGGGGATGCTGAACACGTGCATGGCACAGAAAACCATCCCTTCTGTCTGGAGAAAGGCCAAAGTGGTTGCAATCCCTAAACCTGGCAAAGACCCATTATCCCCGAAGAGCTACCGACCCATTTCCTTCCTCTGCATCACCTACAAGCTCTATGAGAGGCACTAACATTTCTGAACAGACTATATTTACATCAATATGTCTGGGTCCCCACATACTCACTCAGGGTTGACGTGTCACACCTGCAGTGATGGGAGGGGCACCAAAATGTGGTGTTTTGATTGGTTGATGGGGGCACTCCCTTAGTATAAAAGTGTATGTTTTGTGTACACATGACCTGATGAAGATCAAATAGATCGAAACGTTGTCAGTATTTCAATACAGAACGTTTTTTTTACACCTGTGATGTGCGGGCTCCATCCAATACCTACACCAGTTGTGATGCAACAGAGTTTGCTGTGACCGTTGTGAATTATGGGTGGTGTGGTCTTTGCCAAGACGGTGGATTGTGGCTCATGCCTTCCTGCTGTTATTTGTCATGTTGGTGTTCTCTATATCTTTTCGTCCTGGGCATGACGTTAAACTGTTCCGTTCGAGAGGACCGGCAACCCTCGAATGTAAACAGGAGTAGCAGCCTCTCTTGTAGGTGATGCAGAGGAGGGAAATTGGTCGGTAGCTCTTTGGGGATGATGGGTCAGGTTTGGGGATTGCAACCACTTTGGCCTTTCTCCAGACAGAAGGGATGGTTTTCTGTGCCATGCATGTATTCAGTATCCCCACGAGCCAGGTCTTTGCGTTAGGTCCCAGGTGCTGTATCATTTCTGCCAGTATGTCATCAATCCCTGCTGCTTTTCCGGGTTTCAACTTTCCCATTGCAGTTTCGAGTTCTTCTAGGTCGAAGGGTTTGGTTTGAGGGCTGGCTGATTGAGGTTGGTCTGATACCACTGTGCGATGGTATTCTCCTGTGGGTCGGTGGCGGTTTTTCGCGTCTCGGTTCCTCAGGTGCAAGCTGCATAGTTGGGTTTGTGTGTGTCTTTCTTTTTCTGTCTTTCTTTCTTAGGACGGAGATCAAGGTAGACGCCGTTGGAAGGCTCAACACAAGCCGATGCCCCTAGAGATCCATCCCAAAGCTTCCCTCAGGGAGTTCAGCAAGCCAGCTAGCCAGCAAGCCTGCCCAGTCAGCGAACGCAGCCAGTCGGCTCCGCCAGTCAGCCAGTGTAGAAAGTCAGGCTGCCAAGCCAGAGCATATCAGCCGTTGCAGTCAGCCACTGCAGCCATACCAGCCTTGCTCAGTCAGCTCAGCCAGGCCTCTCTCGAGGCCTGGCTCTCTGTCTGCCTGGCCCGGTCTGCCCTGCCCTGCCTTGCAGCAACAGAACCAGCCTTTCTGGCAAGCCAGCCAGCTCAGAATGCGAGCTGAGCAAGCCAGTGCAGCAGCAAGCCCAGACTAGGTTACCGCAGCCTTACTGTGCAGCCACAGCCACTCAGCCAAGACCAGCAGGAGCTGGCCAGGCTCCAACCCTTGCAGCGCAGCCTTAGGCCGGATAGTCCCCCTGCCTGCACTTTGTTGCCTTCCTGGCCTGTCTGCCTGCCTAGGCGCCTCGGTCTTCCTGTCTGTCTGCCTTGGCCTGCCTGTCTGAAACTGGTTTAGACTAACTGCGTGCTTGCCAGCTGCGTTGGCTTGCTGAGCTCGTATTCTGAGCTGGCTGGCTTGCTAGCAAGGCTGGTTCTGTTGCTGCAAGGCAGGGCAGGGCAGACCGGGCCAGGCAGACAGAGAGCCAGGCCTCGAGAGAGGCCTGGCTGAGCTGACTGAGCAAGGCTGGTATGGCTGCAATGGCGGACTGCAAGGGCTGATATGCTCTGGCTTGTCAGCCTGACTTTCTACACTGGCTGACTGGCGGAGCTGGCTGGCTGCGTTGGCTGACTGGGCGGGCTTGCTGGCTAGCTGGCTTGCTGGGCTCCCTGAGGGAAGCTTTGGGATGGATCTCTAGGGGCATCGGCTTGTGTTGAGCCTTCCAACGGCGTCTACCTTGATCTTCATCCTAAGAAAGACAGACAGAAAAAGAAAGACACACACAAAGTCAACTATGCAGTTTCCACATGAGGAAGGCAGGCAGGAAGGCAGGCAGGCACGCAGGCAGGCACAAGCTGCCTGCGTGCTTGCTTCACCCTCCAGTTGCTGCTCCAGTTATTTGTTTTCCCTCAAACCCATCCTCAATGTGTTGGGTGAGGTTGAGCTCTGTCCAGCACAGGACGGGACGGAAACCAGCTTGGTCTTTAGTCAGCTTGGTGTCTGAGTGGTATGAGGCGTTGGAGTAGCAGCCTCTCTTGTAGGTGATGCAGAGGAGGGAAATGGGTCGGTAGCTCTTTGAGGATGATGGGTCTTTGCCAGGTTTGGGGATTGCAACCACTTTGGCCTTTCTCCAGACAGAAGGGATGGTTTTCTGTGCCATGCATGTGTTCAGCATCCCCACGAGCCAGGTCTTTGCGTTAGGTTCCAGGTGCTGTATAATTTCTGCCAGTATGTCATCAATCCCTGCTGCTTTTCCGGGTTTCGAGTTCTTCTAGGTCGAATGGTTTGGTTTGAGGGCTGGCTGATTGTGGTTGGTCTGATAACACTGTGCGATGGTATTCTCCTGTGGGTCGGCGGCGGTGTTGGTTATGACTGTTGGCCACCAGTTGTGACGCAACAGAGTTCGCTGTGATCGTTGTGAATTATGGGTGGCTCCCTGAGGTCCTTGATCCCCATGGGGTCCAACAGTGGTCATTGAAGCGTGCACACACGCACGCACACACACATGCACCTACACACGCACGGGCGCACATGTGCATGCACACGATAACCAAATGTAACTCTGAGAGTGTAACACATGTAACCAAATGGACCCTTACAGCTCTAACTCTGAGAGTATATATGGTGGCCGACGGGCACGTACAGGTCTAGTGTAACCAAATGGACCATTTGGTCCATGTCTGTAAGTCTGAGAGTGTAACACATGTAACCAAATGGACCCTTACAGGTCTGTCATTCTGAGAGTGTAACACATGTAACCAAATAGACCCTTACAGGTCTTTAACTCTGAGAGTGTAACACATGTAACCAAATTGACCCTTACAGGTCCAACACTGGTTATCGAAGCATGTACACACGCACACACGTGTAACCAAATGGATCCTTACAGATCCAACACTGTTTTTTGTTAATCATCGAATGAAATGTGGGAGGTCGGCAAAAGAGAAAGTTTAAAAAATCAAAGCAAAGGTAATTCGAAAATGTTATTTTTGTGCTTTTGTGTTTCTCTTCTTTATACATTACTTTACTGTTTGAAATGTAAAATTTACATTTCAACGAAAGGACCTGTAAAGGACAACACAAAACCTAAGGCACTGGTGTCGTACTTCTGGTTTACCGGAACGGGGTTCAACTCCCTGCAGTGCCCTGCTCAATGTGTTGTATTTACATGGTTCATTGAACGGGGTTCAACTCCCTGCAGTGCCCTGCTCAATGTGTTGTATTTACATGGTTCATTGAACGGGGTTCAACTCCCTGCAGTGCCCTGCTCAATGTGTTGTATTTACATGGTTCATTGAACGGGGTTCAACTCCCTGCAGTGCCCTGCTCAATGTGTTGTATTTACATGGTTCATTGGTCCATGGTCTCAGAGGTCATTAGAGCGGCGCGCTATAGTGCGCGATTCTTCATCATTGTTGAGGATTTTAAAAAAGGTGAAAATCGCGGAAAAGTGAAGGGCTATAGTCTATGGTGTCGGACTGCATACTGGTCAAGGTAATTTATACTGGTCAAGGTAATTTACACTGATCAAGGTCATTTATACTGGTCAAGGTCATTTATACTGATCAAGGTCATTTATACTGGTGAAGGTCATTTATACTGATCAAGGTCATTTATACTGGTGAAGGTCATTTATACATGTCAAGGTCATTAATCCATGGTCTCGGAGGTCATACAATAGTATGTCGTTTTTTTTCGATTTCGGAGGATTTGAAAAAAAAAGGTGAAAATCGCGGAAAAGAGAAAGGCTATAGTCCATGGTCACGGACCGCATACTGGTCAAGGTCATTTATACTGGTCAAGGTCATTTATACTGGTCAAGGTCATATATACTGGTGAAGGTCATATATACTGGTGAAGGTCATTTACTAATCTTATGAAGGTCATTTATACTGCTCAAGGTCAGTGATTGATTGATTGATTGTCGAATTACAGTACATTTCAAGCACAAACTCAATACTAAAAAGTTCCAGCATGTGTCTCCACAGTAAGCTGAATAACAAAGTGTGAATGTAGTTTCTAGGTGAAAGTGATTTTTAAATTTCCCCATTGACATGAATGGGAAAAGGCAAAAATTCACATTCAAGTATTTGTTCCTCGGAGACTGTAATCACTATAGTTACAAAACTTTTAGGGATAATTCAACATTATACCTAAAATTATTTAACCCTAAAATTTTATCGGTCGGCCTCATGGTGGCGCTATAACAGCCCACTTTACATTTTGGCTTATAACTCTTGAACCGTAGGTCGTAAAACAAAAAATATTTTTTCCCTGGATTCCTTGGGTCATGACGCATCTCCCCATATAGGCCACGCCCATTTCCGCCATGATAGATTTTCCGCCATTTTGAATTTTGTCCAAAACACACTTTTTGCTTTTCCTCCTACAGATTTTGTCCAAATCTCACAGAATTCGGCACACGTGATCTCTGGACCCATCCAATTAAAACTGCAGAATTTTGAAAGTGCGTATCGTTCGGCCGTAATCGTCTTCCGAAGTTAGTAGGAGGGGCCTATATCACAAAAAATGCCATAAATCACGAACGGAATGTCCAATCCATCCCAAATTTGAATCACATGTCCGGGGTGGTTCAATCAACCAAGTTCTAAAAGCATTCCATTTTCATCCATAGGGGGCGCCGCAAATGCGAGAAATGTAACCGTTTGTCGCAAAAACATGAATTTCGGGGGTTAAATCCCCTCCGAATTACTTACGCATGATCTAAGGCGTGACTTGAAATTGTAATTGGCTGGCAATACTAGTGGGAGGGGCATATGTAAGCCACTGCGGCAACCACACTCTGCAATTTTTTTAAATTGCGAATTTTCTAGTTAGCAAGTTGCAGTGGTGTGCAAATTTGGCACTGTGGCAGAGAGCGCAGCAGAGACATTTTGTGTGTGCTTGTTGCTTGTACAACTGTAGTAGGCTAGTAAAAATGAAAAGGAAGCAACCCGCCCTACATGCATTAAAAAAAACAAAAAAAAAACTGCCCCAGCAGCAGCAGCAGCAGCAGCAAAAGAGAGTGACAGTGTATATTAATATTCTTGCACACCAACCAACACACAGGTCATTGCAGCATTGGTCAGTCAAACAGGCGAGGGAACACGGAGTCCCAGCAAAGGAACATCGTCACGTCACAGGAGCAGAGGGTACATTTTGGCCGTGTACGACGAATCCAACACAAACCAAATGCAAACCGTAAATGCAGCAGCATAAAGAAAGATTCCCCGGCCCAACCTAAAGTGCATTTATAATTTAGATAAAAAATTGCTTCTGAAATTGCATTCAATCAATGGCACGCTTTTTGTCTATTCCCTGTGGTGGAAGTAACTGATCACAATAGCCATTACCATTATTTGGCTATTGTTGGACGTTCTGCAGTTATTTTTACTTGTAGATGGAAAAAAGATTATAAATATTTAATTATTTTGCTATTACGTATTAACCCCTAGAAGTAGAACCCCCTCCTCGGGTGAGAACCAGGATCTGGACCAGGTTGGACTGGACTCATTTTACAATAATAGGCAAAAACGTACCATTACATGAGTTGGTATCACTTCCCGTCATGCATTTGTGTTTGGCTAGCTTTGCTAAATTGCTGCTCTCAGGCGACTCACTCAATAACAACAAAACAACAGCATATTCTTCTCACTTTGGCGTCTTGTACAGACGTGGTCTTAACACAGTCACGATGGAAAAGCAACACTCGAATTGATTCAACATTTGCGAAATCGTTTCTGGGACGTCCCTGGCCTGTACAGTCGCTGCCCTGCGTGTTTTGGGACCCTAACAACCGAGGTAAAGTAGTGTTATTATAGCAGCAGCAGTGTGTGTCAGCTGATGTTGCCATCAGAATTAGAATACACACCTACACTGTGATGATCTGTGGGTCTTTCTGTCCATTTCACACGTATGAATTGCCGGCGTACAAGTGTGACAAATCGTACGACTTTGACTTTTTTGACTTTGACTTTAGCTGGTTTGCTAAAGTTAGCAGAAATGTAGCCCTGGCACCATGGCTAGCAGAAATGAAGATAATGTAGTATATAGCTATAAGTTTGTCAATAGTCACACTGTTTGATTGGTGGAATAACATTTTGCAAATAGTACAGTAGTACGATTATACAATGATGCAAAAAGGATTGGAGGTCCTGTCCTGTCTCCTGTGTATTCAATTAATCAAGACATTACAATACATACAACAACATAAATGGGGATAGTAGCTCTACATGGGGAGGTCATTTATGTCAAACTTAGAAGACGTTACTTTATGGCGGTTATGAAGGTGGGTACGGAGTCACACTTTGTGATGGTTGTTGGTTGGGCAATGTCATTCCACATTTTGGTGGCATAGCAGCAGAACGAATCTGGGTTGAAGACTTGGAATATGGATATGGACTGAGCGTCATGTGAACCATGGCTAGGGTTGAACGAGATCAGTGGATCTCGATCCCTCTGATTGTGTGTGTGTGTGTGTGTGTGTGTGTGTGTGTGTGTGTGTGTGTGTGTGTGTGTGTGTGTGTGTGAGAGACGTTATTGAAGTCGTTCACTGGTATAAGCAGGGGTGAGTCCTAGGGCTGTGGGTGTGCGTGAGCCAGCTTAAGTAGTAACCTGATCAGTTTGTTTTGAGAGGTCTGAAGTTTTGTTTTAATGCCTTTAGTGGTGCTATAGACTGAGTACCATCAGGTGCATGCACAGTCAAAATTACATTGGATGAGTGCTCCAGCAGCAGCTAGTGTGCTAAGTGTATTCCTAGTACTAGTGATCAACAATGAGATCCTGCCCAAAAATCTTGTTCTTTCTTGATTTTATTTGTTGTAAAATCTTATGTATTTAACACTGACAGACTAAAGACCTAAAAATGTAACAAGTGGACATTCATTTTGACATATTTAATTGCGTTAGCTGGAATTGAAGCCATCATTTTGTACTTTGATTAGGTGTGTTTTCGAGCATTGATGTTCTGTGTTACTTTAGAACAGTCGAATGAGCCTTTGATCTTATCACACAGTCATTGATCATGCTGCTATGACAATGCTGTGATTTACATTCACTGCCACTTTACTGGTAACCAATGAGTAGTTACCAGTATGGGTAATTTCTTTGGGAGCTTTAAAAAGTATAAAAACGGTGTGCGGGTCTCCTCTTTCCTTTAGTTAGTTACCACTTACCAGTAGGGAACACTCTTTTTTTTCAATGCTGGCTTTGGTCAAGAATAGACTGGTGTCCTCCATGGATCAGAACAGAATGAAGCTGATCATAGCCAAGTGCTGTCCTGCAAATAATTGGGTTTGGGAAGGAAATGAACCCTTTAAAGGTAGTACGTTCTATTTATTTTACTGTTTAAAAATGCTGTCTGTCTGTGTCTATCTATGCATTGGGCCTTGTTATAATAGAGCAAAGCAGTTTGTCATTGATGCATGCAGTTGATATGAAAGTATGAAGATTAAGTTATTTCTGTATCATATGTGTGTGACTCTGTGGCTGCTTCCCTGCAGCCAAAAAGAGAGATCACTGTCATATGACTTGAATACAGAAGTGGCTTTTAACTCTGATTTGTACTGTGTGTGTGCAACTGTGCCTGACTCAGAAGTCTGAAATGTATACGCTGCTACAGTGCAGATTAGACATTCATAGTGATGTTATCAGATGTGCATTGGCAATCTGGCTACAAACACACCCACAGTCCGTTTATACCCATCTATCATCATGTCAGATAATGTTTCAACAGGGAAGTAAGTTATGAATACAATGGGAAGGAAGAGATGTTTTGACAGTTTACAATGAGCCAGCTGGTTTCTCTGGGTTTCTCTTTGGGTTGACCGGCCTTCCTCCAGCCTCCGGTCTTCCTGACATTTCTTTATGCCTGTAGGTTTAAGTCCTGTCTGGTCGTTTTGGAGAGTGGTTTGGTTTCCTCCGATTTGCCCAATGCGGCCCCAGCCTCCTTGTGCTCATTCCTAAAGGAATATATTTTGTTTTTGCGTTTCAGCGTGCCATGTTGGAATAAACCTTCTCCGGAGTGCCATGCTTGCCACACAGACACCAGACCCATCACCAGAGGTCAAAGATGTCACACAGGTAAAGCAACAGCTCCATGTTGTTTAAGCTCTTGTAACTTTAGAAGATTACATCCTTACAGTTTTGCATTTGTGGCATTTCATGGCCAACTATTATAGGTTTTGTTTTTTGCCCCACCCTTGATGTGTTCAAAGCCTCCCAATCAAGACCCACCTCTTCAGACTTGCTTTACCTGCCTAACACTAATCACATCTGCCTTAGCTTAATGTTTTTTTCTTTGCAACATTTTTAGCCTTTTAACTATTTTCTCTAAAGCATCTGATGACTAGACAAATGGTGTTTATAGATTTTAGTTGATAGAATGATAAAGTATCTGGTAGTGATGTACTCTGTGTACTCTCTGGTCTGTACTCTGCTGCTTGTCTTGATTCTTTCAATGGCCCTGGCTAGAGGGCCTTAATCAAGTCTAATATTTTCAGACAAACAAAGCTAAAGAGTGAATCAAAGACAAAAGTTCAGCCTTGTCCTCACATCAAAGCAATGTGGGGTTAAATGCAGTGGGGTTTAAATTGAATGCCAGATATACGATTTTCATGGGAAACTGTGACTGGCTGTTGTTGTTCATAATTATTGCCAATTATTGTTGGTTTTGGGGGGATTTTAGGCAGAGTACATGGTAAAATCCTATGCGTTCATTTCTGGATTTTATTGTGTAGCCTAGTAATGCATTTGTAGAACGGCTCTGCTGACACCAGCACAGCTGCTACAGTACCCAATGTACAGAACACAGACAATGGCATTCTCAGTCTGATATATGTTGATGGCCTATAGTGTATTGCATAATGTAGGCCTGTTGATGTTCACTAGTCTGTGCCTGTCAGCTGACTGGAGGTGACTCAATAGGTAATCGTTTGAAAGTCACATGGTCAATGAGCCATCTTTCCTCTTCTCTTAATGGAACAATGACAAATGTTTTCCTCAAGCTTTATCTTTCTATTGTTCCTAGTTCCCTCATTCAAAATAAGATCCATTCTATATTTGAATGCTTGTATTTATTTGTTTGTGCTATCTCTGTAACATGAAAAGCAGTCCCTTTATGTCAAGGCCTTAATTATCGATATCGATTTTAAATGAAGTTTATAGGTTTAAGTTTAGAGATCCTCACCTTAAAGGAAACGAGGCTAACATGTTTATTATCCTCAACCAGGCCAAAGGTGGGATGGGGGGTGGTATGTTTTCTGTCTGCCCGTGAATGTGAAACTCCCAGTAGATCAAGGAAGAGCCTCCAGCCCCAATGTTTCTAATCGGCCTGTTATAGCGTCACCATATATGTTTTGAGGGGTGCTAGCCCCTCCCTATGCCCAGCTTTGTCTGTTTATCTGAACACAAATACGATTATTTGATTGGCTGATCACCCCATAGCGATGATTTGATTGGCTGAGCAAAGTACAACTACATATTGAGGATAAAAAGTGAAGGCAGAAAATTGAAGACGCCAAAAGTGATTGGCCGGTGATTTGTGATAATTTGATTGGCTGAGCACGGAATGTGATGTATGATGATATGAGCGCCCCTCACTTCACACAAGTGTGATTTTTTTTAAATTAATTAATTTCTAATTTCCACAATGATCATCTTGTTTCAGCTTCTCAAGGAGAAGCTGGTGCTGTCACTGAAGGCCCTGCAGAAGCGCTATGTGACGTCTGATGCGGTGGTGACCAGCGAGGACGGGGATGCCAACCTGCTCTGCTGTACCCTGGAGGCCATCTTCATCCACGGCATCAAGAGCAAGCACATCCGCGCCGTGGCCGCTGGCCGTAAGAAGAAGGGGGCGAGGGGATCCCTCCCCCAGCCTGTCTTCTGGAGCCTGCTCAAAAGTGTCACCCACCGGTTAGTGAAGAGCTCAACAAGGAACACATTCCACAACATGATGTTGTTAACCACACAAACCCTCTAGATTTGTGACCTGAGTTAAAACTGTACATTTCCCATCTACAGTACACCAAATCTCTTTGCCAAACATAGTCGATCTACAAGCTCTAAATCTGAGCTATTTAGATTGCTGCTTACTCTCTGCTGTGTACTGCTTAACAGTACCTGGTTTACTCGTATAAAGATATTGTTTGCCATCAGAACAAGCTTTGTATTCATCAGTTTTCATTCAGGTGAAATGCATGGCTCATTCAAGAAAAGTTAAACATAATCATCAACATCATTCTGAACTAAAAAAAACAAACAAAACAGTGCCTATAATGACGTTCCCAAAATATGTTCATTTTGGTTAAGAAAGAGAAGGAGGAAGTCTACACACCATTTTACCAAAATAATGTATTACCAAACAGCGGTCAAAACAAACATAGGCCTTCCTCCGTGTGTGTGTGTGTGTGTGTGTGTGTGTGTGTGTGTGTGTGTGTGTGTGTGTGTGTGAACTGTGAAAGATGCTACCCAAAAAGAAGTAAATTCTTATTAATACCGTTACTGTTACCTGTCCAGTGATGTGATCGCGGAACTGGAGAAGCTGAGCTTCGTGAGCACAGACGTGGGCCGGTGCCGGGCGTGGCTGCGGCTGGCGCTCAACCACGGCCTGCTGGAGTGTTACCTGGTATCCCTGTTCAGGGAGGGCTCCAAGCTGCAGGCCCACTATCAGCCCGCCGCGCTGCTCCTGAACCCAGAGGAGCGCGAGGTGCTGATCAGCTACCTGCAGGGCCTGGCCTCACTCACGTTCAACCTCTCCTACAAGTCGGCCGTCCTCAACGAGTGGACCACCACCCCGCTGGCCCTAGCGGGGCTCTGCCCCGCTGCCCAGGCGGACGGGCTCGAACCGCCCACTGCTGTCAACGGCGCAGCCTCCCAGCCGAAGGAGTCATCGTGGGATACGGCGTCTCAGTCGTCGGGATCTTCGGACACGGTGGAGGTGCACAGGGGGGGCCCAGGGGCAGTGCCGGTGGGAAAGGGAGCGGGGGCGTTACCGGCGAGCAGGACCGCCATGAACTCGTCCAATTTGAGCCTGGACACAACGGGCTCCTCTCAGCTGTCGTCCAGCCTGAGCTCTGACAGCTTCCTGCAGGGCCAGGACCCCCGCAGTGACCTGGATCTGTCCCCCAATGGTGACGGCAGCACTAAGAGGCCACCCAAAGAGTACGTTTCTGTTTGTGGGATTGCATGTAAATGCATATGTAAATATTATAAGATGAATGATATGAAAAGCTATTAAGTTCTGGTAACCAGTGGACATTTTCCCTAATTCAGAGTAAATGAAACAGACATCACTGTACTAACCTATATGGAGAAATGTGTCCAGGCTTCTTTAATAACAACATTAGTGAATATTTACCATTGTCTGTTAGCCTCATAAAGTCAACAATGTTTGATTTCCATGTATTTACTTCTTGCTCTTTGATCAAATGCATGCACCTTCATTTACAATCAAATGTTGTCCTCCTGCCTTGCACTGGTTGAAACTTGTCGTGTCTCTGCAGTGTTCTGTCAGACGTTCGTAGTTGCGGACACTCCAGCCAGGACTCCATGCGTGAGGAAGACTCCTTTGTCTCCAGTGTGTGTCCCGACCACATATCCGATGCCACTGCTTACAGCGGCTCCGACAGCGAGATCCACAGCCCGCCCACGCCCTTCCCCGAACGTGCAGACCGGACAACAAGTTCCTCGCCTCCGGGCTCAGAACCGGCATCATGTTCTGAACCGGCACCCGAATTAGTCCTCGTTTCTTCTGAATCGCGGCTTGATGCCTCCTCTGAGTCGCGCTCGGACACAAAGGTGGCCGCCAGCAAGCCTGTGGAGGAGGAACACGCAATCTGTTATCGGAAGGAGACTGAGATTTTCCAGAAGGACACTGAAGTAGAGGTGATGAAAAACCCTGCAGAGTGCAGCTCTGAGCCTTCAGCAAACAGCCTCAGAACTGTTTGCCCTGATCCTGCCTTCTCTCACCCTGCCAGTATCCTCGGCAGACAAATGTCAGTGGAATCGCTCTCGGTAAGTGTCGGAAAGTGACATGCACACACACACATATAATATTTTGATGAAGTAACAGCCGTTGTGGGCTTGTAAATCAGCTATTTGTCGGTGCAAGACACTGGCTCTAGTGCTGCACAATTAATTGAAAAAAGATCGAGATCTAGATTCAGACACCTATGCAATCTTATTTCTAAATTTGATCAAATCATACAGTTGGCGGTCCAACTCTTTTTAGTTACTATTATGTTTTTGCTACAAGAGAGACTTTAAGAGAGGTTAAGTCAAGCACTTTAATGTTGTCTGTTTAAAGTCACAGTAGTTGGCTCCAGGTGCCACATTTTGAATGTTCTACATTCTAAAGACAATAAAAATTCTCATCAAAAATGAGTATCGTGTGGAGGAAAATCGAGATTCACATTTGAGCAAGAATCATGCAGCACTAAATGGCGCACATTCCGTCCAACTAAGTATAAAACGGGCATAAGTCCAATGCAACCCATAAACCAACCCCTAAATGCCCAATCCAATGGTCATCATAATGTACATTGTCTATTGTCTGTACTACGTCTATTTCTCAAATTTGGGGTGACATTTGGCACTCACAAGTATAGGAATACAAGTACACACACACATTTTTCCTCTGACATCCAAAGTCCTTGTTATAACCTACTGTAACTGTGATTCAGGTAGGATGCGTAAATGACGTGAGACTTTGGTCCTCTATTAAAGCCACAAGGAAATTCATGTATTCTTACTATAAGTTAGTAAATTACACATAACTGTACACAGCAGAGAGAATGACTTTGTTGTACTGTCATCTGCAGTATACCCACTCCTGGATCTCAGACGACGACATCTACAAGCCCCACCTTGAGGAAGTGCCGGACCTAGAGGAGTCCCCAGCCAGTGTTAATGGGCTGATCTCCCCCTGTTCTGAGCCCGAGGGCCCTCAGCCACCTCCCAGCGTGATTCACCGCAGACAAATAGGTATTTGGTCAAAACACACTGGTCAATGGCGTGTAGGTGTAGATGATCCCATTAAGACCATTCTACAATGTACTTTTTAAACAAAATAGCAGATTTACAAGCTTTACAAATGCATTGTTTCAACAACTGCAGAACATAACTATAAATGGTCTTGAGAAGATGTCATTGAAGAACAATAGATAGAATTTTAAGCTAAATGTTGAGAGTAGTTGTTGGTGGAGAGGGGTGTTTTCATGATTTTTCTTTAGGATAAATCTTATTACAAATAGTAGTCTATTTGCTCCACACCAAATTTCACCCTAATGTCTTCCTTCCAATTCAGTGAGTCATAAAGCAGATGCACCTATGTCAACCAACAACAATATATATACAAACTTTTTCATGTCCACAAATTAAAATGTATTTGCCTATGGATCACCATTGGAAAATATTTTGTGCCAGGGACGTACAAGATTTGTGTTAAAAGAGATCCCTTTCTTTTAATACATTTTGCTGGGGACCACCTGGAACTTCCTCAAGGACACATTTTGAAAACCATCAAAAAATAAAATGAAACTTTTTTTCATAAATAAAAATGTTCCAACTTTCTTCAGACTCTAAGGAACATCAGAATTGACGATGTTTGAAGAGATCCTTTTCCTAATAGTCTGGATGGAAATTGACACATCTTTGGATGGAATGATGTGTCAATTTCCTCAGTTTCCATTCAAGAAGTCATGTATTTCTTAACTGTGTGGGGAAACATGTTTACATGTTTTGGAAACTTCACGTATTTCCTCACATCCTGTGTATAATATCCTTATTATACACAGGATGTGAGGAAATACGTGTAGTTTATAGTCGCCAATATATAGTTCAAGAAGATTTGCAGTCTCCTAAGTTATGTCCTAAGAAGACACGTGACTTGCGGCACGTGACTTGTATGGAAGGAAGTACTAGAGGCGCACACTACCGAGACAACAACAAGAAAGAAAGCACGATTTGGCATTCGGTCATTTCGGGTCCTTGGGTTTTGTACGGGTAACGGTCCTCATATTTATTATACACCTCTGGTGCTTTTCGGTTCGGAGCTAGAATTCTAATAATAGCAGTGGGTCCATTCGGTCCCGGGCCATTTTTAGCGGGTCTTTTTTTTTTTTGGACCCGTCAAGACCTCTACCATACAGTAACATATCCTTTACCTTTCCAACCCTACTCCCTTTTCATGTTTTCTTCGTCACTGCCCTTGTGACTGTAGGATCAGATGTACTGCTGAAACCGGTTTTGTGCTTTTGTCACAACGAAAATAATACTAATCTCCAAGGTGTCAGAATAAAAGCAAACCAATAGAGCACCGAAGTCTGACGTCACTTTCAGTAGAGGGCGTCAGTCCCCAGGTTCATGTATTTGTTTAGTTGCATTGAAATCCCCATTGAGGCGATTTTAGATCGCCTCATATAACAACTGTGTTTGAAAAATAAACATGTCACCCCGGCCGCTTCACTCATATGGATATGAAGAATCAACTGACTGAGAGAAAACGCTAATGTTACTGCTGCTGAATTAGTTAGATTTTCGCTAGAAGCAGACTGTATCATATATGAGTGACTGACTGTTGCAAACGATACAGAGACACCTCCCTAACAATAACGCCGAGACAGCTTGTTTATTTTTGGACCACAACGCTTATAGTAAACGATATTAAGATCACCCCATGTTATTCTCCATAGAGAAATTACTTCCGCAAACCAGGGGAATCGTCAGGATGAGCGAGTTACGTCAGGACTTTGGTGCTCTATAGTCAAATTGGTATTGTATTGTGCTAACTTTGTCTTGTCCTTGTTTCATCTTCCACCTGTCAGGGCTGTCCAACCCGTTCCGTGGCCTTCTGAAGCTTGGTCACCTGGAATACCGCGGCGTGTTGGGTAGGTGGCGAGACTACTATTGTGAGCTGTCCCCCTTTGAGTTCCGCCTTTACCTCGATGCTGAGGAGCGCACCGGCTGCGAGAACTCCTCACTGCTGCGCTGTGAGGACGCCCGTGTCACCTCAGCCGACGGGCGCTTCGAGCTGGCCTTCTCGGGTAAGCGCCTCTACCTCCGGGCAGCCAATCATGATGAGGCAGAGGACTGGGTGGACCGCATTGTGGAGGCGGTCAACAAATGTCGCCCGACTTCCCGCATGGATGAGCAGTGGGAAGTGCTGCAGCCCCTCCCCATGAACGGTCTGAATGAACCCTCGCCATCGTCTACTTCCTCCACCCCTTCCAGCCCTGAACGAGGCTCATGCTCCGCGGACGTGGAGGGCGGTGGAGGGTGTACAGCGCCTCCACCTCTTCCTCCACAGGTCCTAGACTGGACACGGTCTGCTGACTCAGAGCCAGACGCCATCAAAGAAGCAGTGTTATACTTCTCGCCAGACGCTGATGGCCGGCCATGGGTGCGTCTTGTCTTCTCCCTCTCCTTAGAGGCCTTGAAGGGCTTCTGGGTCCAGGAAGGGCGGAAGTCTCTGCGGATAGGCCACCCCATCGAAGTGATTCGCGATGTTGTTCCGGCCGTCTCGCTGGGTGGAGAGGCCTTCTTTAAACTTTTGACCTGCAAAGAGACATTGAGGCTGAGAGCGGAGAGCCCCGAGGAGGCGCGCGCCTGGAGGGCTCTGATCCGAGGAGCTCTGGACTCCTACCTGGACAGCGGGGAGGATGGGTTATCGGAGGAGCCAGCAGTAGGGGGTCAGGTCATCACAGGAAACGTCCACAGACTGGTGCAACACAGACTGAAAGGAGATGGAGTGCTGTTGGCTCATCTATACACTGTGCCGTCAGTGAAGGGGCTGGACAAGCAGAACTTCAAGTGTGCAGGTGATTTTGGGGTTTAAATATTATATATATATATATATAACAAATTAAATATTATTATATATATATTATCAATGTTTCTTAAAGGTGCCAGGACCAGTTTGTGCAGCATGAAAAGGTACAAAAAAAAAGAGGGATTAAAAAAAATGAATAATAGTATTTCACATGGTTAAAAACACGTCCGGCAGGCTTTGTTCGTCCATTGTGTCAAAGAAGAGACATCCTGTTAGTTATCCAAAACATTACTAACACTGTCATGTAATTTATAGTGAACTTTTGGAAAATGTTCAGTTGTGCAAGCAAGTCACTTAAAATATCAACCAGTTCTGTAACAGTGTAAGAAGGTTGAGTGGCCTTCTGGGAATCTGAAGGTTCCCGGTTCCTTTCCTGCCTCCTCTTGGCATTGTGTCCTTGAGCAAGACATTGCTGTTGCACCTTGCATTGGCTATAGTAAAGCAAGTAGCTTAATACAGGACACTACCAGTTAGCGTGGGGCAGCGTTTGATGTACAAGTACACCCCCTGGCCATGACACTAGTATGTCGCAGAGACTTAACCCCAATCCAACCCTTAGTGCCAGCAGTGAGGCGTTGGCTACCATTTTTACAAGCAGCAAGCTCACAACGTGTTGCAATGTGATGCCTTGTGGGCTTGCAGATTCCATGAAGAGATTTGGTGTAGAGGGAAAAAGAGACTATGCCTGTCCACTTTTTTCTCATTTATTTTTAGCCATTCTCCACATCTCTCAGTCTTTTTCTCCACATCACATGCATGCATGTCTTATAATAAGATCCAGATGCGTGGGTCCTGGGGATTCCTGACTGCAGGTCATCAGACTCTGACTATTTCTTTTTCCCAGCTTGCATCGTAGTATATAGGGCTTAAGTAGTATAATGACTTCGTAAACGAACATGCAGGCCCCTGATTTAAAATCTGCTGGATGTGTTGTTCTCTCAGTCAGAGAGATTTTGGGGTTTGCTGTTCTATATAAATAGAGAAATAGACAATAGAGAAGTAAAGAGCATCTGCTAACATGGGCCTGTAGTTTCAGGAAGTTACAGGAAATAGGCTAGTTATGCATGAAATCATGTAAAGCTTATTGCTTACCATGCCTTTGTCCAATCTCACAGAGAAAAAAAGTAGTTGGCTTTATTTCAGGGGATTTTATATAAATTAATTAACACTACAAAATCTGCAAATAATGCATGTGAGATGTAGAGGGGCTCGGTTGGTGCAGTCGTAAAGTACCTGCTCACCACCGTGGAGTCTAGGGGGGTTAAAATCTACAGAGTATGAACACAATTGCTGGCCTGGGATGGTGATCTTTGTCACTGCATGTAGTCCTACGGGCTGGGGCAGCACCTGTAGGACGGAGACTGTTAGATGAGCTTGTAGGGTACAACAGCAGTGACAACACACAAACGTGTGTGTGGACAAATTACTACTAAAAACTACTACATTGTGGAGAAAATAGTTAAAAATAATTGGCTATTCTAAATGTAATAAAAATAAAAAACAAGTGAGCTGCTACTTTGGGGTTTCACAGTTTGTAAGGCAATTAATGTAGCAAAACAGGCAGTTGAGTTCAAGCAGTTAATTCTTGAGAAATTAAAGAAACGTATTATTGTATTGTAAGAAAAGGCAGGTAGTGACACTCTCCCCAGTGTATCAAAACGAGCTAAACAATTCCAAGGTTGTGGTAAAGTCATACCACAACCTTGACGTGAAACTAGGAATATTTGTTTGCTATATTTATATCCCTTGCGTCTGTCCCTCATGCAGGTTGCCCTCGACAGATCGGCCTCTCCCTGGGACGAGTGCAGCTGTGTGAGTTTTCGGGCCAGTACTACTGTGACTCCTGCCACCTTGGTGACACCACCATCATCCCAGCTCGCATGGTGCACAATTGGGACCTCACAGCTCGAGAGGTGGGTCCAGCATTGCAGATGTGCTGTTCTATACAGGGCCAAAGGCCATAAAACGGAACCTTGAATTCTCTAAATACCTCTGGAAACAATATAGACTGCTACACTGCAATATACATTTTATTTATGCAACATTTCGCATAATGACCTCCCAAGCATTTCAAAGCAAACGATGCATATCATATGGATATGTTTTATTTTATTCCCTTATTACCAGTAAGATGCCCTGAGGGAAACAGGTCTGGGAATGCCCATATATGGACCCTTTTTTCTTTTTGAGGGGCACTAGCCCCTCCTGTATACAGCTTTTGTCCACACACGTCTCATATTTGCCATTGACAATGAAAAGAGAAATTCGGTCAAATGTCCGCCAAATATGACGTACATTTGTGGCAAGACAAACATTAAATGCCATTGACAATGAAGAGAAAATGTACGTCATTTGTAGACGATCAAATCGGCTAACCAATCACATAAATTCAGTTCAGAAGATGTATGATGATGTATAATGATAAGAGCGCCCCTCACTTCACAAGTTCACACAGGTGTGATGTTTTTAATTGGCGTTTTCGGGCCGTGTAGGGCGTAAAATGTGTGCTAATTAGTGAGGTCAGGTGGGGCCTACTGTCTTTTTTGTCTCTTTTTTTTTTATTACCAATGCTGCGGCAAAGTCTGAAGAAGCCAAACAAAAATAAATGTACTCTTGATAAGTTTTACTTAGTCTCATGCATCTTGTTCGTGACTCATCAGGTTTCCCGGAAGGCCCTGAGGTTGCTGGATGAGATCGAGCAGGAGCCCCTGTTGAACCTGGAGCAGCTGAACCCAGAGCTGATGGAGCACGCCGAACACATGGGCCAGGCACACCGCCTCCGTCAGAGCCTACGCCTGCTGGGAGACTACCTGCTCACTTGCCGCAGTGGTGCCTGTAAGAAGGTCCAAGCCAGGTATGTGGTGTGTGAAACTGTCCATGTCAGGTTAGTTCACTTCAGCCCTACTTGGTAGTTTTAGCACCGTGGGCAGGTGCCAAGTCCTGCTGGAAAAGTAAATCGGCATCTCCGTAAAACTGGTCAACAATGGAAGCACAACGTTTTCTAGAATATCCTGATGGATGGCTGTGTTGACTCTGGACTTGATAAAGCCCAGTGTGGACCAATACCAGAAGATGACATGGCACCCAAAATCATCATGCATGCATGGTCAAAGACCCATTCTTGGGGGGTAGAGAGTAAACATTTGCAATTATTTCATAATCTAAAAAAGTCAAACATTTTTCAGAACATTATTAAAAATAATTTCTGTTAAATGCCTGAAAAAACTGGTGTGGAGGTCAGTGACGGGGTCGGTGCGGGAGTGTTCGGTGGCCCCCAGGTGGTTATAGGGGAAGTGGGTGTAGACTAGAGCAGGGGTTCTCAACCCGTGGGTCGCGACCATTGCAACTGAATGGCTGGAAAGTGGAAATGAAGAGTTTACATAGTACACATAGTACATGCATACACCTTCCCTAATTATTATATCTGGTTTCAGTATTTATTTATTGTCTCTATTATTAAGGTTATTATAGCAGTCAATTTATATTGGGGGTTGGGAGGGGGCGGGGGTCCCGAGACATTGCCAAAGCATTTCCGGGGGTCCCCGGCCAAAAACGTTGAGAACCCCTTTACTAGAGCGGGAGCCCTCTCCAGATTTTGTGCATGAGCTGGACCATCAGGTGTATGGGGGAAGATGGTCTCTTCACTGGGGATACAGTGAAGAGACATGGCCCCTTACGGGCTGGGAGAGGACAGTCTAGTAGTGGAGAGGACTAGTCTCTACTAGGAGTCTTTAATACCCCTAAAAAATATCTACATGATTTTGCCAAAATTAACAACTCCAGGGTTACGATTTTTGGTAATCTGATCTAGACAATGGACACAAACAGATGGGGACAATGGCTATAACTTGTATGCATAATTGGGTGGGGCATGCATTCTCAACTTGCATCAACACAAACGGATGGGGACAATGGGTATGCAATACCGGGTGGGGCATGCATTCTCAACGTGCATCAACTTTCATCATTCCCAACTTGTGTGGTTCCTGAGTTTCGGGCACCAATCTAGTAGCAGAAATAGCCGTTTTACAAGCTCATAATGTGACATTGTGAGATTTTTTACATTTTCACAAAATTGGGATCAAAATCTAAATTATTTACATAGCACATTTAAAAACAACTCATTGTACCAAAGTGTTTCACTGGTCAGACAAAACAGCGGTAATAAAACGGCGAATATGCCGATTTGTGTTGTCATTATCGACAATGGAATGTTAGGTTGTTGCATCTTTTTGTACATTTAACAAGCATTGTTTTGTTATTGGGTTCTCCTCAGATTGCAGCAGCGGACGTACCTGTTGGAGTCGAGCCATCTTTACAGTGTGATAGACCTGCGACAGGTATGCAAATGCTATATACTGCTGCCTCCTTCCTCTATGACTGTTCAGATATATTCAGCTCACTATTCAGTTTGAGTGTCCTCCTGAGTGTCAATCTTTCTGAGAGCATACAAATCAATATTAATATACTTTTGTAATATTCAATAATCATTCTGATTTGGATATTTGTTATGGCTAGAAGAATATATGGGTAGAAGAATATAGAAGTGATACTTACATGGGGTAAACAATACTTCCAAACACTACTTTGTTGCTTTATACATGAAGCATGTGATTGCGTTCAAAAGAGTGATCTCGCCTTCACTCTCTCCTTCAACAGATCTCGCGATAATATCACTAAGCTCCATAATTTATCACTTGAGTCTTTATAGTCAAGCTTGCTACATTGAAATATGTGTATATCATTGTGTGCGTGCGTGTTTTTCAGATAGCAGCGGGTCAGTACGTGGCATACCTGAGCACGCTGGTGCAGTTCGCCTCCAGCCATGTGCACCAATGTGAACTCTGCAGCCAGCGTGGCTTCTACTGCCAGATCTGCAACTCCAACGACGTCATCTTCCCCTTCCAGGTCGACAGCACCACCCGGTAGGCAGCAGCCACACACACACAATTCAATTCAAATAACACACTCTTACACACTGTAGAACTTATCGGTGGTATATCAGTCGGGCACAACATCAGTGAACATACAGAAATCTATGGTGAGGAATTAATTGCCATTATGTCTAAATTATGCAGATAAAGGGCTACAAATAATTGGCTACACTTGTGAAAATGTATCTGTTTTGTTGTATTGAAAATGCCATTGAACACGCACGTTTTCTTTCCGTCTTCAAGGTGTAAAGACTGTAAGGCCGTGTTTCACTTGGCCTGCCATGCACAGTCACCCTCTTGCCCACGCTGCCAGCGGCGTAAGAAATACCTGGATGATCTGCAAGGCTGAGACGAGCCAGACCGCAGACCGCTGTAGCAACCCTGCCATCATACAGGGCCCCCCTTCCTATCTGTAATCCTGGAAGCTATAAGATTATTGATGGAAGGAAACCGACAAAAGGAACACAAAATGTAGCTTTTTTTTTGGGTCAACTAACCTCAAGTGCAATTATGTAGTGGTGCTCGTCTGTTCTGTCTGACCCAAAACAAACATCCATTGAAGTGGACGTGTGTGCCAGAGAGACTCAGCAAGTCCCCATCACTGACATTATGGGTGTTACTGACATGCACAGTAAATCCAACTTTTCACTATTGGAGGTTTAATTAAGACAGTCATAGCCATCAAATAAAGGTTTGAGTCCCAATGAAGGGTTCTGCTAATATGCTCACTTTTAGTGTTTTTTAATTTAATTTTGTATTGTTGGTCCAGAACCTTTTTTTTCTCTATTCTGTCATGTTTACAAGAGATGCTTGACACTATACTTATCATGGGGATTCATAGAAGTCACATGCCTACAAGCGGTATTGACGAAGAGGGGATGGATACATAATTTTAATAAATAAATACAAAACAACACTTGAAATGTTCTAATTAACTTAAGATCTTGATTATAATGTGCCTTCCTTTTTATTTAAACCGTACACATTTTTCTAATATAGTGCCAAAAAAGCTTTGCAAAAAGGATTTTAGACATTGCCTTGTTGAAGATTTTATAAATGACATCCCAGTTTAGAAGAAGCGGTGTGGGAAAAAATATATATTGTGTGAATGTGTAAATCTAATTATTAATTATGTTGGAGTTTTTTTTATTTTCTTAATGATCGAACTGAGGTTTTATGAACACACAACATGACATTTGTATGTTCACTGACATTTGTTAGCAGCAAATATTTTGATTTAGTCTGTGTTGCTATGCTGCTAGCCATAGTGAAAAGATTGGTGAAATGGCAGAAGTGCATAAATCATGATTGTGCAGTAGTGATTCTATTTGTTTTTTAATATTTGTACAAGTCTTTACTCTTTATACAGTACTTCTTGACTGGGTTCCTCAATGTTTTTGAACATTAATTTGACATTCTCATATTTTGCACATTTGCACTGAAAGGCGTGACTGTTAAAGGGATATTTCAACTAAAGATTTAGTTGCAATGTCCTTGACTATGTGAAGTTTACTTAATCTCAGATTGGGGCTAATGTTACACTTACACAAACAGTTTTTATAGTAGCCAAACCATCCCTCTGAAAAAAAATGTATTGTTGCAGAAATGTTGGTTTAATTTGATCTCAGTAACATTAGGAAATTTCACCTGCACATTGCATAAAAACAAACTTCCTGTTCGATCCCTGTTCATCTGAAATGTCTTGACAGCAAACTGCACAGTGATGTATTCTTTTAGTTTTTGTTTACTGTCTAAAGTATTGTTATGGGACATTTTACCAAATGTTGAAACATAGAACATTGCTGTATTGATTGTTTCTTGTTTCTTCATTTAGCCTATAGGCCTACTTTAATTAAAAAGATAAAACAATTTATGTCAACATTTGTATGGACTTGAAGACATTGTACTGACATCATGGGCTATATGAATAGCCTATTCACTTTGGCATAATTTATCAGCCCAGTCTATGCTTTTTGAGATGTACATAATAAAGTTCCTTCACATAGCCTATTGTCTGCAAACATTGGGTAATAGTATACTAGTATACAGAAAGTTGGTTTAGTATGTTACTGTACATGGCTGAAGGGCACCACCATGTGTCGAAATAGAGAAATGACCCAGATATAATTGTTATGGGCCATAGGCCATTGCATGTGTCACTACTTTTGTTTTAAACCACGAATATGTGACTGTCATATTAATTTTAGATTTTTAACTGGCAATATGTCATCCTAGGTCAACGCGACAAATGGTTCTGGGTCATTGAGTGGGCGGATATGCCGCCCTCTTCCTTCCAAATGTCCAAACATCCCATGTGCTATTTCCTATACTCCCTCAGCTGACAAGAGACAACTCCAAAAGACCCTCCTAGCCTAAGATTTAGATGGCTACTCATGCGGAGCAGCCATCCATCTCCATTGTAGGCCACAAATAAATATGTGAGAATAGAAATAGCCTATATTGAGTTAATAAATATTTAAATCAATCAATCAAAAGAAATAAACACATTCATAGGCCACGCACATAATTTATGATGTTACAGTTGAACGCCACTGTGTGGTGTGGTCCACACCTGGTGCGTGTATCCTTAATGAATAGGTGATTAGTGTTGCGGGCCGACGGCCTGTGCGTATTGAATGGGACGGCATCAATGCCCAAAGGTAAAGAAAGACTAAAGAGAGGATACTGACTGGACTGGTTACATTAATCATGTTATTTATGTTAACTGAAGTTTCTTCCCTAGTCGTAGTGTGTCGACTTTGAATATTCAACATGATATTCGGGCCGGGAGAGGTTAAAACCAACCTAGTCTAGTGGATAGAATTATATCAACATGATATACGGGTCGGGACGGGAGAGGTTAGAACCAAACCAGATCTCCTCCCCTGACCGGTTTTTCCTCTATCTGTTTTTTTTGTCAGAACAAGAACACTAGAACAGCCCCATTCATCCATTTGTGGTGTCCGCTGTTTCCTGTTAGCATTCTTGTGTTGTGGTGGTGGAAGTCAACAGTTGTGTCCGAGCGAAGTCTGCTTGAGTCCAGCCAGCCAGCCAGGGGAGGATGGATGCGATGAGGAGCTGTGGCGACGCGCAGGACCAGCTGGAGAGAAGCAGTCACACAGCCTTTATTGAGGACAACATACTTTACGTTTTGGGAGGTTATCGCGTAAGAGACGTTCCATTAATATTATCTCTGTGGTGTTAGATGAATAATACATGTCACTTAAATTATCATCTGCGTATCCGTCAGACAGCCTACAGACAGACACCGTCCAAATGAAAATCACAAATTAAGTTACCTTTTTATAAACATTGATATACGTTCTAAGAATTGCCCATTGTTGAATTTAATCGCAAAGGAACACCTTGTTGCCAAAATAGCACTTTTTTGTCAATCTGGAACCTTCACTGAGGCATGCAGAAGCAGAGCTGCATTGAGTGCTAGTCTTTGTAGAACAACTGAACAATGCATGACAAGATTTATTTTATTTTTGTAATGGCTGGCCAATATCCTTTGCCTCACCCAATAGCTTACAACAATGTTGATCAATAAATATTACCTATAGGCTATAGACAGAAAAAATATCCATAACTCATTGCTGTACTGTACCACAAAGCTTTATGCACAGACAGAATGTTGTCACAACTCACAACACATTAATATAGTGTTTCTATTTTGGGCATGTTACTTATTATGGACGATAATAATATAACAATTCTTTAAAAGATAAAAATTTTAATCTGAATTGTTTGAAAATGGCAGATCTAAAAATGGGCTATTTTCGAATAGTATACATGATAAATGATGATATAATGTATACTATAAGTATAAATGATGGCTTAAGTGGATAAACCTGTGTGCCAGTATGTCCTTGTACAAGAATATACAGGACAGTAAAGATTAAGAACAATAGTTCATCTTGACTTAATGCTTGGTTTCCTCAACAGGCACGTAACAAACAAGATGTATTGGTGCCGTGCAGTGAGCTGTGGCTCTGCCATCTTGACACTGGAACATGGTAAGATAATATATCATAATATTCCATTCTATCGGGTGAAATAGGCACCCTGTCATGTCAACATCACATCGGTTAGGGGTGGGGATTTAACTGGTTGTGTTACTTTGCACTGCAGTCACCTTATGAGACCTAAAAACATCAACCGCATTATGACTATATTTGCATGTGTGTTTGTTCACCCAAGCTGTTATTCTCAGTTATTTACCTTCCTCTTTTCTGTGTTTGTGCCACCAGGGAGCTCAGGGGGATCACGGGGGAGGTCCCTCCAGAGTTGTCGGGTTTCTGCAGCTCGTATCTCAACGGCACACTGTACATGTTCGCCGGGTGCGACTCGCTTGGTTACACCAACCAGGTAGGTTTTCCCTGGGCCCTTCCCGGGGGGCCTTGTGGTTTGATCCATAACCCCCCCACAGAGCTGTTATGCTAATTATCATCTTCATGCGTCACTAACAACAGGCCACAGGGAAGGATGTTGGCTGACTTGTTTTTTGTTTTCTCTTTTGCCTGACCCTGTAACTCTGATATGAAAACTATCTGTGACATGCAGAACTTGCCGCAGCCTGATTATTTGGCGAGGCTGATTAACATGCAGTCAGACAGGCAGACAGACAGGGTTTTGGAAAGTGAGTCTAATTGTAGAAGGGAATATGAGCAACAACCTCTGTCTTAATGTGAGAAGTGAAAGCAGCCCTCCACTGTATCTGTCTTTTAAAACATTATCTAGAACATCACCGTTTACTTAGGGAAAAGGTTTGTTTTTATCGCATGGATAGCTACTAGCACATTCTATCAATTTACTGATAAGATAAACTTTAATTGGGAATTCAAGTGTTTAAGATTGAAGGCTACAGTGGTAGACAACAGGCAAGTGGGCCAGAAGTGGTACGCCAGCGTTGATATTTGGCCCAGCCAATTATTTTGTAAATAATTTACAGTAAGCTATAACTAACGGTCCCACAGGGGTGTCAAACCTATTTTGTCGTGAAGGCCACATTGGACGAAAGGTGACTTGATGTGGGCCTTGACCAGTAGCTGAGGCGCATGCACACTCATGCACTTTCAGTGACAGGGACATGACGCTAGTATTTCGCAGGGACTTGCCCCCAATCCAACCCTTTTTGCTGAGTGTCAAGCAGGGAGGCACTGGGTCCCATTTTTACAGTCTTTGGTATGACCCGGCTGGGGATTGAACCCCGACCTCCCAGTCTCAGGGCGGACACTCTAACCACAAGGCCACTGAGTGAATGACAGACACATAAATCATGTTTGTTCAGCACAGTGGTGCTGAACCATCATAGTGCAATCAATACATAATATGGACAGTGAAATACACAATGGCTCTTCTTTAATGAAACTGGATAACAGGATGAACGGATAGTTCCATTTCCATTCTCTTTTTGAATGTTCTGTTTTCACTGTCAACTTCTCTCTCAAGACTTTTAGATGGGGAAAACTTATTTCACGTTTAAAAACAAAACAGTGTTTTACATGCCTTAAACCAGTGGTCGAAAATTTTAATTCTGTCTGTATTTTTAGGCCAGACCACCCCAATGCAACTATTCCCAACTCCTTGCAGCAGAACAGTTTCATGGCTCCTTGGAACTGCCATTGGGGATAATGGTTGCAAGTACTGTAGTTGCATGTTTCAAGGAGTTGCATTGGTGCGGTCTTGCCTTTTGGATAATGAAATATCCCTTGAAACGGAGTTTGACAGTTTTATGATTAACTAAATATCCTGTGCCACATTCAAGGATGGGAAGGATATTGGCAGATGTAACATTTTATTATAGATGGCACATACTGTACATATTTTTCAGTGTGCAGTAATGACTCGCAGATCTTTATTTAACTTTTATAGCAATTCTAAACATTAGCCCTTTGTGTTCTGGCTTGCCATCTAATGGCCTAGAAAAGAATTGGCCCAAGGCCAAACTTACCTGCCGACCTGTTTATGTCTGTAGAGTCAACCTGTGCTCCTATATGTATTAGTTCCACAGTGTTGACCTGAGAGAGGAGTGCTACACATGGAAGAGTGTGACAGACACCAGAGGAATGACACCCTCACCACGAAACAGACACAGCTGCTGGATACATGGAGACAGGTGTGCCTGTCATAACTTTTCTCATATTACCATTGAGTGTCTTTCAAGACACTGTCATACAAAACTTGCACACCTATAAAGACGTCTGACAATCACCCCTGGGCCCTGGCTGATCCATTGAACAACCTGATGAAGATTATTGTTCCTTCCGGCACAGGTTTTTCACATTCCTTTTCCATTTGAAAATGGATCTTCTATGTTCTCTTATGGGTTCAAACGGGGGTCCTTAACATGTTTGAGAACCACTGGTAATAAATCACCCATACCTGTATACCTGTAACAGATTTAGATAAAGCTGAGATGTTTTGAAATTGAATATTTACCTAATGTTTAGCTCTGAAGAAATTGGTGTTGGGTCTAAATTTGCCACCACTCAGAAAATCTTTCCTAGAGGACTTCGTGTTATATTAATTTCTCATAGTTTATTTTAATTTCTATTTACTCTGTGATGCTTTGTTGTGATAAAGTATCATGTTTCAAATGACACGTTTTTTGTTGTTCCTGATGTAGGCTAATCTACTTTGGAGGGTATGGATGCAAGACCCTACAGGAAATCCGTAACTCCTCCTCGTCCAGCTTTGTTGTTGAGGAGACTGCCTGGGTAATAAAACACAGAACTACACATCTTTAGATGGATGAATACAATTTGTATGAACATCAAATCTTAATATTGTTCTAGAACTGTCATGTAACACTACCAATAACTCGCAACCAATGATCTTTCATTAACCACTTGAACTCCAGCATGCATATTCTGGGTAGCTTGTAGATTGGCTATTTCTTGGCGGAAAAAGCGGTACAGAACCAACTCGGTTTCCGAATTTTAGTACTTCGAATTGATTTAGATACTCCGTTGTCCTAAAGCCCTAACCACACCAAAGGGTCACCTTGCAACTCCTTGGGTCAAAACGGTTGCAAGGAGTTAACGCTAAAACCGCCTTGACCCTTTGGTGTGGTTTGGGCCATTGAATTCCATGTGTTGAATCACTAGGGTCAACGTGGGTCAATGTGCAACAGGACATATCACACCGCAGGGACAACGCTAAAACCGCCTTGCCCCTTTGGTGTGGTTAGGGCTTTAGTTTGGCACTAAAACTGATCCCAACCCCCCAAAATGACGACTCATAAATTAAAATGTTATAATCTTTGCCCTGCAGGCAGCAATCGGAACCACATTCTACAGATGCTGGGGATGGAACAACGAGGTTCATGAATTTGACACTCGCACGGCTACATGGACCCAACCGGAGACTCAGGTAAAGTACGGGAGTGTGAGATCATCTGTTCTGTAATATTGAAAAATTCTCGGTGAGAGGACAGAGTCTCTTCTCTGTAGACAACACATAGGCTACGTTGTTGAGGTGCATTCCTGGCTGTCTACTTATAGTACATTAAGATTGAGTACAGCCTCAGGCAAATACCAACAAAGTGCATGCCAAACAACGATTGAAAAGAGCACAGATTAAATGTTGCATGATGAAGCTGGAGCAATAAGTATATTGTGCTGAAAGTGGCTGTATCTTTAGTTTTCTCCAAAGCATAGAGTCAATAACTGGTTCAATACCTGGATTCAATCTCTATCCTGTCATTCTTCTTCACTGCCCTCTACAATAAAATTGAAATGAAACTAATCCTAAACATTAAATGGTTGGTTTGTGAGGAGGCTGTGTGTAATTATGAGTTATGAAGTAGGGACTTTTGCTAAAGACAGACTAACTTGGTGTACAGGTCTGTGAGGCAGCTAGAAGCTAGTCTATATTTACTACTCCTGTTTAATCACGTCAACCTAGGCTAGGGTTCAAATGGTCACTTTACTGTCAATGACTGCATGTCCCCTCTCACTTCTGTCATCCTCAGGGACCGGCTCCAGCCCCTAGAGGCAGCCATGCCAGTGCCATTCTGGGTGGTAAAGGCTACGTCTGTGGTGGCTTGGTGAGTGGACTCATCAGTGCCGAGTGCGTCATTTAACTGCATCTCTCATGTGAATAAATACTATTCTGGAGCAGTCTATAGTCACAGTAAGTGACTATAGACTGCTATAGTCTATCTATCTATCACTTCTGTCTTTTTTTGTTTCCAGGAAACTAAAGAGTTGGACATGTACTGCTTGGATCTGAACACTTGGACCTGGACACAAATGTAAGAATGCTGTGACTCTAAAACGAAAAACAAATAATTTGTTTAGCACCTATGTAGTTCAAAGTATATAACTTGGTTCACGTCTAGTTTTTCCCCAATGTTTTCATTGACTTTATGTGCTATATTCTGCTGTTTCTTCATCTCCAATACCAGTGAGTTCCCCTCCTCGTGCGCACCCATAGGGCGTTCTATGCACACCCTCACCCCTACATCAGACCACAACCTCTTCATGTTTGGAGGTCTGGCGATAGATGGAACATCACTGAGTAAGTCATAAATATGTCAGTACAAGTCTTCTGCATGCATGCATGCCCCATACTCAGGGTTAAGCTTCTGTTCTAGGTGATGCATGGGAGTTTAATGCACTGAAGGGAGAGTGGCGACAGAGGGAGCATCCACACAAGGACAAGCCCAGGTAAGCTGTCCGCCAGCCAGCCTTGGAGCAACTTGCCTGCTTGGCATGAACCCTAACCTTATCCTGACCTCAGCTCTAACCTGAACATTACTCCTTGAAATGTGAGAACTGTTAAATATCTGTGCGTTCTGTTATTGGCCAAATATCTCTCACTCTCTCTACATTCCAGACTGACTGGACAGGACCCTGTCTTGTCTTTAATGCCACATACAGACATACTTTAGTTTCCCACCCCTGCTTCCCCAATGTGGTGGTGGAGGTACAATGAGTACGATGTAAGCGAAAAATCACAGCCATGAGACTTTGGTCAATGTTTTCATATTCAAGCATTTGGCCATCAGAATGTTTTGTGTTTAGGTGACGACGATCTAAATTCGAGTCACCATTACTATTCCTCTAGCCTGCCCCAGCCAGTGTGATCCCTGGTCTAGAGGGGCGGATTGCCTTGTGCCTTGTGAAAACAGCCGGTGGATCGTATTGGTTCACCAAGCCCCCCCCCTTCCTCCCCTCCCTGCAGAGAACACTGACGTCACTAAAATTTAGAGCGATGCAAAATACAAGGGTCATTCCCACTCCTAAGGCTTTTTTCTTTTCTTTTGAAAACAAAACGCCTGCGGTCCTCGAGGCTACTATTCCTCATGAATAGTCTGCATAAACGGTGTCTCTTAAGATTATTAACTCCAACACCTCTCTCATCCTCAAATGCACTCGCTGTATCTTTTCTGTCTCTCCTGTCTCCTCCCCAGACTGTGGCACACAGCATATCAGGGCAAGGATGACGACGTAGTTGTGTTCGGAGGAAGCCACAGCTTCGATGTCATGGGGGATTCGGTAGGTCTATATAATAAGACACCATTTACTTTCATCATGATGATCATGACACTTGACTCTGTAGAAGCTGGATGTGAGCACTGTGGTTCTTTGACAGACGCGAGAGCTGTCCTATTCAGCCTTGGAAAGTTTGGATTTAATTCCACAGAATGGTCACGATGAACGTGACACAGCGACCAAGCTTCTTGCATGTGGGATTTTACTAAATGCCATATCGAATGCATTACATAGGCGAACAAAGAAATAAACCCCCTTCCATGTAATCCCCTTTGTTGACATCAGTTGTATATAAACTCTGATTATTAAGTACAACTGTTGCATGATAATACAAATAAAAAGTTTACTGTAAGTGGGCTTTAAGTGCTTTTCTGATCCAACAGTGTGAATCGGACTCGGCATTCACATAAACAGGAAAACACTAGACTGTAGTGTTTTCCTTTTTATTCATGGGGGCCTAATAAACTAAACAGGTCTCTGTGCTTGTGAAGTGGCTCAATTGATTGATTCATACATGGATTTCCCACCCAAGACGGTCTGTGTAGTCAGACAACAGTGCATATGTATAGGCAAAAAGAAAAACTGGGACAGTTTCAATTATCAAATTGACCCTGCTTAATACTTTCTGAATATCTTAAAATTGTATATATTCTTGTGTGCACACACACACACACACACACACACACACTGTTCACTTTAGCTGACCAGTATTTTGTCTGATGCCTCACAGACCTGTACATCAAGCTAGTCTGTGTTTATTATAGTGTGGATTTGACTGTTTATTTTTTTAAAGCTGTATACGCTTATGTGAGATGGTGACACTGCTGTGTCTCAATCGTAATCTCCATGCCATCAATCGTTTCTTATCAGGTGGTTGTTTTAAGGGCTCCATGTCAGCAGCACTGCAAGGACCTGCTTTTCTTCCAGACCCAGCCGTACTCCCTCTCCAGGTAAGAACCATCTGCCAGGAACATTTTGCTTATCTCCCACACGGATGTAGCTGGATAATTCCTTTTGTGCGTTTTGCTGCGATTTAAGCGATGAAACCCCCCAATCGGGGGTTCTAAGTAACCACTTGCGTTCAAGCCAATGAAGTGATTAAACCTTACTTATAATGTGGACATTATCTACATCCAAGTCATACTAAGCATGAGTCAAATTACGTTGTAGGCACAGCAGTGTGCAGCCTCTGAACTGCAGAAGAGCTCTGTTATTTATTATGGCATTTTAGACATTAATTTGTGGTGACTTTCAGGACTAGGCCAGATCACAGCCCATATGGGCATGATCTTTACATCATTTCCAGGACGTCTTCACCAGTTTAAATAATATAGCATATTCTGCGCCAGATCTGACTAGTTATGATAAGACTTAAGTTGATCTGGCCTTGATTGGACTCTCTCTGATTCATCCAGGGATGTCCGTCTTGGTGGGCAGAATTTATGTTTGTTGAAATCAGGTGATATTCTGGGACAGATCTTGGTTTGACCCCCAATAGAGACGTCACTAATTCGTCCAGGTCCTGACCGTGCTTGCTGGGAGATGATTAGGCGAACAAAATCCACCGTTTCCACACAAACAAGGCTGTGAGCTATTTATACCTCTGCTCTGTTCCTTCTTGGACCAGTGCACATTACAGCATAATGAGCTTTACCACGTAACCAGTCTAAACCTATACTGTATGCGCAATACCTTGGATTTGACGTGTGTACAGTATGTGAAATGGGCATATACAGAAATGCTTAAAGCCCCACGCCACTGTTTGTATACATTGCAATGCTTTGTGTCTACCAGTCGAGTAGCCTTGTGTTGATCCATTCTGTTGCGCAACTACACAGAGGTGACTATGTTGGGCAATTGTATATTTTCAGGCTCGCAACTCACTTGTATGCTACAGTATGCACCATACAAACTTTATTCAAGTTTAGTTTGGATGAATACAGTTTCATATGGAGCTAAATGAGTTGCAAAACACAATAAAAGGTTTTTTTTCTAATGTGTTTTGCACCGTTTAACTCTGCACCATTATGTGCAAAATTCATCAAAAAGACTAACATACTCTTACCTGAATTTGAATGATTCTTGTCTGTCGTCTGTAGACTGTGCGAGAACAACATAGCAAAAAGTACCACACTTCTTGGAGAACAGCTGATGTGGCTTCCTCCAAGGCTGCAGGACAGAGTTTACAAGAGAATCACTTTCTTCTCCAACAGCGAGCCAACGCTCATCACTTGAGATGCCCTGCTTTTACAAATTAGATGACTAGATATTAGATAATGAGCCAGATCATGTGGAATAATCTTAATTTTTATTACTTGAGTTTATATTGTGGTTTTACTTGCCTGAAAAACATTATTTTGTATATCTCTTTAATTTGAATTTAGTATTTCAGTTTGAATTGTCAAATTAGCCATAAGAAAATACCTCATTGTAAATACTGTTTTGTTTTTGCTGTTTGTTTTTAAAAGAAATATGTTTAATAAAGTGTTTACATAAATGTTCCATAAGGGTCTATGTGCCCTCAATGTTTTTACGTTATATCTTGAATTAATTCTGAAGCAGAACAACCTACCTTACATTATACATTTACTGTAGTGTCAAACTATCAACCAACTAGTAACACCTTTCCAACATACTAGTTATATTACCTAGCATCCACTTCTGTAATCCGCTAATCACCTTGCATCTCTTTAGCATCCATCATTAATTTCCTAGTAGCATCTACAAAGAAATTAGTAGCTGGTCAACACCCATTTACTACACCTGAGGCTGATTCTAAAAATGCCTTGGATGGATGTTGCTACAGTATGCTGTACATGGCAACAACAAACCCAAAAGGGGTTCCCAGATTTTGTATGAGTTGTGTATAAAACTGGGGAAATGAACAATTGAATCATATCTAATTAACAAAAGACAAGACTGAGGGGAAATGGATAAACTTGTGGACAATTTGACACACAAGCACTGAAATATTCTAAGTTTGAATCTGTTGAATTGAAAATATTAAAACCTTACTATCATCACTAGTAGTAATAGGAGCCACAATCTCACAGGTTGTATTGTAACTGCTGTAGAATGTCACACTGTTGGAACCGAGAACAGACCTAGTCTAGGTAAATGGTACACAGGCAGTTGCTGCCCTCTACTGCTGAAGTACGATATCTGTCATTTTGACCATGTCAGTGGTTCCCAATCTGTCACCCCAGGACCCAAACTAGTGAAAGCTCACAACGTGTCGTATTGTGAGCTTGTAGATCGGCTATTTTCACTACTTCTTAAACCTTTGTTTTCTAATTTATGGCATTTCTTTGATTTCTTCATGAAATTACTGAAATAAAATCATTGAATTTGTTTTTAATTCATGAAAGATTTTGCTTTTTGGGGAGAATGATTTTCGAAAATGTTTGGAAATACAAAATGTAGGAAACACAAAAAATAAGACCCATAAAAAGTGTCCACGGCCCACATGTGGGTTCCGACCCAGCTGTGTTTGAGAAAAAGCGAATTTCATGGCCCACGGATTTCTAGCCGTTTATCAACCAGTGGATGGTTCCAAAAGGAGGCTATGAGATGTTGTAAAAGAACAGTGCTAATTTAAGTTGTTAGTTAATATGTTGGGTCCTATTTTAATTGTAAATAGAAAATTCAGGTAACAGTATAAAATCAAGTTAGAACCACTAAAGATCTATTTGACATGGTTGTCGCAGTCAGTATGCATAATACCTATACCCTTGCCAACTGGTACTTATCCATCAATGCATTTGGATTTCAACAATCAGTATTTCTGTCAAGATTTAAGACAAAGAATCTCCACACATTGATAGAATATAATATTTTATTTGGGGGGGGGGGGGGGGGGGTGCTACAATGGGAGTCTACAAATGTAACTAAAGGTCTCCACACACCGAGCGCGAATTCAGATTTTTAAGCGGCGTTTCTCCATCGGTTTCCGAAAAACACGGTTTCATTTGGTTCCATTTGTACACTTTCAGATTAAAATGAACACCACGGATTTGACTGTGAATGAATTATGAATTCATAAAGTCTTCCATAAATACTGGCCCCTCTGGAGACCTGTAAACTAGTGCCACCCTCTTCAGGTTGAAAAATCTAACTTCTGACATTTAACCACTCTAACCCATGGTGCACCTATTTTGGCCATATCATTATAGGTGAATATGTTACAAAAATAAGAAAAGAACAGGTAACCTGGCTTCATTCTATGTCAAAAACGAATAAAAACGATTCCCGAATGTCGGTGGTGTCTGTGGATCCCCAGGACAACTAATGTTGGACGTTGACGGTTGACTGCTCCTGAATTTCTACCGGGGTGTGCATACAGTATGCTAGAGAGTGAAAATCCCCGGGTTATCCCTTGATGATACATCTCTGTCTGTCTCTCTCGAGGTTTGGTGACATCTTGGTTCTTTCAGACAGCCTGAACGTAGTTGGCGGGCAGCATACCACGCTGGCCTGTGCGCTGATTGCGTCCGAATATCCAGCCCTCGTCGATGGGCTCCACGTCTGAGATGAGGTCCCCCTCCTGCAGGGACACCTCATCTGCATCTGCCGCCGTGTAGCTGTACAAGGCCTGGTAGCGCTTCTGGAAGAGACAGAGCTCCATGATTGTGTTGTGTTGTGTTGTTTTTGGCAGCAAATTTTGATTTTCGTTTTAGTCATAGTCTCTTCAATAGTTTTCATTTAGTTTCAGTTACATTTTAGTCACCTGGAATGTTTTAGTGGTCTAGTTTTAGTCGACTAAATATCATAAGCTTTAAGTCGACTAAATCTAAAATCTACTAAATCGACTAAAATGTATTTTGGTGGACGTTGATGCCATCGTAATGACTAATGACTTGCTGAAAATAGCCGATCTACAAGCTCACAGCTCAAGTTGTGAGCTTGTAGATCAGCTATTGTCAGCATGCAACCAAGTGTAAAATGACTTATACTGGATATCTCGTCCACTAGTCCCTTCCTAACACATCTAGTTTTTATTTGTTGACGAAATTGTCAGTATCAGTGAAAAAAGGTAGTTGACGAACATTTTTCGTCATAGTATCAGTCGACGAAAACAACACTGGTCCTGATTGCAGTGTTGGGCAGTTGGTTATACATTAGTATAAGGATAAACTACTGGCTTAATTACATTTCCAGTAGCTTGTGGGTAGCTTTTTTGTTTGTGTTTTGTTTTATTTTATTTTACCATGTAAGGAGGTAGTTGGACAAAAGCTACAGCACAATTACTACATTTACAGCAGCATATAAACATAAAACAGATGAGTTTTGAGTACAGTTTAAGGTTGCAACAGTTAATTTAACTAATCAATGTAATTGTTTATAAAGGATTATATATAATTTACTAAAATAATAGATTAGTAATCAATACCTATTTTAAACATTCATAGCTCTTGATTATTCTATTCCTATTTTACTGCACTCAGTGTGGCTACTGTAACTACTTATTTTGAAAGAGCTTTAGTGTATACGTATTTCTGATCACACTGTCTGATTTTGTAGACAACTCTACAAAACAAACAAAAAAATAGGAGAGTCACATTTCCATTCCAAGTTTCCAGGGGATGTTGGGGTTTCTGCTACCATCATATACCAAGGCTCCAATTTGCAATATATTGATAAAGGGGTGATTGGATGCCACTATTCATTTATTGATTATTCAACCAATCATCAATTATGAGTTATTTAGCTTTCTTCATTAATGAAAGGTCATCATATAATTTAAAGAGGATTCTTTTATGCAGTATTTTGCTTTTTCATTTAGAGCAGAGAGACGGAAAGAGAAACTAGCCAGAGAGGGCAGAAAATAGACAACAGTCTCCAGAGGGAATCTAACCAAGGATCAAGGATTATGTGGTTGAAGCACTAAACCTACGTTGCCAACCATGCCATCCCCATGTGTGTTCCTTACCCCACCACTGGGTGGTGCTACGGCAGCAGGTTGCACTGGCCCTGGCTGTTGATTGTACACCTGAGGCTGGGCTTGCTGCTTCTCTTCATCATCTACCCATGCACACACACACACACACACACACACACACACACACACACACACACACACACACACACACACACACACACACACACACACACACACACACACACACACACACACACACACACACACACACACACGTCACACACACATTCATGTGATCAATGCATCAATTAATACAGAAGCCGAAAATAGGGGGGCTAAAATCAGGGGTCCAATGTTAGCTCTTGAAACGGTCACTCAGAAAAACCTTACGGTCGCCTCTGATCAAATACGAAATATAGTAATGAATATCAATATACAGGAGGATCATAGGATGTATCATACAGTACCTTTCCTGTTTTCAGGGGGAGGAGCATCACTGCGAACCTTGCTCTTTTCGAATTCCTCGTGGTACTTGATCTGATCACAAAAACACACAAATGAATTGTCAGAACCACAAGGGGTCACCATATCCTCACCATTCCCTCTAACTCAAGTTTGACAACATGGATATGGATACCCCTACCCTACTACACACACTATCTCTCTCTCTCTCTCTCTCTCTCTCTCTCTCTCAGGACAGGCTGTGAGATGAAGCCTACCATTTTAGGTGTTTTGGATTATGGTGTTATGATGAGGAGACAGCTCAGCTTTTTTTTTTTTTTTTTTTTCTAGAGTAAACTTTGCCATCCGGTTGCAATAGAGTGTCGCAGTCCCTCCCCCTTTCAGAACGACGAGTGGCCCAGGAAATGAATCCCAATAATTTATAAGAAGAAAAACAAAACAAATGTGTTGTCTCCTGCCTTTCTTTCTAATGATTTGATCGGCCCAAAATATTGTGTTCATTGTCATGATTTGTCACGATCCGAGTTGGCTTTGTCCGCGGCGTAACCGTCTTTAAATAAATACTTTAAGAAAAGCCTATGGGAAAAATGCATTGGGATTCATTTCCTGGGCCACTCGTCGTTCTGAAAGGGGGTGGGACTGCGACGCTCTATTGAGTCATCGGATAGCAAAGGATCTACTCTGCATTCAGAAACATGCCATGCATGCTTTGAACTACATTCAAGTTTATGCTGGACAAACCATTTTGGAACAATAGTCTTAACATGGAGTCATGAATCTAGATATACCCTAAAACGAGACGTATAGGGGAGAAACTGGACCTTCATCCAGGAAGAGATGGGGGTCACTGGCCTCTTCTGACCTACTGTCCTCACAGGACCACTGGAGAAACAAGCAAAACACTCATCCAGTTGGACAGATGGAGACAGGAAACAGAAAGAAAATAACTTAAGCAGAAGATGCATCCTGCAGATAAGAAAGAAAGAATCCAACACAAAGATAGAGATAAAGCAAGATAGATAGAAAGAAAGAATGATTTGACATGAAAGAAAATAAACTAGCCTAGCATAGTAATGAAACATTTGAGACGACTTCACACATCATTCCTTTCTGCTACTGCTCCCACAGAGAGAGAGAGAGAGTGTGTGTGTGTGTGTGTGTGTGTGTGTGTGTGTGTGTGCGTGCGTGCGTGCGTGCGTGCGTGTGTGTGTGTGTGCGTGCGTAAGTGCGAGAGCGGACGTTCCCTCTGAGTCCACAGCTGAGAGACTTTGACCATATAGGGCAGCCTCTGCTTGGTGGACTTGGAGAAATGTCTGAAATGTTGCCTCTGAGTGTCTCTGAAGGATTGTATGCTGACATCCATGGCTGGCTCCCGCCTAGAGAGACCACCACAGCCCCGCAACTGGGACCCCTTCTCCTGACAGAAACTTCCAGCCTCTTGTGCTGATCGGCATTACTCCAAAAACTCTCTAAAAAAATGTCTGACAGAAAAATTTGGGAAGAATAATTTGTAGCTGCATGTTTGTGCAGTGAAATGACTGGCTTCGGTTGTACTTGTGTAAATAAAGATGATAGAACGGTTGACTGCGTTTTTTGTAATTTGTGCATGTCCTTAAGGGACAAACAGCTGTCATTTTCTTGTTTGTTTTTCTCTATATATAATTTCTGATTAGTTAGGTAGGTACAGACGTACGGTAAAAAAGCCTCAATGGTTATATAGGGGGTTTCAGCTTTAATATTTCCCTTTAAAGGGTAAGACCACTTTTGTAGAGGTTTGGGTTGTGTAGTTACCTTGCCATGATGTGGCTCTAAATTTAAAGAAATAAATAAAAATTGCTCCAGTGATTAGAAATTGATAATTCAAAATATGCTCCTCATTGACTTACATTGTACGCTGAAACAGCTCTCAAAGTCACTTTTTTAGTACGTAAACTAACACAAAGTTGATTCAGACAATATAGAGCATCACCAAAACTTATCCTGTTTTTTTTATTTTATAAAACTGTTAACTTCCTGTTGATTTCTTTAGCCATTTCTTTTGCCATTTTTATTAGGAAGAAACCCCTGACTGGATCCCTGGATCAGGATCCAGATCTTCAAATAGTAAAATCAACAGGAATTTAACATTTTTATTAAAAAGAAAAATCTGCATGAGTTTTGGTGATGCTTTCTATATTGTCTGAATCAACTTTGTTTGTGTTTGTTTACGTACTAAAAGAGTTGACCTGGCCATGGTCGTCTATATATCTCTTTCTCCATTGTTCTGTGAGAGAGGAACTAGAGCCTTTTTCTCTCTGAATTCACTATCATTTAACATTTCACATATGTTTTCCTGTCAATTTCACCTACAGCAATGGTAAATGTAGGCCTACTGCATGGTATGGTATGCCATCACTTGTGTTCTACGAACATTGGTGTTCTATGGATTTCAATGGGGCCTTTTACATTCTGGTGGAATATACTGTGCATACTTTTCTCAGGAAGTGTACAACTAGTAGGCCTACTACATTCTGGATTTGAAAGTGTGCATGGTACTGTACAAGGCTGTATTAGACATGCCCCACACTCACATTGCTTATCTGATCCTGTGTTTTCTTCACTCTTTGCATCTCTGGAGTGTCGGCCACAAAGTGGAATGCTTTCCCCTTGTTCTTCTCAAAATCCTCTTTGTACAGCGCCTGGTGCACACACAGAAACATACATTACTACTGAGATTCTAAACAGCCATAAGCTAAAATAGAGGCATGTACTAGTATTCGAGCAGCTCATGAATGCTGACAAGCGGATGAATGAATGCTTGATTTCTACTTTTGGTTGCGTGTAGATCTGCCCCAAAATAGCAGCTCTAGAAGCTCATAATGGTCTGCGTCGCAACTTGCAAGGCACTGTGAGCTTGTACAGTAGATGGGCTATTTTCATTGCGTGACACCAGCACGCAACGCAACTAAGTAGCAGCTGAGTAACAGCAGGCAACCTTGAAAATAAATTTGCTGAGAACATTATATGCCAGTTAATGAGTAAATCGGTTCCTCCAGTCCAGTGCTGTAGTCCAGGTTTTTTCAGACGGTATACCATAATTATCCCCTGTGCGCATGTAGGCCTATATAGGCTATACGCTTGTGCGTGGACAATGGATGAAATGATTAGCACTGCAGACAGTATATTACAGTATAGTACAAAACCTTGGCACGGCATCCTACGCATTCATCGTACATCATCTCTGAAAATTGTACATCAATAACTGTTTAGCGAGCGAGTTTCTATCCGTCTGTGGAGACCAATAGATAGAAGTACTGTATATACTGTAAGTATGTATATGGGTCACAGCCAGGAATAAAAGGAACAAACATCCAACCAAATGTACAGTTTGTCTCGATCCTTGTTAAGACACAGCATCGGAAGGAGCACACTTTAAGGTTTCTCACAAGGCATATAGCTGTCTGTGAGTCTGCATTCTGTCAAGTGACAGTGCCAAACCCTTATTTAACCACTATTCTTAGTAAAACAGACCTGAGTAGCAAGTGCAACTGTACTTGGACTGCCTTTTTACAGTACCTACGTATACACCCAATGTACTTGTCGATAATATATTTTTTGGCTAGTATTCGACCTACAATATGGGTGCTGGGCTTCAAGTAGTTCATCTTTTACTAATAGTCTATAAATTATGACATGGGCAGACATTTTCAGGTGAAAGGCATAATGTTCTGAGGGTGCAGTCTGTAGGTAAACATCCTACATGACCTCCCATCATGTTTAAAAAGTTGGCTCCTGTATGATACATCAACAGTAGACATGTTTTTCTTTTTAACCCACAGTTGTTTGTAGAAACATAACCCAAAATGTTTATTTCATAGAAAACAGACGCCTGTGGCACGCACGCACGCACGCGCACGCACACACACACACACACACACACACACACACACACACACACACACACACACACACACACACACACACACACACACACACACACACACACACACACACACACACACACACACACACACACACACACACACACACACACACACACACACACACACACACGGGGGTGAGTCATGTACTTGCTATGAGGAATATGCTGTCTCAGTGAGCGAGCTTGCTCGCCTTGACTTTTATGGTTATAAACAATGAACGCAGTTTAGCAGGGATGAAGGGAAAGGGAAGGGAGAAAGAAAGAAACGTCTTACAGCCTACTTGTATCAGCACTCATCATCAAAGAAGTACACAGTGCAACTTGATATATCTGAACTTCACATATTGAAGCTTCATGGACTGCATTAATTTGAATCTGTTACAAAATCATTGAAGGTATAACTCTCCCTCAATGATTTGTGTTTAACTGGGGATTTTAAACTACAGCAATGTCATTCAAATATGTTGAAATGTTTTCAGTTGCCGTAGTTTGAGCATTGTTACTTTTGGATTAATGTAGTTTTTAGGGTGAATTGCGTAGAAACAGCATCGTAAGTTTGGCACCTTGTGTAAGTTGGACAAGGGGAAGAGAGAGCTGAGGGTCTCCGTGACATTACCATCATTGGGTTCACTGACCTTTATGCTAATGCTAAACAGATGTGTGCAGGGCCACTTTACGGCATTGTCTGAAGCCTATAGGGGCCTCCACTGACTAGAGGCCACAAGGGCTCTTGATTGGCAAGGATTTATACAAGCCAAATACTCAACCCCAGTAATTGAGTAAAAGTAAAGATAATCCTTATCCTGGTCAAAGTTGCTCAGTTAAATTTGTACTACTTGATCACCAGAGTAATCTTAGGGCACTAATTGTGCTACTGTATGTCCAGTCCTAACCCTGCACATACTGTATCAGACCAATGTGTTGCATGCAACTCTTCCTCTCTGCCCTCAGTTTCCTGTCTATCCAAAATCCTATCTTAATAAAGATAAGAAGAAGAAAAAAAGAAAGCTTAAAAAATGTATAAATTAAAGGCTGCAGAGGCTGAAGGAGCACTGTGACTAGCAAACGATCAAGACAATCCCCAAGCTGCCAGGGTAATTCGACAAATCATTAAAAAACAAAAAAAAACAGTGATTTGGGATAGACCAATTTGAGGAATTAATTCTTGGCTGAGATAAAGCACACACGGGCACTTTTGCAACTCTAAGAAAGTAGCAGATTATTTTCTCAAATATTGACTTTGCTCTCAGGCTTACTGGTAACCAATGAAAGTGGGGAACACTCTTTTTCAATGCTGGCCTTGGTCAAGAATAGACTGGTGTCCTCCATGGATCAGAACAGAATGAAGCTGATCATAGCCAAGTGCTGGAAGGAACTAAACCTTTTAAAGGTAGTAAGTAATTCTATTTATTTTACTGTTTAAAAATGCTGTGTCTGTCTATGTCTATCGATGCATTGGACCTTGTTATAATCATCCATGTGATGTTAGGATGGCTACCATCAATTAATGGTTAACCCTAATTCCACCCTAGAGCAGAGCTACGAAGGCTTATTACTACGATCTCTGTGAAAACAAAACGCTGGTGGGGGCAATTTTCTGACATTAATCTCAGAGATTTCGGAGAAATATTTTGCAAATTTCTGACATTAAAAACTCACAGAATTGCTAGATTAATCTCAGAGATTTCTGAGAAGAAAAAGTAGAGGTGTGTGTGTGTGTGTGTGTGTGTGTGTGTGTGTGTGTGTGTGTGTGTCTAACCTGGCTATTGAGCATGGTCTGCTGTTTAAGTCGTAGGTTCTCTGGGGTTTCGTTCACTATGGTGAAGGACATTTTGGGGTAATGCCTGAAAGAAACCAGAAAAACAAGAGAAATTTTAAATGTATTCCACCTTCCCGCCAAACTCATTAAATAAAACATTACCATAGCTTTGGTTAGAAGACAAATGAAAATGAGCTTGACCTTCAAAATTATAACAGCTACCTTGCCCTCAATGCCCTCAGTAGTATTCGCATACCTGACTAACTACCTCAAAAACGTGAGCAACACCCACAGCTACAATACTAGAGGGAGCGAGAACAACGATCTGGTACCACCCATTTTCAAAACAAATATGGGTAAATTATCCTTCTACAGCACCGCCACCCAAGCGTGGAATGCCCTGACCCCTTCCCTAAAAAAATGCAAATCACTTGCATCTTTTAAAACCACCTTTCAGCATGCCCAAGGGAGAGGAAATGATTTTTACTGTGTTGTTATGGACTTTTTTGTTGTTTTTACTATGATGATATTGAATCTTGCTGTTATTGTTCATGTCATGAGAATTGATTGCAATCATTGCATAGGGCCTTTTTGAGTGTTTGACTGTACTCTGTTGCTGTTTATAAATTCTGTCTAATAAACTATTCAATCAATCAATCACAAACACAACAATTAAAGCTGGCAGCAACCCTAACAGCTAACATTTTTAAGTCTATCATTAAAAATAAGCTTGTGTGGCCAGTGTGGGCTACAAATTACAAATTTAAACTGTTCGAATGAGGGCACTATTAAAGTTTGTGAACTGGAGACAGGCCACAGGTGAGGTCATGAATCACGAGCTTGTCAAGCGTGCAAAATGGACCACTGCCAGTCCTAGACACTAAATGGAGCAGCTAAGCAAAAGTTAGACAGCAACATAAGCAAGCAGAAACACAAATATATATACGAAATAATGAAATAATGTAACTAAAATGAAATCATTTATATGCCAATGAAATAATAACGATGTAATGACATGATTGGATCACACCCACCAACTGGTTGTACTTAAGGGTGACTAATCAGCCAAGCTGGCAGATAGACCCTGACGAAGACCTTTTGGTCGAAACGCGTAGGTCCTGTTATTTATTTGCCTTGCTCATCATCAAATAAACTATTTAATTTTTCACCAAAGACGGAGTGCCTTGGATTCTTTTCTTTTCAAGTCTGCAATTCACACTTTGACAAGCAGTACAACTTGGAGGAAGGATACCTTTTGTCTATATGGTTTTACCTGTATCACCAAAGAGTACCCATCTATGAGCCACTAACAGATTCCTGCAGCGCTTCCATTCCTCTATTTCTAATATGTTTTTAACATTCACTTAAATGACGGTGAATAACATTAATATTGAAGCGAGGTGAGAGGGGAACAGCCAGTTAACGCTGCCACATGTGTACAGCATCAGACGTTCTACAACAGCACTATCAAGAGCATCCTGACAAGATGCATCACCCCCTGGTAGAGGAACTGGCTGCACCGGCTTCGACTGCAAAGTGCCACGGAGTGCATTGTCAGAAGTGAGCTTCCCTCCCTACAGGACGTATGTGAGAAGCAGTGCACAGCCAAGACTGAGAGGATCACCCAAGGACACTCACCACCACAGCCACTATCTGTCCATGCCGTTGTCGTCGTCAGACAGGCTAGGCAAGCAATACCTATACGACCAGACGGTTTCCACTTGTCAATCAATGAGCACTGTGACAGTCTTGGTGAGTCATAGACAATCACACAGGCACCATTTATTAATTTGTCTTAGTATACATGACTATGAAATGAATACACTCCAATGCTGTTCCACTGGCACCATACACTTCACATTTTGATATCTGCTGCTAAGTGATCTCTTGCACAAGAGACTGCCTCATTTTTCCTTTCTTTCTTTTTTCCTTTGTGTCATTCTCTATTTTTATAACTACTGTATATTTTGTACCTGCAAATCATTGGAGCTTGCGCACAGAAAATAATTTCTCCTACTCTTTTACATCTGGAAAACTTGGTGCGACAATAAACTTGAAGTTGATGCTGGAGGAGAAGATGAAGTTTACACCCGTCATAACCATCACACCCATATAGGCACAACACCACATCTGGTGAAAATATGTTTTCACTGAAGAGTAAAATGTTAGGATGGCTACCACTTGGGACATATCTGCATAGGCCTATAACTAGGCCCACAATACATTATTTCTTTCTACTTGTGGATTTGTATAATTATATTTGTATATGTATACTGTCAGTTGTATAAATGTTTCTGTTTCTGCATAGGGACTACTGTACTGATGAAAATGATCGTTCTTGCTAAACTCTAGCATGTTTACATTTACCATTGGGGTCATGGTAGGACAGAATCTGGTGATGTTCTTGTGGTCAAGGAGGATGTTTTTTTTGTGGGGTTCCTTAAGGTTGGTTGAGGGATAAACATTACACTAACATTTATGACGCTCCTTTTGAGATACATGTGATTGTATGCCTTATAGTTAATATGCTGTTGGTTTCAAGTGTGTGTATGTGCACTGTAAATCCTGTTGAGGTAAAGATGAATTATTGCGATGTTGGCTTTTACGCATCCAGGGATTTTAACACGTCCGTGCCCACGGGCCCATTGTCTCATAATGTGCCTATGCCCTATGGCAGTGGTTCCCAAACTTTTTCATGTCAAGGACCCCCAAATTGACACTAATTAGCCCACGGACCCCCAATTGAAAAGATATGTTAGTGACCTTCCATAAGAGCAGTGATTCTCAACCCGTTTAATTTCAAGGACCCCCAGGTTGACATGCATTAGTCTACGGACCCCCATTTAATGGCATTTCTATCTCTGTTGTTGATTTGTTGATTTCTTGCTTGTGTGATGTTCCATAGATTGCAGAAATTAATTTCAGTATATGAGACTTTGTGATATAAACGGTAGCGATAAACTGATGGCACAACAAATACAATGGCAGATCACATTGAGGGAAGGTCATATAATTAGAACGTCTGTCTGCTCACACTTCCTTATTTACAACAAATTTACACACATCTTTGCTGTCCATCTCTGTCTGCACAAACCACCAAGCAAATGGGTGCTTTTGTTCAGATACCAGACGTTATAAGAGAATCATCTTCCCTCTGTTTTATAGGTACTTCGCAAATAACTGATATTTCTGAGCTAATATCTCTGTTGATTTGCTTCAATTGGACATTATGTGAACTTGAGCGACATAATTGGGGTGCACTTGCACTCTACCCCTACTAGAAGAGGTTCTTTATCAAACTACAGTGATTCACAATGTACATTGTTTTTATTGTAGTGTAAACACTCACATACTGCAGTAAGGTTTCTTGTCAAAACCTTTGTAGTTGTTCATGCTCAAGGCCATCTTGCACACTTCACAGCTGAAACAGCTCTTGTGCCAATACTAGGAAAAGACAAGACATTGACAGAGAATATATGAGAGACATTTCACAGTGGAATATTGATGATCAATATAAGAAATACCTATTGGCATGAACAACATTCTAGTCTCCAGTGATGGTAAGTTTTTAAGACACAGTAAATATTACTCGCCCACATCCATGGAAAAGACCCTGCAGGGCTGCCTCATACAGTATGTCTCTATTTGGAACAGCTAGGCTAAAATGGCTATTTAAATATAATTTGAAATAACAGCATGGGAAAATGCCGTTTTCATTGAACATGAGAGCACAGCTGTTGCCTGTCAGCCTCACTGGATGGGCTTTGAGGTTGGCATGGGAAATACAACTGGAACACTGATGCTTGCAGGGCAGCATTGATGTTGATAAGTCTGTCAGTGAGATGTGTGCCATAGCAGTGGTTCCCAGACTGGGGTCTGGGGACCCCCAGGGGTCCTTGAGGGAGTTCCAGGGGTCCCTAGCTAAATGATAGTTTGGAACCAAATGGACCCTGGACCCTTATGCGTCTGTAATTCTGAGAGTGTACAAATGGGGGTCCATAGACTAATATGCATGTCAAACTGGGGGTCCTTGAAATTAAACAGGTTGAGAATTACTGCTATAGAGCCGTAAAAATCTCTAAATGGGGGTCTCTGACATGTCTTTTCAAATGGGGGTCTGCGGGCTAATTAATTAGTGTCAATTTGGGGGTTCTTTGACTTGAAAGAAGTTTGGGAACCACTGCCATAGAGAATGAGACTTTGACTAAAAAAATGTCACATGGAATGTTGTTTTACTTACTTTTACTTAGGCCTACATACTTAATTACTTTTTAATAATTGCATAATTGTAGGCCTATACCATCAGTCTCTCTAAATAAATAACCATAAATTGTAAGATTATAATTAATATTAGAAATTAACGAAAACGCACTGAAAATCGTACAGTTTTTAGTAACATTTAAATTAAAGACCATCCCTTACCTTGTCCAGGCAATTAATTTTTTCTGTGGGATAAACTGCTTTCTTGCATCTTCCACAGGGGGGATTCATGGTGATTGGATTTCTTCACCGAAACGCGCTATAATGAGAATAAAGATGTACTAGCCTAGTCCACCGACCTTATCCTCACCTCAACAAGAGACAGAGTAGAGGAGGAGTCACTGAACTTCTTCTACCGACCATGATGTTAACCAGCAAAGGGTGACCTATCGAATAATGTGACGCCTGAGGTCTTCATATTATATTTTAGTGTTGTACAACGAAAAAGTTAAATGGCTGGTCGCCCAAAAACATTTGGTAGGCTACTAATTTTTCTTTCTAGACACGTGTTTTAAGGGGAAATTACATTCGTCCACGGTCCTCGAACCTTTGGAGTTAAAGGAATTCGTCGTCACTCGTCACACATGCCGATGTAACGCAACAGAGGCAAGACGGCTCTTGGGGGCTCCTTATAAGGAGTAGCAGTCTAGCAGACACTACAGTAGAGCAAATCAAATGTTCTTCTAAACACTGACAGTCAGCTACCCTAGTAACCCTACTAGAACTAGTCACGGTAAACATGTGGAGACATTGGTCTTGTTTTAATCCGAGGTAGTTTCTACACGAGCTAGACTTTCTGGTTTGTAGAAGCGTTGTGATTGTTGGAAAAAGCCATGGAAAAAGCATGTTCAATGATTTGGCGCCCCCTGTCTTAGAAATAGGTTAAGTGCAGTCGATTCTTCCACGCCGTCACTCACAACCAATGTTAAAGAATCCTTGATCGCGCGAACTTAAAATCGCTATTTGCGGTGGATCACGGGAGTGTTTCAATCGGAAATATGTATTGACTAATAGACTCACTCGACATACCGTAATATACAGCATGTTGAATTGTAGGTCTTGGAATGTATATAAACCCATACAGACCCACATTGTCACCGTCAGGGGGTATAGCTCAGTGGTAGAGCATTTGACTGCAGATCAAGAGGTCCCCGGTTCAAATCCGGGTGCCCCCTCATTTTGATATATTTTTTGCATTGCTTGCTGATTGTTCTCTGATACAATGTCTGGAGTATAAATATTGATTGGACCACTGGACGTCTGGTTTAATAGTTATTTAGTGGATATTCTCAGTCGTACCCTCCACGATCTGCGTCATTTCATTGGTCGCTCTGGGGCAGTGGCCACAACGTAATCTAGTAAGAGAGTGGCGACACTAGCGGTTGACTCCCATTGTAACAATTGAATGCGGAAGTGCTCATTCTATCTCAATGATATAGTTCCAATGTTTGGAACTATAGCCCATAGGCACCCACTTTGCGGCGAGATCAAAGCGTGCCCCACTCTCCTACTATTCCACTCGGATTATGCATTGGTCTGGGTCTTGTCTTGAGCAACGAAATTCTGCTGTATTAAATAAAACCCTGACATTTTAGGTAAAAATCTGAGTACGGGCCAGAGAGGAGCGGTTAGCAACAAGTGGATTTCCAGGTTGGATTGGATGGATGCTATGTGTGATTTAGCCTCGGTCCCAGGCTTACTTATCTGCGAGTGTGACTGCACTACAAGGCGTGCGTTTGATAGAGTGATAATTAAGTTTACGTTACCCCTCGTCAGCCACTGGTGTCTCGACTCTCGAGGAATGTGAGTATTAATATGACTGGGACGAGACCCCTGGGTTGGGAGGAGTGGATTCAGTTCGTTAACATATTTTGATAACAGAGACCTGTCACTGAGTGTCACCTAGCTGTGGCTGTGTCCACTGTCCACATTCAATATAATATAACTTTTTCACGGCAGTCGGTAGCCATATTCATTTACATAAATAGTCACACAAATGACACCACAGATGTTCACAATTCACAGTCACACTCACAGGTTTATTGAACATTTAGTGGTTGCATTCAACTAGTCAGAGCCCAGCAACTTGTAAAATAGCAGCTGCTCTGAATGGTTGATCTCAGGATATGACAGGAACACCAACATTACTTTAATAGTTGGTTTAATTACTACAATAACACTAACACACACCTGTGCTTACTGCTTGTCCTATTGTTTCATGTAAATATGGCTGCTATAAGGCTCTATTAACTTCTCAAAGTCAATTAATATGCAATATGAGCTGATCTGTTCTGACATTCCATAATATTATGTTGATCTGATCACATCAAACCCTGTACACTCAAGACATGCTCCATATATGGGCAGTACAGAATTAATTCAATATGTTGATCTGAACCCCCATGCCAAAGTGCCAGCGCTCGCTCGCCCAGTAGTCTGCTGTCACCTAGGCGGATGTGTGCACACGACCTCGTCCTAACCTTAGATCTCCATATATGGAGCTGACCTTTTCTGACATTCCATATGTTGATCTGATCACATCAAACCCTGTACACTCAAGACATGCTCCATATATGGCCAGTACAGAATTCATTCCATATGTTGGTCTGACCCCCCCCCCCCCCATGCCAAAGCGCCAGCACTCACCCAGCTGTCACCTAGGCAGATGCGTGCATGTGACCTCGCCCCTTTAGAGCGAAGTCTCTTCTTGCCCTCAGTCGTCTTACCGGTTGGTAGCCTACTTGAGGAAGCCAGTAAAAGCTTATAGGGGTATTCAAAATGCACAAAGGATCCTCTAAAACATTTTAGAAAATCCACAGCAATGCTTGCAATTTACAATTTACAATTATGTAAGTTATAAATTGCACTCATTCAGAATTAACAAGTCTTCACTAGAGATAAATTCGGCAGCAGTGGAGTATCACCCTTCTCTCTATAAGATGCTTGTGACATTTTTGATCATGTATTTTAAGAAGATTGTATGCGATTTAGTAGCTCAGAGACAGTTGTCGATTTGTGAAAGTACAAATTACATCCTAAAACAGACAGACAGACAGACAGACAGACAGACAGACAGACAGGGAATGTTGATCTTAAATCAATCAATTTGTTACACAAATATAAATAAACTCACTACAACTTACCTAGTAGTTGTTTCTCAAAATCACAGTCACAATCTCCTCTCGTGACTGAGAGCTCCTGTGTGTAAGTGAAGGCTTTCGATGATAAGATATTTGGCCAGGTTCAATGGTGGCTCCATGTAGATCCAAACTGAAAGTGTTAACCAGTTAAGCCCTGTATACTTTGTTGTAAGTAAAAAAAAAAATCACACACGTGTGAACTGAGTGGTGCAATTCCCCCCCCCCCCTCTCTCTCTCTCTCTCTCTCTCTCTCTCTCTCTCACTCTCTCTCATTAGAGTCACTACCCCTCTCACTGTTTCTGGCGCCCCCTACTGCTATTATTAAGTCACATACTCATGCTCACACAGACAGACACACACACACAAACAAACAAACACACAGACACACACACAAACAAACAAACAAACAGGTACGAGGACATTGCAAGCTGGTTGTAGGAGTGGTTGCACCACTCAAAAAGAAAGAATAGGTGCACACTAGGGTTCATGTGTTTAAATTACCATTGACCTTTTACATATCAAGCCTCGTATATTAGGAAATGTTTAATGGCTCGTACACGCTGCTATAATATAAGATCTTGTCTTGAGAGCAACAAGTGTCCTCTTGATCTAGAAATTAATTGTGCCAGCTAGCTCCTACTGTGTCCTTCTCAGCCTCTACTGTCTCACTCAAGAATTAGAATAAGAAATTCTGCTAGTTCTCCGCTTGCTGACAATTAGTATGATACATCCAGTAAAGAGTAAAGGATCCCTGTTCAAAAATGCAATAAATATTTTGAACTGAAGTCTTGGTGTGTGCGACCCACTACCGTTATTTTTTACATCCAGTAAAGGAAAACTAGTAAATATCAGGCAATAATATTGCTGTCAGGCCCTTTCATAGATTTAATTGCTAGTTTATTAATTATGGATTCAGCTATTTGATGTATTCTGTACTGTCTTGAAAGAATACCTGATCCGAGAGTATCCCCTACAGACCCAGCTATACTTGAACAATGTTTTTCATCCAAGGAAAAAAGTGAAAGACAATTTCTGGCAATAGACCATGTAGCTGGTTTCAGTCAATTTAAACTGTACCTGACTGTAATCTAAAACACAGGACATGAAGGCACTGATCAAAATTGCTGGACTGTGTGTTGTGTTTTGAACTTTGTTATATAAAAGCATACCACATATATGTGTGTATATATAAAAACTGACCACAAGATTTTATTGGAGGATGTTTGAACAGAAATTATCAACAATGGTTCTAAAATGCATCAAAACAAATATTCCTGGTTCTCGCAGAAAAGTTTCTGATAATCTTTATAATTCCTATCTGTTATATAGTTGAATATCTGTTATAGCATGTCAAAGCTATAGCATTTTATAAAACAATCATTGCTCACTTTAAGACATTTCATAAAACAATTCATTCATGAAACAAACAAAACAAACACATTGTTTAAGTTGAACTGTACATTGGTTTGCAGTATGAAGGCTAGTTAGTTATCGTCATTCCCTGACCTCCCCATGCCTTGGTAGGTTGTGGACAGGTACACACAATTGCTCTGAACAATCCCACATGGTACTGTGTATAGTCAGCTTCCTCCTGGGCCTCCCTAAGGCCCTGACCTCAATCCCGCTGGATGACATGGAGAGTTTCGTGATGGTAATGAGCAAGAGAAAGAGAGAAACAAGAGCTACAAGAGCAGTTACAGTAGACATCGTCCAGCCACCAAGTTTGGCGTAAAGGGCATTCTTTGCCATAATTACGCCTCAGCTTCCATGTTTTGTCCCTTTTTTGTAATCCCTTTCCAGTCCTCAAGATGGTACCCTTTCATGTCATCTGTGCCGTGGTGGAAGTCCAGCCCCCTTAGCAGCACTGCTCAGCTTCAATGAAACCCTCCTTTTCATGACCCCCAAGCTCGACCTCGGCATAACTCGAGTGACAGCCCTGGTTGCGGAACTTCATAGATGGCCAGTAGTTATTGGTGCGTCGCTGTGAAAGAAGAGACGTCATTCTCGGATATGAGAAGAGGTCAGTACAAGCTATTTTCAACCATTTAAGGCCTATAATATATACATACATGTACAAAATAGGGATGCCAAATTGACAGTGGTGGTTAAAAGGTGTGTGTGTGTGTGTGTGTGTGCATGCGTGCGTGCGTGAAGTTGACACAGGCATTTATGCATGTCAATTTGGCTTTAGATTTATTTCTGAAGAACGGAATACATCAAAGTAATCTGTGGAGAGAGTTCTTCTTTTCACCTGCATGAGGTAGAATGGTGGAGCAACTGTGGGGTGAGTGTTAATGTAGTAGACAGCCAGGAGGGTCAGAGCTACAAGCAGAACCAGGGCAGCCACAACGCCTGCAATGATGGCTGTGTTCTCACTTCTCCCGTTGGGGTTTGGAGGTCCTGTCTGTAAGTCTAAGAGAAAGACGAGAACTCACAGTTGGCCTACATCAGTGGTTCTCAAAGTTTGTCATGTCAAGGACCCCATATAAGAAAAAGTCCTTCTGCACACCTACAATGGACAGGTGCGTCGGATAACTGGAACTGATAAGTAGAGGAAAAGAATCCCGCACACTGTCTTCACTTGAGTTTAGATTTTATTTAGCAACGTTTCGGTCATCAGACCTTCATCAGGCATAAAGAAGAACTGACAAACAGTCAGCATTAGTACAACTCTGGGATCAGCGGGGGCCAATCAAATTCCCCGCGGCAATCCGTTACCATGGAGAGCTGCCCACAGGTGGTATATTGTTTCCATGATAAAAGGAACATTTATATACAGTGTACACCAAATAGAATAAGATAGCTACAATAGAATAAATCAATCGGTATATTTAAATAAAGCATGTCCCTGGAGGGCATATTAGGTCTGACCTGACATGTATTGGACATTATGCCATTGTGCCACACTATAAATTTCAGCCCGATCCTAGCCCCCTTGACTTCCATTCCATTCAAGTTTTTAATGAGTGTTGTATGCTGGACAGAATGAAAGACAGCTGACCAATATTTGGACTTACATGAGTAACTTTAACATTTAGTTTGGATGAGGTTTTTTGGATTGATCCTTTGACTTATCGTCACTGGATCAGGACCGTTGTACTGTATCTCCATCATTTCAACTTTTCATTTTTCTGTAAATTAATGCCCTCCTGAAAATATAAGCTCACAAGCATGTAGATCGGCTATTTTCATTTTTTTTAAATAGTAATAAAAAAGGAGCCGACTTACAAGGTTTCCACCCGACGGCGACATTATGTTTGTAGGTTTGTGTAAAAAAAAAGGCTCTTTTACCCTCAGTGACAGGGTGGTCCTCGAAGACAGAGGATGGTGTTGGACCCGGGGAAGAGTAGTTAAATGGCCCGATTGATCCCTCAGGTCCTGCCTGGGTGTAGTCCTCACATGTGCCCTTTGCCTGCAAGGAAAAAAAGAAAAGAAAGAAATTTAGATTTAAAGATAGTGACTGATAAATACACATTTAGACTTTAACTGTTGCACACTCTGCTCTGATGATAGGTTACTTCACCTCTTCAGGGCAGTTATAATCAAGCCACTCCTGCCTACGCCGGTCAATTCCATCAGAGCATCTGCGCAGCCAGTGGAAAGGGATGAGAGCAAAGCCACTCATTAAGAAGCTGGTCAATAGCCAGACGCACATCATGTCATACACATCACGAGAACCTACCGTTGAAGCGTGTTGCACCAGCCACAGCCTTGTGTCAAGTTGGATGTTAGGCAGAGATCACAAGTTGTGTGTTGAAGACAAGCTAAGAGAAGCAGCAATAGGTTATCTGTACTGGTGAAGGAGGACGTGAAATTGTGTTGTATTTTGTGTAACGTTGAGTGGTCATTATATGGACATAATACGTACTGGGCAGTGGTGTGAACTCGAAGGCAGATCTGTTACCGATCCTTGTCGTGTCGATCTCAACACGATGATACTCGTAGATGGTACGTCGTCTTGCGTCTGTCAACAGAAAGGTTTATATGGTTGATACGTTTTGTGTGCCTATGCTGTTCCTCAAGGTGTCTTCTGCCAGGTTTTGAATTTTGAAGTGGGCTTATTACAATATCAATACACCTGGGAGTACAAATCCTGCCTGCACCAACATCTCCACCTCCCTTTCCCTCTATGATGAACTGACAATGATGTTCTTTGTCTGGGATTATTTTATCAGTACTGATTATGTAATTCTGTCCTTAACCTTGATTGTGACCGTCGACCTTCAACCATGTCAACTCAAATGTTCTCTGGGTTAGTGGGTACATATGATTCCCAGCAGCTTTCATGAAAATCTGGCCATCCATTCTGAATTTTGACCACCTTGAACGGGACCTTGAGATTTGACCCAAACGTTTGTTCGAAAAGATTTTGTAAGTTTGTCAACATTTTTGTGAAAATTTGTGAGCTGCTATTTCCGAATAAAATAAAACGGGGTTTAAACTGTTACTCGTTTTGCTGGGGATCCCCTGGAGCCCCTCAAGGACCCCTGTGGGTCCCTGGACCCTACCTTGAGAACCAGTGATTTAGAAAACTGACCTGAAGACTGTGAGGAAGGGATGAGGGCCATGAAGGCATCGGACAGTCCCACCTTGACTGGATGCTCAGTGGAGTTGATCTTCTCCACTGGTAACGGTACCTGTCAGAACGGTTGTTTGAACATGACTGAGCAATTTCACCTGAAGATGGACTCCTTTCTGTAAGATTATTGCCTTGTACAGTACTTCAGGCAATAGCTATAGTTTGGTGTTTGGTGTTTGTACAGAGCCATGACCCTGAGGGAAATGATTTCCAGTCGAAAGTGGTCTCATTTGTTCGAATGACAATAAAACTCTTAACTCACAACTCTGTAGTTGAAAACAATGGTCCCATTGCTATGTAGGGCAGCCTGGAATGTAAATGGTCCTTCGGCCTCCCTGCCCTGCAATCGCACCTTGTCCCATTGTACCACAAACAGATTACCTAAGAAAATAGGGCAGAGGTCAAACAATTGTTACATAATCACCTAATCATAATTATCGAAATTTTCACAATCACAGTCAATTGTATAAATGTTATTATAAATGTATTATTTTCCCAAATAGTGGAAATAGAAAAAGCTTAGATATATTGTTGTGTTATTAGACACTTCCACGTCGCGATGCAATATGTTGTGAGACTATCGACTTTTTTTTATTATTTATTTAAAATGATTAAATATGGCCTATTTTGTTTTAGTAAATTATTTGATTACTGGTATGGGTCATTTCTGACTGGCATGTCATTTCTTTAGTGCCCCTAATGCCTAAAGTCACCCCGCGATACGGCAAATATGTCTTGAGTCATAGTTTCGGGGGCTTTGTCTGAATACCCGTTGTACCCGTCTACCTGTGTCTCTTTCATGCCCATATATGTAGAATAGATCTCTGACATGTATATGTCAGACCTTGTCCCTTTTATGCCCATATATGGAGATCTGGACAACTATATCCAAACTACTCGACTAACTCTTGAGTCCTTGCTAATGCGCATGTGGAATTTGAAGTCGGTCGGTCCCATATATGCACATGACCACTAAAGACTAAAGGCCTATTCATAGTCTGGATTTTCGGTGGTAAGGTGACCACCGCTCCGGTGGTGAGCTGACCACCGGAGCTGAAATAACGTTGAGCGGTGGTGAGTAAAAACAGAGAGAAGGACTGGGGGCGGTGGCGGTGGTTTGCTCTTCACCGCGGCTCGTGACGTCATGTTGTAGTTCGGTGGTCACCTAACCACCGTAAATCCAGACTATGTATGAGCCTTAAGCTTCATCCCTCTCAAAACAGACTGATTCAACTACTTCTAACCCTGAGGACCATGACATGACCCACCTTTTTCCAACACATTTTGCTAGTCTGGGATGGCTCAGGCTAGAGGACAGGGTTCAAGGTTCAACTCCCAAAAATGGGATGGGTGTAAGTGCTGTTATTAAAATGTTAACTTTAAAAATGGCTAAAATATAAAAGTTCATGGTCATAAGCTCATAAAGCATAATTCATAGTAATTTCATGATGTGTACAATAAATATGTGGTTCATAATTGATTTCATATAAGGTTAAAAATGTAAAACATGTGATAACTTTCTGAGGCAGAGCCAAGTTCTCTGTCTGTCAAGTAGCAACACTGGACAATGATGGACTGATTGATGCATGATTGCATGGCATTGCACACAGGTGCTACAAACCGTGTCTCACTCATTCAGGCTCTGGTCTACTAGGAAGCAGCACACTGAGAACACAGTTCAGTGTGTTACAAACTAACGTCTGAAGCCAAAACAGACGGTCAAAGAACATTCGAAAGACTATGAAACACAAGCTTCAAGGACCTCTTCCACGACAAGCGGCCAACGAGGTATTATTATGTTTAGATTAGTATTTTGTTGCGTTGTTTTGATGGACACGTTCACCTGCGCTTTGCGCATTTCCTTGTGTTTGTTTGGTCAATATTATATGTACTGCGATGCACTTTGTTGACCGATTTATGTGCTTATTATTTTTGTGTGAACATAGTTCTCACGGCATGGAACAACTGGGATGAGAAGAATGCCCAATAAATGCCCGTTCATAAAGAACCGCCTGTGTCGTCAATGTTGGGGGGAGAGCTACAAATTTCAAGATAGTCAAAGGGGCTCTGCCCTCAATGCCTGCAATACCCTCATACTTGACTAACTACCTCACCAAAGTGACCGACACCCATAGCCACAACACTAGAACAAACATAAACAAACATAAATTATCATAAATTCTACTGCACTGCCACCAAAGTGTGGAATGCCCTTAAAATGTTTGGATCACTGGCTTCCTTCAAAAGGGGCCACCTTTCAGGAAGGCAAAAGGCCTCACTTCTCCCATAAAAAGGTGATGGCATTCACTGCGTTTTTTCTTACCTCCCCCCCACCCCCTTTTCGACTCTCTGCATATGTGTTATTTTTATGCTATGTTGATGAATTGAATAGGATCACAATAGAAACAAGTTCCCAGGACTTTTTTGTGTTGAACTTTTAACTCAAATCTCTGACTGTACCATTTTCTTTGTCTAATAAAGTATTAAATCGGTAATTCTTATCTTCCAATGTTCAATGGAAAAACACAATTAATTCATGAATGGCAATTATTTATTTGTATGACAATTAATCATCAAAAATTTAAATTGAAAAACCACCCACCATTGTCCATGTACCTCACTGTTGAGTTTGTGGAGAAGCTGGGATCAAAGTTAGCCATGAGAGGAGCGATGTACTGTGTAGCAGTCAGCATGCGATGGGTGATCTCCCCCGTAAAGATGAACCCTAAGAAAGGGCAGGATCAAAGGTTCAAAATATCAAAATCACACCTGGTAGCAAAAACTAAAGTCTTGACGTTGTTCTGTTTCATTGCCATTGTTATGTCTGGCTTTGCAGCGAGGAGATTCATAAAACACCTGGACCAGTTGAGCTGTTATTAATCCATTTTGTTGCTCCAGCACTAATCATTTCTCACTTTCATTTCATTTCAGCTGGATGTGAACTGTGGACTTCAGAAGATGATACCTCAGGGAATCGTTCAATCGTTCAATGTCAAAATCCTGGAACTCTGCCATTCAGGTGAGACTAACGCATCTTGTCACAGTGGTGATGAGAGAAAGATAACTACTTAAAAAGATAAACTACTCAAATATGTTCATTGTTGACCAGGGTCTCCCAGGGGTCTATACTTATTACTTGGTCACCTCCTTTCCTTCAACACCAAATCAGTTAGCAAAGAAATATCCAAAATCGATGTTGTGAGCTTGTAGAACTGCTATTTCTGCAAATGTTCGCTTACTACAGTACTTGTGCCTTGACGCCCCCTCAAAGGGGACCATCTCGCCTACTCAGTCAAGACTGCCAGTTTAAAAGGGAAAAAAAAACTTCTGATACTTTGTATCAGAAGGGTTTCGGGGGCATCAAGCCTTCCTCGGCGTGTAAGTAGCCAGTGGTCATGTCTGCTGTCGGTAAAAATAAATAATTATTTAAAAGAAGAAAAAAAACTCAGCGTCCCATCATGCACCTGGGCACAGTGTGAAGCTCAACAGTGCCACTTTGTCACCTGTTGGTACTCTAAACATACTTACATACATGACACAGGGACAGACATTGCTGGGCATTGGAGTGGCTGCCTGCCTATGGTTTCCACTCAAAAAATGCGCCCATGCAATTTGCAAGTCGCCCCCTGTACTTAAGGGAAAACATGGTTTGTTCAAATCTGGCCTGTTGCATTAATAGACATATGGTTATGCTTACCACCAGTTGCTATGGTGATCTGTCTCAGGTAGTGTCCATAGAAAGGGAAATCAAAGGAAAGTGCCACCCGCTACAAAGGAAGAGAAAAAATAAAGTGTTATCGACCCCCCCAAGGGGATCCCGGCTCAATACAGCCACCAGGGATGTGATCCATACAGTTGGTACAGTCTGCATATAACAGCAGCAGTAGAATTAAGCCAGAACGAGTCCAGAACATATTGATATTGATGCATATAGCGTGTACAATATTACTCGGTGTGCCAATAAACGGGATATCTACAGGAGTGTGAATAGACTTGTATACTAGTACACAAGAACATTTTGAGCCTAGTAGTTCATACTTTGTTGTTCTACAGTGCCCATGCCAGTCGGGCATATTAGGTATAGCAGCACCACTGCCATATAAATTACGCCAATACACGTGTGTGTGTGTGTGTGTGTGTGGGTGTGTGCGCGCGTGTGCGTACTGTAATATATATGTAATTGTTTTTCATCATTTGCCTCTCCTTTCCCTTTGAACCCCCTGGCGCCCGCTAGTCTAGCGTAGCCAGACAACTATTCCACAATCTCCTAATGCTAATATAGAGTCTGGAACTACACCTCCTGAAATCCGAGACAGGAAGCTGGCATCTGTTCGGCATTTCCATTCACATAAACATCTTTACAATTACGCAGTGCCGAGCATTGCGATGTTCGATGGAGACGATTCAGCGTATTTCAAGCTGCGTCCCGATAGGCACAGAATCGTAAATCATGTTTTGGAGTGAGCGTTTACCCCAACTGCCACTCAACGGGGCTACTGGCCAATCACTTTGGGATGACACGGGCTGTGGGGGAGGTGGGGCATCCGCTCTCCCGCTTAATAATTCTCTGAGTTTCCGTGCTCCAGACTGTATGACAAGGTATATGAAAAATGAGATAAATACACCGATGTCATTTTCGCTATCATGCAATTCCAGAGAGCAGATTCGTCACACCATGGGAGCCAAACTACAAAGTTCGGTGGAATGCTTTGGAGTCAATGAGAGCCCAGTGACCAGCACATGAACAAACTTCTGAATGACTAAGACCGTTGTAAAGTAATCACTTCTGGAAAATAATAGAAGACATAATAACACATTATTGTCTGCTGTGTTGCTTTTCGATTTTATAGAGGTAACTAAAGAACACAAAATACGTTTCTGAATGTACCAAGTATTGCGAGACTGTCCACCGTTTCCTGTCTGGCAGCCAAATCTTGTGATACCTCTGAGACAGAAACGATACCTGCCGTTGTTTAGATCCTCAAATAAAATGATGTACTGTCTACTACTGTGCACATCGAAAAGCAAGTGATTAGAAAACAACCTGTGAAATGTCTTCTTTTATATTCCTGAACCGATTATATGACAAAGGTCTCAATTGTTCAGAAATAATGTGTGTTCATGAGCTGGTCCAGCCGGCCCCATTCACTGCCATGTATTCATGGAACTTCCGGTGTGATGAAAGTGGGCATGAAAGTGTCATGGCGTACCATGATGTCAACGGCCTCTCTTCCTTCTGTGAATAAATTCCTTTCTGTATGACCGGAAGCATTTGGAAATTGTGGGGAAGGCGGCAATCTGGCCATGCGAGACTAGGCGCCCCTTAATGCCCAACAGTTTAAAAACCTGTGCGCGTGCGTGTGCGCATGCGTGGGCACATGCGTGTGTGCATGGTCTCATCTCACCGCTGCCTGGCGGTGGTTGTTGGACAGTATGGCGTGGACTCTGACTTGGCCATGCTGCAGCGTAATCAGGTCTACCCACAAGTCCTCTGTCCGTCTGTCCGTTGGACCAAAACTCTGCCATCTGTAGTACTCTTTAGAGTCCTCCTGTCAGATGGGAGGGAACGCGTTAGTCATGGCAGTGGTGGAAGAAGTACTACTGAGATATTTTACTTTCTAAGTAAATGTAGCAATTCCACAATGTAGAAATACGCTGTAGTCAAAATGCATTTGAGTGAAAGTATTGGCATCAAAACTTATTTAAAGTACAAAAAGTAAAAGTACACAGAATGTCCCATTTCACGGGTTTTCTGAAAATAATTAAGTATTTTGAGAATGGCAGATCTACAAGCTCGCAGATTGGCTGTTTTCATATAGCCAATAGGGCTGAAATGGCTAATGAGAGTAAAGTAAAAGCAATGAAAATTGGCAGTACTTGAGTACATGAACTTTCCACCATCTCTCGTTAGGGTAGAAACTGACCTATAGCACTACAGTATATGGTTTGTCCTGGTGTTGTTTTGTTTTGATCAGGTACAGTTTAGTTCACTTCAGCAATATCTGTTGCTTTGATCATTTGTGGTTTCAATAATATGTTTTTGTCAGCCTATTAACCTACAGTATTAAACCTAATGTGATTGGGTGATATGTCTTTGTGATAGCCATGATTCAGCTGCAATCCGGTGCTTAATTTAATGAACGAGATGCTACATTATATGTATGGTATGTTGGTCTCCCTACTCTTCCATTGAGAAAATTCAACCAGTGTTGCCAGATTGTGTGAGAGAAATAAGCACCCAGGTCCATGAAAACAAGCCCAAAAGAAGCCTGATTAGGCTATTTGAAAATAGGCCATCTCCAAGCTCACAATTGCGACGCATTGTGAGCTTGTAGATCTGCTATTTTCTAAACAATCATGGAAAATAAATGTGACACAATCTGGAATATTCTTTGAAACATTGTATCAACAACACACATCTTGTATCGGGGGTTCCTGGCACAAAATATGTGAGAATCACTGGTTTAAACGACATTAGGAAACAAGCCCAAATATAAGCAACTACACTTTAGAAACAAGCCCAAAAAACCTGCATCCCGCAACTACCGATATTTACAAGCAACTTTTCTGTACAACAAAGCCCAAAGTCCCTTATAATAAGCAGACTGATTTCAACCCTGGTGTCGGTTAGGAGGAGACCTTAGGAGGTCAGTTGACAGTTATTTGAAGCGGATATACAGATGCGCCATCATCTTTGTCGCAGTTCGGACATTGTTGCAATTATGCCTCTCCATCAGGAGAGGGAGGCAACAGGACAAGATTGGTGGCACGACATGACACATGAGCACTTCATTGACTGTATATATGCTCCACAGCATGTACCACCTGGGGGAGCTGTTTACGCATGATGGCGCACACTATCTCTCTGCCTGGCGTTCTTCACAACAGATCTGCGATCCTGATGGCATTATTAATGCACGGTGTGCGTGAAGGTGACAGAGAGCAATGGTGCTGGGGTTTAGGTGTGGGCTGAGAAAGTGGAGCAGTTAAATGCAGTGTTCTCGCTGCCTCTCCGACTGCTCCATATACAGCCAATGACCCACTTTCTATCCTATCTCGGCTCCACAACACTGGCCTGCATGTGTTGAGATTTGGAAGGTGGGAGGGGGGTGTCTTCTCTAGGCGAGGAGAGGGGAATAGACCCTTGCACTTTTTTCCAAGAGTATATCTCTGATTGATTTGTTGGGAGAAGATCCATGGTGATGGGGGAGAGGTGGAGGGATTCACAAATTGGGATCGGACACAAGCAGCAAACGGCACAGGACATTATTCTGTCCGACGCCAAGTGAGTCATTCACAAACACGCACGCACAGACATGCACATGCATGCACACACACAAACCACACTTAAACAAACACTGTAAGTTGGCAGGACAAGGCCGCAGTCTGTTTCCAATTTGCACCGTGGGGGGAGTAAGGAGATGAAGTGAAACACAATTTATTTGGTGGAAATTCTACTCTGGCTGTTTCAAGTGAAGGAGGATTCTGGTATTGTAAATAACACAAACAAAGCCTCGTCATATATGCACGCACAACACACACGTGCGCACACACACAAATTGTAAATGTGTCTGTGTAATTGAACTCTGACAGTGTACAAATGTCATTTGTTAATTGTGCACACACACAGACACACAAAGCATAGAAAGTCATACAAAACAAACAATGCACCTGTCTGCGTGAGCCAATTATCATCATAACGAGAACTTCTGCTTTATATTACTAGAGCGGTGCCCCGTGGGGCCTCTAGTCTACAGCAGTGCACGTTGGGCACTGGCCTACTTGGAACGATGCAAGTTGGAAATGCATGCCCCACCCAGATATTATGCGTTGGAGCGAACAGGCGAACGGTTCTCGAGTTACGTGGATTGCACACAGACAGACAGACAGACGTACAGACAGATGTACACTTGTACAGAGACTTGGTGCATTTATAGATAGATGTTCAGGGCCTGGGGCCAGGGCTGTGTGTTGTGTGTGTACCGAAAGGGAATGCTTCCTGGAATGTTCTAATTCAACAAGCCTCACCACTTTCGGCAATGTAGAACATTGAGTCTATGACCTTATTTGGCCCTGAAGTCGTTATTGTAATGATTTCCTTTTCAGACGGTTAGGGAATGACGGCTGAAATAGAATTATGTGAGGTAGTAAATTGCTCTCTTCTAGGAGATGATATACTGGCTTTGGCTTACTAATTGATTAAGGAAGATAGCTAGTAAAATTACGGATTGCTGGTTCAAATGGCCAGTACCATCAACAGACATTTTAGACAGCGGTGGACAGTGGTTATGCTAGATTTGCAACCTTTTTCATATCAAGACTCGTTATTTATTTGGCATTTGATCCACGGACCACCATTTGATGAGATTTAGCCTCAACCCAAAACGAAAGAATATATTGTTGTCGGTGAACACAATTCCATGCTGTTGGCAAACGTTAATCAAAATAACAATTCTTCTACATTCTCTGTGTAGACTTCTTGTAAATTAACTAATGCAGACATTAAACAATAAGGTAACTCTTGAGAGCGTAAAATGAAACCAAAATGGACCCGTACGGGTCCATTTTGGTTGACTTTACGCAAGAGTTAAAGATCTGGTGAGACGTAAGAGGGCAGGAGTCAACCCACAGAGCCTAGTCCTTCCACGCGCCAGATTTATCTACCTCCCAGTCCCGTGAGAGTAGTTCCAAAGCAACAGATTGTGTGGCCCTGGTCTTTCCCTAATGGGACTGATCGAGGGTAGCTACTGGGACCTAAGTCGGGACTTGATCACCCCGGCTGGGTCACCTGAGTGAGGGGTATGATGTTGCAAGACCCGAAACCCCGATGACCTTGGATGGGATACATCACTGAGGATATGTCCCAGGTGCATCCGTGCAATGTTCTTTCGTCCTATAAAGGGTCCATTTGGTTACCAACTCTCCATCATTTAGCTGGGGACCACCTGGAACCCCCTCAAGGACCACTGGTTGGAAACCACTGCGCTAATAAATTGCCATGAGCCCTCACCACCACGCGGGTCAGGTTGTCGGGCAGCGTGTCGATGGCAACCCCTCCGCCATTGGTGCTGCGGTCCACCCTTCTCTGGCCGTGTTTCGGCGGTGTCTGCTGGTCCCTTGGGGCTCTGTGCAACGCTGGCGGAGCCGTGTCTGTCCGCAGGCCTATCCTGCTCTGTTCATCTGAAACGAGAGCGTTGAGGTAATGGTTATTGTGAAGGAACATCACGACATGAACCCAAGAAGACACCCACACTTCAGTGGAGTGCCGTGTTGAACTGTATGCAGCGTAGAGGTGTCGTTCCTGTGTTTTTTTGTTTTTAAGGGACCAAGCAGTTTGGTCAAGTCTGTTTTTTTCTTCTCCTCCCGCCATTTTGAATTATATGAGAAACTGTTCAAATCTATCTCCTCCCAGGATCTTTGATCAAAATGCACGAAAAGTTGTGACATGATTTTTTGTGACTGAAAAATTGCTGTTTTGTGAAAGTTCGTCTGCCCATAATACATACATGCAACGTCATATGCTTATGAAACTGTACAGTATGGTAGAGGGTCATGCCAAATAGCACTGAAACCAGTCTTACTTTAATTGACCAAAGGGGGGCGCTACAGCATTTTTGTTTTAAATGAAACCTTTGAACAGGCATAACTCATGCCTCGTTTGGCCAAAAGTCATGTCACTTGTTTCCACATGTTCCGTGACTTATGGAGAACACATCTGTCACTTTGATCAGAAAGCTCCGCCCTCAGATATTCCGCCATTTTGAGCAGTTTGAAAAATGTTTATACAGGTATAAACATTTTGAGCAAATTGCTCAAAAATCCAGGCACAAAATCAGGTCTGATTTTGTGCCTTTTGTACAGAAACACACTGTAGTAATGTCCAAAACTAGGAGAATTGTTATCAAAAACACTGAATGATTTTTGTGTTTACAATATAACAACTGACAATAGATGGCGCTCCTGCTTTGGACCACAAGTTTGTGGGTTCAAATCTGGGCACTGCATGCCAACTCAGCGTATAAGTCTTCAAACACTGCCCCCCCCCCCCCCCCCCACACACACACACACAATTAAAAACTGACCCTGTTACAATTGCATGGTCTTCTTTATCTCAAGTTCAATCTTCCATGTTTCTATGGCTTATTGTGCATATTGTTCTTATTGCTTATTGCCTTCCTGCTTGGTCCCGCCTTATCGCTGCTTGCAGCTATATATATTTACAATAGTAGCCTACTTCTAGCAGCCTACTGTGAATAGTAGCCTACTTCAGATGACTGAACAGCGAATGCAACTATGTTACAGAACTTAATGTGTTGACCTATGCACTCAGTCTTCAGTAGAGGCCCGAACTTCTAGTTCTTTGAATGAACGTGAGTCTAATTATTTTAAGTAAAGTAAAAACACATTTTAGGAAGCTTCACAAAATGCAGGTTGAAAATGCTGGATTTTCTCAACAACGTATCAATATTTTCGAGGGAAAGTTAGAAACATGGACTCCTGAAATCCTGTCATTGGAAATCTGTCTGTAATACGTCGAACCAAAAGAACAAACAAAATCAAAACCACACAGAGATATATTTTGCTTTCATCCCTCTGTGGCTACATCTGGTCCTCACTGTTTAGTCATCTGGATCATTAGCAGGCAAACTTGTACGCAGATGATGTTTAGCAAACCTAAATGCAATATCTCGGACACAAAACGACAACAAAAAATCAGCAGACCCATAAAAGACACACATCAGGGGTGCTAGCCCCTCCTATGCCCAGCTTTGTGTGTCTGTGTGTACCACGGAATGTGATGATTTGATTGGCTGAGCACGGAATGTGATGATGTATGATGATAAGAGCGCACCTCACTTAACACAAGTGTGATTTTTTGAGTGGTGCAACCACTCCAAGGAACAGCAATGTCCGTGTCAACCGTGTGTTCAACCGTGTGTGTGTTCATGTGTGTGACTATGAGCACCAGTACCAATGAGTACCAAAAGTGGTGCTGTTGTGCCAGAAACAGAGAGAGAGAGATAGTGCTGCACTGTTGCCTGCTAATGAGAGAGAGGGGTGTGATTTTTTAATACTGATAGGCTGCAGTAGATCCCAGGGAGGAAAATAATGGAATGTGTCATGTGTGTTTTGGCTGAACATTTTAGCCTGGTACTGTTAGCCTATTAATTGTGTTAGATATGCTTTGAACTTCCTTTGGCATCCCTGACCTTCAGAGAGAGTGTGTGTGTGTGTGTGTGTGTGCGCGTGCGCGTGTGCGTGTGCGTGTGCGTGTGTGTGTGTGTGTGTGTGCTCGCGCATCTGTTTTCTCCCACCTTCAATTGTCTGGTTTTTAACGCCATCTGCTCAACACATTACAGACTCACTGATGTCTTTGTTTTCATATTCACTATGCTCGAGAAGGAATGCATTTCTGTTTTCACTGATGTGTGACTCACATTTCCATTCAACCACGTGTACCGAGTTGCTAGATCAGCAGACATTGTTATGATCGTTAACAGGGTGAAAGGTCTCTGTTTTCTCCCTGGATGAGGAAGCAATGATGTGTTTAGGGAACAAATCCAGTTTGCTGTCACCATTTTTGTGGCGGCCGTGGTTCTATAAATTTGGCTGTTAAACCAACGACCCTGTCATGAATATCGTATGTCACAGGGTGCTGTTTTCAAAATCCTCCAGGGGATTTGAGAGAGAGTGGAACACAGCCACAATCCCTCGCCAGAAAGGAATAACCAGGGTTTTATTTGCATGGGGGGGGGGATCCAAAATTGTTGTTGATTGATTTTGCTGATTGCATTGTGAGCATAGCCTAGTTTCACTTTTTGTTGCATGAAGTAGACAGGGCTTAAGTGGTTAAAATGTTTTAAAGGTATGACTACTAATGACCTTTAAACCCAACCTGATCATGGGACCCAAAGGAACGTGATGGGAACATATCCACTCAGGTCAGGTTGTGATACATTTTTAATTCAATTGTTTGGGTTCGAGTGATTGCTGAGTTACTACTATTATGAACAATTTATCACTAGAATATACTATTTTGGCACTTGAGAGTGGCTGGAGATTTTCTTTTGACAATATTTTGTCTCTCCAGATTCAGGTCCGGTCAAGCTCCAATATGGGGTACACTACACTCCCACGCAAGTCACAGAATAAATCAAGTGAGTTTTCTAGAAAGTGGAGAAGAATAGAAGGGGAAGTGAGGGAAATGTTCGTCGACTACCTTTTTCCAGTGACGAAAACTAAATGGAAACTAAATGAAAACTAAGCTATGATGACTAAAACGAAGACTAAATATACTGACAATTTCGTCAACAAATAAAAACTAGACAAAAATGTTAGGAAGGGACTAATAGCAGATCTACAAGCTCACAACGCGTCACGCTGTGACGCGTTGTGAGCTTGTAGATCGGCTATTTTCAGCAAGTGTAAAACGGCATCAAGGACCACCAAAACACATTTTAGCCGACTAAATCAACTGTAGATTTAGTCGACTAAAATCCTATGATATTTAGTCGAGTAAACCAGACTAACTCTAAGACATTCCAGGTGACTAAAATGTGACTAAAACTATTCAAGAGACTATGACTAAAACTAAAATAAAAATGTACTGCCAAAAACAACACTAAAGTGAGGAGGGAGTAAAACGGAGGGAGACGGGGGAGCGAGAGGGAGAGTGATATACACTAGACAGACCGAGAGGAAAAATGGGACAGAGAAAGAATTGAGAGAGAATGGACACACAGGGGACCTGGTGTTCTAATGAGGAGTTGCGTTTACTTACGGTGCAGTGGAAGCTATATTTCTACAGCTTCAGAATAACTGAGTGCTAATTGGGTCAATGTGGCTCAAGCTCAACACCACTAAACAGCTGAGGAGGTTCCAGCCAGGCAGGATAGAAGGATAGAGAGGAGGAGGAAGTGAAGATGGAGACAGTGAATTGTTAGGTGGACAGAAATATCCCCATTGTTAACGTGCACATCATTGGGCATGTGAAGCATCAGTAGTTACTCTTAGTTACTAACATCATTGAGTTATTGTCTGAAGGAGGAAGCCAAACAAAATAAGTTTTACCCTTATGTACCTGTACACAAGATGTAACAAAGTACAACCATGAACCTACATGTCATTTTATTATTAAAAATAATAGGCAATCGTGACAAAACTGATGTGTTTTGGCTACAAAACCTTCCTAAGTGTAATCTACACCGTTTGTTGTCTGTTTTTGTCATGATGCTTAATAAAATGTCAAGTAAGCCTACCTGAATGTACGGAGCCCTGAGAGAGATTGAGCCATTGAGAGAGATATAATGTGAGTGCTGCTGGCTATAATTATTTTTATTATGATGTAGTTTTCGAGCTGAGCAACGGGCACTTTTTTGTTATGTTGTTTTTGTGAATGGAGTCACATTCTCTCTAGTTAAAGCATCAGTAGTTAACCAAGGTGTGATGATGTGCCCAGGAGTTGTAGGCCTACAGTGAAAGTGAACAGTTGTACAGAAATGACTGGTTTATCATGCAATGGTTGGGAATAGCAAGTAGCTTGCAGAATTTGCTGTTACAAATATCCATTGTGCTGCACCTATGCCTTGGCAAGAGGATAACCACATAGCCCCTCGGAGCACATGCAAAGAGTGTGCTCAGAACATAGAGGTGTCTGGTTTCACTGCCCATACATGTGCCATTTTATGCCAAAAGCAGTGTACCTCACATCCTGTGTGTAAATGCCAAATGGACCCCCAAAACGTCACAGACAGAGGAGAGGCTCTATGGCACAGGCCCCTGCAAGTCTGGGGGGTGCTGGGCCAGGACTGGGCCTCAAAAGCAGGGAAATCGACTTTTTGATGGTGTGGCTCTGGCAAGAGCCTAGCTGTGTATAACAGGGCTTGTGTGTCTGTCTGTGTATGGAGTTAATCTTGCAAACCCTGGCCCAAATAGTTTGAGAACTATTGAACTGAAAGTGCATTTTTGTACTACTAAGTGTGAGCTGTACGAGTGTACGTACACACATTTCGGCTATTCAGCCATAGCCCCAAATGTGATGACCTCATCACATTTGTTATGACGGCTATAGCTGTTTTTTGCCCAAGGAGTGTTTTTCGTGCAAAACAAATGCTTGCAATGGATCCAGAATCATGAAAAACCCCTAGTTTGAACGGTCGATTTTTTTGTGTGCCATATATAGGTTGTTAAATTTCTCAATGCTGACAGCCGGTCTGCAGGTGGATTCATGTACTTTGATTACACACGCCAATATTCCATAATGACACTTCTTTTACCAAAAAAGTGCCTTGCAGCTCCAGGAGTGCATCCATTTTAAGTGTGGGTGATTGGGGTGAACTGTCACCCTTAGTAATACGCTGTAAGGCATTAACATACAAAAAACACCACTAGCGACAACTAGCGAATGGCTAGTGGTCCGCAGACCACAGGGTGGGGAACCGCTGCCTTTCGGTACCCGTTGAGCTGCATGGCAGACAGACCCACAAACCCTGGCAATGTTGGCAGGGTTCCGACACAGGAACCGACACGGCGGCACGGATTTGAACTCTGGCGACCAAAGATCTGAGTCACCTAACATTTGGAGGCATGAAACACAGCAGCTGTGTCCACCCTTTTCTGCTCCCTGTGTCTGCATTGCAGCAACCCATCTAGTGGGTGTGGGATTCACACAGCAAGAGCCAAACTAGGCCAAGCATTTTGAGCAACATGCATGCAGTTAATTGCATTCATTCATCCATCCCTCAATCCCCCCCCCTCTCCCCTCCCGGTGGACTTTGTGTCTGTAGGACAGTGATTCTCAACCTTCTTATTTTATTTCGAGGACCCCCATTTTATATGCATTATGCCACTAACCCACATTTCATACAATTAGTATTTAAATGTCTGAGACATAAAAGAAATGGAGTAACTCATTTACTGACCAAAAAAGGAATATTTACTCGTGAGCCATAAAAATTGGCCTGACCCAAAAATGGGTCCCGACCCACTGTTTGCAAAACATCTAGGATTGGCGTTCAGAAGGCTTGAAATCCAGATTTCTCGTATGCCTTTTTCTTGAACGCGACCGACACTCGGGATTCTGCAGTGTATTAAACAACATTTATGAGAGCTGTCAAGGAAAGGGGACGAGGCTGCAGTTTGAGAGCAACCTGTAATGGCCCGGCGCCAGCATGAGATAAAGACTAGACAGGAACGAGCAAGGCCTACGTTCTTCCATCGAGACAACAGCTGATGATGGTCTTTCAGTGTGTTCAGTTTTCCATTGGATATGGCCCTCTCATGAAAAATCTATTCCTTTTTTCCCCCTCTTTTATAAAGCACCTCCTGTTGGGTTCACGGACAGCACTCAGCAGGAATTGCACTCATGTATTAAGAGTCAAGCAGGGGTACGGTGACCTCGGCAAACGTACAAAGCACCACTAGAGTCTGGGGGAGTAAAGTCGAGGTCGCATGAACGCAGCGGGCCCACATGTATACTTCCTCCACAATGAGACACTCTCTTAAACTGAAGAGAGCGCCTTTTGTTCTTGCTACCATGATGTACGGTCCAAAGTTATAAGAGAAACTCTCAGGACACAAACAAGGTCTTGGCCGTTGCCTCATGGCAATGTCAATACGAGGATTAGTGAGATTAGTTGAGCATTTGCCGTTTCCCATGCAGCGAACACTAATATTAGTAGAATAATCATGACTCCCAAAGGTCGTGACGGGAGGCATTCATCTGTGTGACTGCCAATGTAGCACGTACAGTGGATTTGTACTGGCTTTATTTCATAAACTATGTTAAAGACAGCTTATCGAAGGGAAGTTACCCATTTTGGCACCCTGCACCCAAAGAGACAGTGGTAACTATAGCAGGCAAGTACAAACACAGCCATCTGCGCTGGTAAGAAAGGATATTATGTAGTCTATAATCATTATTAATGGCCAGATTCTTTTCCTTCAGATTGATGGTTTAGTTGTAATGTATTTTATTTTTCTCCCTCCCACTTACAATATCGTAAGTACACACACCTGTGCTCTTTGAGCAAGGAACTCAAAGTAGCGCTTCTATTCACTTGTTGTAGTGTGCAACTGGTCTCAAAATGAGGGGCATCAGTGGCTCCGGCGAAAGAGCGAGCGCATTGAACCAGAGGGTTCCCGGTTTGACGACCACCCCAAGCCCCCGTTTGATCCTCCACTTGTGTTAGTGTCGAAGTGTCCTTGAGCAAGACACTTAACCCTTAACTGCTCCCGATGAACAGGATTGGTGCCGTCTGTGTGGGTGCGCTAATATATACAGTAAATGCACAATTTACACATGATTGTGAATAAGGCGTAACTAATAATAAGGCGTATAGCTTTACAATGAGTTCAGTTAGGATCAAAGTTATTCTTGAGGTGCCACATACTGCAAGTGATCAAAATATAACTTCCCATTTTGATATTCAACGTTGCACAAATCGTCACCAAAGCCCTGACTACAACGCAAAACACATTGTGATGTGAAGTGCTGACAGAACACTCCAAAGTCTTGTACATGGTGGTGACTCCACACAAGAGGCCCTGCTGGATCCAAGCGCCATTTGGCGTCGGAGATGGAGGCAGACATTCTGTTGGAAATTGCAGTCAAGATCAATCGAGTCAAGATCAATCAAGAGAAAAATAAATGTCTGCATGCTGGGTATATGGTCTGTGGCCCTAGGAGGGGGGCCCTTCTACTGTACAAGCTGGGTTATTCCTCTGCAGAGCGAGCTCAGGCCCCTGATCAGAGGAGCGGGGAGACCACAGGAGAGGCCAGAGAAACTAGAGCAGCGCTGATTGTCAGAGAAGAGCGGCACCACAAGAACGAGGGCTCGCTAAAAATATTACATCTCTAAGGAGAACCAAAATACACACACACACACGCTCCCACACTTGCGTGCGTGCGCACACACACACACACACACACACACACAGTGAGTCTGTGAAGATGAAGTGATGAGAGAACAAGTAGAGACCCTTTACAAATCGCAATGATTTGACATTTATCGTGTTCCCAGCGTGCCACCACCAAATAACTGCTGAAGTGACAGCAAAACTTTGTGCTCTACAAAACACGATTTGCTTGATAATAAACGTTCAAATGCACAGAACATATCGCCTTGATTTATTTCTCTTCATGTAATAAAATGAAAGCCGATGAGTAATTTATTTTAGCATTGTTTAGTCCTTGGCAATCTAATCGTACAATCTACAGCATTTCATTAGCCTCATCTTTGTCAGAGCAAGACAACCTGCAAAGCTGCTCACTCCGCGTGCGCGCACACACACACACACACACACACACACACACTGCTCCTGCGAGTAATAGCATGTTCGTGCACATTGTACCGACATACATGCACACACACACTAAAGCCATTCTGGCAAACTTTAGCACGGATGATGAGTTAAAAAATGTGCCCAAGAATCCAGGTCATCCATTGGTCTCTGATGTCCCAGAACTCCAACAGATGATTAGAAGCAGTTCTGTGCTTAACTCCTGCGTGTCTCTTCTCTCTCAGGTGTTCAGATTAGGGTGGGATAAAAAGCATTGCAACAGTGCATAATCCCATGCGCGTGCGTGCGTGTGTGCGTGCGTTACCTGTTTGCCCCTGTACCCAGATGTTTCCCAGCTCTGCCTGGGAGAGACAGATGAGGAGAAGTGCACACAGCCCCATCATGTATCTTCACCTTCCTCTTCCTCGGCTCTGTGCTCCTCTTGCTCCCCTTCGCTCCCGCCTTCTTCTGCTGCTCTGCCCTCGCTCCTTCTCTCTCGCTTCTCCGTGAGAGAGGGGTGCCTCCTACGCCTCCACCTCACCTCCACCTTCTCTCTCTCTCTCTCTCTCTCTCTCTCTCGCTCTGCTTTCCTTCTCTTTCAGACACAATACACAAATGTATGCATGCACGTGTGCGTGCACACACACACACACACACACACACACACACACACCCTCACTCCTTCCTCACCGCTGCCAAAGTTTATTGTGTTTCTCTCTCTCTCTCTTTCGGTCTCTCTTCTCCGACTCACGTCGCCTCACGTTTGCCCCCTCAGAGGAACTTCTGGCATATTGTTGTATCCATGGCGATGCAAGGGTTGACAAGCAGCTGATGGAAGTGTTGCAGTCTCAGCGACAGTCCGTTGTTGTTGCTCTCCTCTCAATCCTCTCATAGTTTTTCGGCTGTCCGACGCCACTCTCCGTTCTCTCTTCTCTTCTTTTCCCTTACACCCCCCCTCTCTCTCCCTCTCACTCTCTCTCCTGTGCAGTGCTCTGGATTTTTGAAACAGACCCCACAAAGGAAATATTTATGTATTTCCTTCTCTCGCTTTCTTTCTTTCTTTCTTTCTTTCCCTTCTCTCTCTCTCTTTCTTTCTTTCTTTTTTCTTTCTTTTTACATTTTGTCAAAACAAAAATGGTCTGGTGATGGCAGAAGCAGGTTGCCCCCATGTGGAGGTCCATTGAACCAAATCAAATGAGACCCAAATGATCCCCCCACCCCCCTCCCCCCATTGCCCTACAGTGAGGCCTTTCTTTCTTTCCCCAAGATACACAAATGTCATAAAGCCCAGAACAATAGGCAATAGCTCCTGAGTTAGTTAACTTTAACCACAGGGACGGCACAGAAGCAAAGTTTTTAGTTTTTAGTTTCGCATAAGAAATATTAATAATATATATAGGCCTACTGTATATTCAAAGATTTGCACACATTTTCACGTTTTTTGAGTACAAAATAATGATGAAAATCTGAAATTACTTTCCCGGTTTAATGGGTTAAACCCTGTTTATTTCAGTTGACCAGGGTCCCCCGGAGGTCTGTATTTGGCCTCCTCCTCCTCCATCCCCTCTTCTACACCAGTATGAATTAAAATCACGTGTGGACCCACAGGTTGGAGAACCACTGGGTCGAGGCATGTCTGTCCACAGAGGAGACATTGAGTCATGCATGAGGGCAACACGGGTCATGAGCTGGATTCAAATGAATGATGTCATAAAGTGGATCTGAGCTGCTCGCGGGCTGCCCCAAATCTTCTATCTTGTCAACAACAGAGAGGAGCTCGGAGGCCTAGTTCTTTGATTTATGCTTTTACTGTGAGGAAGGAGTTGTGTTCGTGAATATTGATTGGCTGTCAAAGCGTGTATGGAATTTGAGCGTTCTGTAATGACGAGCAGGTTTCTGATCCAAAGGAGTAGCCATGACTCATGATGACAGTGACTTTTAGTAGGAACACTCTTTTATTTTGCCGCTGTCGGGTGGAAACCTGGTATGTGGAAAACCGTTACTTTTCAGAAAATAATGGGGTTTTTTGAGTGGCGCTGTTGTGCAATGCAGAAACAGAGAGAGAGAGACAGTGCTGACAGACTGTTGCCTGCTAATGAGTGAGAGAGAGGAGGGGGGGGGGGGGGGGGGGGAGAGAGGGGAGTTGCACCACTCGGTTCACACAGGTGTGATTTATTTTATCCCACGATTTTGTAACCCATTTTTCACCCCTGTGTCAATTATCTAATGTGATCCTGGGCTCTACACACCCTCCGCCAACCTGGGGAGAGCGACGGACTTGAATTCATGCTTCCTTCATGCCTGAGTGTCCAAGTCGCTCCTTTACACCTGACAGGGGAGAGTTTCCCTGGTTGGACATAGCGTGTAGAAGGAACACGTTATTCCAACCAGTTCCTCTTTCCCCTCCATCAGGCGCCCGGCTGGCCAGGCTAAAGACTGTTCTAATGGATCCAATGTTGTTATAATTCAGTCACAAGCTCTTGTTAATACTTTTCATTAGTTCATTATTATTTATTAAACTCACAGACACACTTTTAACCACTTTCACTTAAAAATCTAAAAAGACAAAGAAATACTACATCTACAAGTCATGTTGCGAGGTTGTAGATTGGCTACTTTTGTGTGACACTGTAGTATTGTCGAAGTGTTATTAATTTATGGATGAAAAACAAAGAAAGGAGATAAAAGGTTTCTGCCCAACAGCAAAGATCTGCTCTCACTGGCACACAAAGCACCAAAACAACAGCTTAAATGAGCACGCAATGCAAGTATGACTCAGGAGTGTTTCCCAAAAACTCACATGAAACACTTAACTGAACACAAAACAATGATATGAATCACAACACATAAATCCCCCAATACATTGCCAAGGCAAACAATAAACACACTAATAGAAAGATATTAGGCCTTTCCTTGGCCATTAACAGGCCACAGGCTACCAATTAAACCCTAATGCTAGATAATTTACTCGCCAAACACTGCCGATCGACCTACAAGCTCATAAAGCATTGTGAGCTTCTAGAGCTGCTATTTATGCCAAATGTTTGCCTATTTTTGTTGAATGTTCACCTATTTTTGTCAAGTTGACCATTGAAGTTTGATGTGACCGCACTCTTACATTACGTTAAAGGCTTATGTTCAAAACCTTCTTGCACAAAAGTAATCAAATGTGTCCCAATTTCTCAAGCTAAGCTCAAATAATTAGTGGACTAAAAGAAATGTACCTCCAAATTGTAATTTACTTAGTTTACCGTAGTTACTTTCCAGTGTTGCTGTGCCATCTAGCCACTTCTTTTTCCTTTCTTTTTTTTAGTTTGATCATGGAAATCAACAGGGCTCAGAGGGCTTAAAGGGTTAGTTCAGATTTTTGGGAAATACTTTATTAAACCATTATTAAAGGACCACTTTTCAACTTATCTTCATGTAATTCCTCCTCACTAATGTTCATGATAAAATACTAAAACGTTTTTCTACCTAGTCTGTGTCTCATATAGGAGGGCTGTGTGCGGTTCAGAAACCCACCCACCAGTGTGACCTCGGTTAGGCAGATTCTTTTTTAACAAAATTAAAAAAATATATATATACATATTTAGATTTGTATTATCATACGAACGATGGCTTCAATTATCGCATTGCAACTTTTCAGGAATAGAAAGCCTGCCGTTTCTATTAGCTTGGATTCCCCATCGATGATGTTTCTGAACTGCCCACAGCCCTCCTATGAGACACAGACAGAGAGTAGAAAAGAATTGTGGTATTTTATCATGAACATTAGTGATACTGATACTGGACACAAAAATAGCTCCATGTGACAGAGGGCTAATGTGAACGAAAGTTGGTAGTTGGATCCTTACGGGTCCATGTGGTTCAATTTGTACACTCCCGAGTTACACACCCATAAAGTTCCATTTGGAACCCCACTGGTGTAGCAGAGTGTTTCCTGTGTCAACCTGCACATTGCACAATATCAGAACCCTCTGTTTGACCAGAATGGAACAGAGCCTTCATTAGTATCATTGGTAACACATGGAAGTAAGGAAGGGGCCCTATTCCTTTTAAATATGGCTGCTGTGACAGGGAGTAGCTCATAACATGTCTACAGTGGATTTTTATTAAACAAACACTTTGCAGATAGAGGATAATTCAAGCTTTCCGTACAACTGCAATGTTGGTGAGTTTGACGTTATTTAATACAACTAGATAGGACTGTTCTGATTGGATGAATGGGCTGTCTATGGGAAGTTGCACCTAGGTAGCACCTTGCTGGCAAGATGGGAACTGCCCATAGACCCGAAGTCCCGTTAGTCCGAACATGCACTGCTCCCGTGCTTGCGGTTAGGTTTAGGTTTGCTCCCGTGCTTGCGGTTAGGTTTAGGTTAGGGTTAGAGATATGGATAGTAATTTCGGAACAATGAACCTTCTGACTAATGACACGGCACCGGCAAGATGGCAGCCGTGTGCATATCGTCAATTAGCTTTGGGACACTCTTGTTGTTTAACAAGTGCTGTTTGCACTATGCAGGGAGGTGATCGCCACCAGGAAACAATTGGGAGAAAGTGGTACACACTTTCCTTAATGTTTTGCTCTTGTTATTGTTATATATATTTTTGGAAGATAGAAATAAACAGCTAAAATTGAGTTATCACTGCCTGCCTGCCTTGCATTGCATGATGCCGTGTAGGATGCCAAGAAAGAGAGACACACACACACACACACACACACACACACACACACTACTACGGTCTCACTAAATCCCTGTGACTAATGCAGACAGGAAGAATGAATCCCAGGCGAAAACGGGGATGCAGGAGAACACCACAGCATTACTGAAAAAATAGGCAGCAGTTGGCTGTAGCATAGGCTGTAGTTGTCATGTAAGAAAGGATTAATTCCTCCCACCGATGTTTTTACTGGTTATTATGTAACGGCATTCACACGCATTCAAAACCGTTTAAATGGGGGAAAGAAGTGAGTATAGGACTAGGTACTGTATGAGTGGGTTGCACTGCAGCCCACTCTCAACCATTGCACACATTGCCCACTCTCAACCATTGCACACAAATATACAAAAAGTATATTTTCAGTTTTCTGTGTGTGTGTGTGTGTGTGTGTGTGTGTGTGTGTGTGTGTGTGTGTGTGTGTGTGTGTGTGTGTGTGTGTGTGTGTGTGTGTGTGTGTGTGTGTGTGTGTGTGTGTGTGTGTGTGTGTGTGTGTGTGTGTGTGTGTGTGTGTGTGTGTGTGTGTGTGTGTGTGTGTGTGTGTGTGTGTGTGTGTGTGTGTGTGTGTGTGTGTGTGCGTGCGTGCGAGAATTTTGGTATAGCTTGTATCAAATCTACTTTTTTTGACTGGACAAAGGACAAATGGAGAGCGAGCGAAAGCAAGATAAGCAGAGAAAACATATTGTGGCCTCAGAAAGCAAAAAAGAGAGATGTGACATCCTCACATGTCTCCTTTTAATCAGTGTTTTCAACGTAAGTAAGCATGAAGCTCTGTAGGTGTTTGGCGAGACGTCTGGTGAGGCGACACCAAAGACATTTTGTATACCATCTTGGTTTACAGGAATATCACATTTTGTACTTGAGATCGCTTGTTTTCTTTTGCCCGGTATATTTGACAGCAAGTGCAATGGTATGTTTTCACTTACAAAGGCCCACGGGGAGCATACTTTGGTCCGACATACCATTGGTTCGAAGGAGCATTGGTCCGACTCGGGATAGGGTTGGGGGTTAGGTTTAGGTGTGCTGCCCCGTGCTCGCGGTTATGGTTAGGGTGAGGGTTTAGGGTAGGTAGTCGATCGGACCAATGATATGTTGGACCAAAGTATAGTAACCAGGCCCACAGATGACAGGGCGTCCTGACCTAGAGGATGTCATGTTAATATATTCTATTGCTTAGAGATAGTAATATATTGATGAATCTCGAGCCACTCCCCGACCTCTCTGTGTGTCCATGCACGGCTCTCTTGTATCCGAGGATCACATTTTGATATAGCCTTGTTGGAGTCATCCACAGCAACATCATCTTCTAACTCCTCATAACTCAGTGTAACTGCATGAGTTATGAGTCGCCTATCACTCAGTTGTTTATTCCCTGTTTTTGAGTGGTGCAACCATTGACCACTCCCAAGGAACAGCAATGTCCGTGTCCGCCTATCTATCCGCCTATCTATCTATCTATTAAAGACACACTTCTCCTATCTCCATTCTTAATTGGATATTACGTCTGGGTCTCACATCACTTAGAGGGATTAAGGGAGGGGCAGCCTCCCTCCTATCCTATGACATCAGGAGGCCCTTTGAATGGGAGGAATGGAAGCCAATAAGCCATTGATATAAATAAAATAAAAAAGCCTCATTGGCCGCTGCAGTTCATTGGAGCCATGTGAGTCCAGAGCTAAGCACGTCTTCTATTAAACTTGCTTCACTGATGTAAGCAGTTCACTGACATAGACATCTACAGTGTTTTGTGATTGTATCTGGCAAATGTTCTTGTCGCAGATCAGAGCAACGATTTTCCAGATTAGCTCTGGACACCAACCCTTTTACAGACGGCTAGACTGCTAGACATGCCATAAAAACAAAAAGTAGCATAGGAGTGAACCGTGTATTTCGCTAACCAATTACAGTGCAGAGGGGCGTCGCTTCAAATTCGGTGATGTCAGTGTTCTCCGGAGCGGAGGGGAGGCAGGCTCATATAGGTTGGTGAACCAATAGGAAGTTGGTGTCGGTTTCCGTCGCTAGTTTGTTCTGCCTCTCTATGCGCAGAATAGCATAGGTCTCTTTCAGGCTATGCTAACCCTAACCTAACTCCCTCCGAACCACGTCCTGATTATTATTAGTGACAACTGTTGACCACAAGTGATTCTTGCTCCAGATCCTCCTCTCGTTCCCTCCCCTCTCGTCTTGTTCCCCTGCTCCTTTCTTTCACCTGGCACTGAGGAGTTAGGGCTGTTTCCAATTATAGTAGGAATCACTGCCTTCTCTCCTTTCAATTGGAAACAGGTTATGGTGAACATGATTTAAGCCTTACCAGAAACTAAGACCTTTGAGAAAAGAAGAAGAAGGGGGAAACAAATATTTCTAATGGAAGTAAAGGGAGAGATTGCTTTGTTTTGGGTAAGGGTTATAAATGTGTGAAATGGGCCCAGACGGTTAGCTCAACCGTCTGGGCACCTAGTCACCAAGCCAGCCTGACGGCGTGCTGCGTGTTCGACTCCCGATCCCGACGGCCTTTGCCGCGTGTCTTCCCCCATCTCTCTCCCCATTTCCTGTCAGTCTACTTTCAACCTATCAATAAAGGTAGATTTTTTTTTTGTGAAATGTAAATGCGTGTGTACTGTATATATGGGCTGATTCTCTGCAGGCTAATGAACGTATACCAATTGTATCGTTACTACTACCAGTACCTATTCATAGAAGTGTCCCGGTTCGGGGGCACGGTGGCACAGTCGGTATAGTGCTGTCGCCCCACAGCTAACAAGGTCCTGGGTTCGATTCCCGCTGGGGATGCTGTGGGTGTTGGGGGCGCGTTCCCTCCTCTGCATCATCAGTGCCCATACCCAAGGCGGGGTTGGCAAAAGGGCCTTTCTGTGTGGAGTTTGCATGTTCTCCCCGTGTCCCCTAGGGTAGATACCCTCACAAAAAACATGTCCTGGTCTCTAAACTCCCTCCCCCTAGCCAGCCGGGGCGCCTGATGGAGGGGAAAGGAACTGGTCGGATTAACGTGTTCCTTCCACGCGCGACGTCCGGCCGGGGAAACTCTCCCCTGTCAGGTGAAACGTAGCAACTTGCACTCCTCATGCATAGAAGGAAGCATGAGGTCAGTCCGCTGCCCCCCCCCCCCCTTCCAGGTTGGCAGAGGAAGTGTAGTGCCCAGGATTACATTAGATAGTTGACACTGGGTGAAGAAATTGGTTGGGATAAAAAAAAGAAAAAAAGAAAAAAAGAAAAAAAAGAAGTGTCCCGGTTCAATAGCTGGCGCTGCCCACTGCTTCTAATAATTAGGTTCAGAGGACATGTGTGTAAATGATGTACTTGGCCAATGAAGCTTTCCTATTACTTCATAGACATGTAGTGTATTTGGGCAGCATATTTGTTATGACACAATTTACAAAAGGAAACAAGTCATATTTTTCCCACGTTATTCAAAGCAAAATGTTATTGTGTCCTTTTACCATGGTAACACATCCTACCACAGACAACCTCACATCCATGGCACAACAAACGACAGAGAACATCTGTCGTCCCTAGCTACATGACAAACAGCTGTCTCTCCAGCAATTAAGATACCTTTGACACAATACAACCTTTGTGATTCAATTCAAAAGCTGCAAATAATGAACAGGCCTTTCATTGCTGTACTCCAGACCAGGTTACTCGGGACATGTTAATTGCAAAGAAAATGCTAATGACAACTCTTGTAACAACCGGTGGGATGTATATCTCATGACGACTTTGTAAGAAATGTATAATGCTGACACCAACTGCATGTCCAAGCCAACTGAACTCTGTGTCCCCTGAAGAAATCACCACCACTGTCACTCAGGATTTGTCCAAACACATGGTATTAATTACACGTAAATACCGACAACGCGTCCCCATAGCAAATAACAACAATAAAACAATAAGCGTGTGTACTGTCTGAGGCATGCTGCGACGTCTTCTTTCCTTGGCTCAGGGTCTCTAGTGTCACTGTGGACTCCAGGAGAAAAGAAAGAAAGGTTGTCTGGTTACAGTACCCCTCGTGACTGGTAGGAGGAGTGGTATTCCGACACACTGCCATGTGTGGCTTCCGCGTGTGGTTAGGGTTAGGGTTGAGTGCAGTACTTTCATCCGACGGAGCATTGGTCCGAACGACAACCTACCTCCTCCCTCACCCTAACCCTAACCTCCCCCGGGGCAGACACCTAAACCTAACCGCAACCCTCTCCCGACCCACAGCGCACCTCGGAGCATTGCTCCTTCGGAGCAATGCTCTGTCGGATGATAGTATGCCTCCCGTTAGGGTTAGGCACAGGGTTAGTAATGTGGCGCGTCGGAATGGTGATGTGTCCGAATAGTGGGCTTCGGAATGCCGGCAACCTCATAATCCACCCACTCTGCTTGTATTATTGGCCCGGAGCCCACTATTTGTAGTGCCTGCAGTCCTCCAATACTAGCGCAATATGGATGGCCATCTCACTGTCTGAACAGCCTTTTAGTAGAGCTGCGAGACTTCAAAACTTTAGATGTCTCTGAAGTCCATCTCCAGTGTAGCGAAGTAGGTTGATGCCTATTCTGGATGGCATACCACCATCAAAATGATTGATTCTGTGCCATGTTTTGCACAGTTTAAATCCTTGATCACTTGTTTGTAATTGTTTTGAATTCACTTCATTAATATTTTTAGAGGTTTTCCTGTTTGCGATTGTCTATTTATATTGTTTGCCGCAAATTAAGGTAACCTCAGTGAATTAATAAAGGTTTGATCAAAGCTTTGGTGACAGTGGAGGGTGGCCGCTTAAAACTCCTGCAGTTGTCATGCTTGCCGGTCATGCTTGAGAATGCGGTGGCAGTCGGCGGTCTTTGGGTTCGCCAGTGGCAGTGGTATACCAAAGGCAAGCTTGGGGGAGGGAAGCAGCAGCTCAGATGTGTTGTTGTCGCCGTGTGCCGGCCATGTTCTTGCCGGTGCAAAAGTCTCAAGGCTCTATCTTCAAGACTGAAGAAGAGACTTATACATGTTCTTTTCCACTGTCCTCAATGTGCATTCAGGGCAGTGGAAAAGTATTGTCCAGCTTGTCCTGGTCTGAATGTGTTGCGTTTGGGACTAGAAGTTGGTATATTCTGGTACTATCGCATGGTGAGTGTATTCTCAGTGGCACTTCTACTGCCACATCGTACTTCACCTGTAGGCGCTGTAGGAATTCCTCGATCTCTTCCAGCTCGGCGTTCCCACTTCGGAAAAATCACAGGTTTACAGGCGTAAAGCAGTGCGTCAAATAGTTTTTCTTGCTTGCATGCTCCATCACTTTGTAATTTTCTGTGAGAGAGGACAGAGGTAGAGTGAGAGCAAAGTGAAATGCGTTAAATAAAACAAATAAAAATATACTGTACAATATGTACATACAGATAGCGTATATTATAGTAGGTGTACATATACTGTATTGTGTCATATGGGCTTCATTAAGGGAGAAGTCATGGCATTTGGCTTTATATAGAAACGTTTTATCTATTCTAGACCATTCATTTTCTTTCCTGCTATAATAGACAGAGGAAAACTATCTGTGATGTTTCTCCAAGAAGACATTCTGGATTGTATTTCTTAAGGCTGCACACCACACACCACACACACACACACACACACACACACACACAGATCAATGTGCTAACGCAGCTGTAGAGTAATCAACAACATTCGCAAGATCGTAAAATGAACCGCAAAGAGCAAACCTTCTTGTTGTCAAATTTTAACAAACCCAATGAAAGTCTATAAAGCAGGCGAGGTCTAGGCAGCATCAGTGAAAATGCATGTAACTTTGTCATAGACTAAAAGGTCTAAACTTTAGACCTCTAAAGGCTCTATCTTCATCACTGAAGAAGAGATGTATTCATGTTGTTATTTTCCACTGCCCTGAATGTGCATTCAGGGCAGTGGAAAATGATTGTCCAGCAAGTCCTGCTCTGAATGTGTTGTGTTTGGCACGGAGAAGATTGAATCCACATGCCCTCTTCCATTCACAACTCCCTCTGGGGGGTCAAGGTTCATTACAATGGACAAATCACCCAGCCTGTTGTATTTGTCGGTGCCTAATTGCAATGTTGATTGTGACAGCAGTAGATTCATTATGAACGTCATTAGCAGAGTCATTAACATGGGGGGGGGGGGGGGGGGGGGGGGAGCATGTTGGAGAATGTTTGGAGCCTTTAGCATTAAGTAGAAACGAGCGGGATATTTTACTGTAACTGCAGCCGTAGTTGAGTTGAGTTGGCAGGTACACTGGTACAGTGTATGGAGTTGAGGTGATGTAGTTGACGTGACAGTTAGTCAGGTACACTGGTAGTGCATGGATTGCATGTCGTCGGAGGAACATGATAAGGGGGGGGAGTGGGAGTCGTAGGTTGGGTTGTAATTCCATTGTTGGAGCCTGCTATTTGTGTGCAAAGCGGCCAAAGCTGATAATATCAGCTGCAGATATCTCTGAATAAAAGCTCCCACCACCACCTTATTAGGGATGAAGATAGTCAGGGAGATGTTGAAGTCTTATTGGAATTTATATCTCTGCTGGTGCTCTCGGACAGAAACCAGCTAACTCCAAAATGTACATTCATCAGGAAATTAAAAAAATAATTTGTTTAATGGTAACATTAAACATTTCAGTAAGCAACTTGCCTATATTTAGAGTTATGATGCGGTAAGAATCCCAGACTGTGATTTGTTTGTTTACTATAAGTAAACATACTACCTATTTACATGTTGCTAATTGATACGGTCACAGCTCTTGTTCGAAACAATTGACTTATAATTATGTCATTAGTCTGCACGTTTGATAAGGACGTAAGCTGAAGCTGAGATACAGACCCTGTGATATCTACACAACCCATCTGCTGTCTGCTACCTACATGTAAATTAGAAATGACAATTACACAGGCATTTCAGTTTAAATTACTTTGTGTTAATGAAAACAGCTCATGGTAATGATAGGTAAAGCTAATTAGATAGTTTGAGACAACTCAAAGTCTTAAATGAATTATCCTCCAGCCTGTGCACGGTAGAATGTGGATTTTTTTTTACTCGTATAGGGAAACTGTTTGTTGTACTTTTTTTTACACTGGCGTATATGAGTGTGCAGGTTTTGTCATTTTTCTTCATGTTCATTTGCTTTGCATCAGATAAATCATAATTCATTCGTTTGAATCAGAATCTGTAACTGATCACCAACACAGACAGGAGGAATAGTGTGTATCACTAGCCTGTTGTCACATCACTAGTTTACAGGTGTAAGGAAGTGGGTGAAATTTGTGCAAGCTCCATCATTTTGTTGTTGTTCAGAAAGGCAGCAGAGGAAAATCTAACATTAAAAGAGCATGTCAAAGAGAACAACAACATTGAGATGTCTACATACAAATAGCATAATAATAACTAGAAAAAGTGCCCTTCTGGGCACAGGTCTCCACCAGGAGGATAGGAGTGTGTGTGATGTTTGGCAAAATGTTTAGGAGTAATATAAACATGTTTTTTAGTTTTTTTGCAACGATGTTCATGTCATTTGTTGAGGAATGCAGAGCCAAATAACATAGCAATGTGTTTTGCAGTAATCATGTGAGCTTTGGAAGCCAATCTTAGCCAATCAGGATGGAAGATGGGAAATGGTGCAGATCTGTGTTGATCACATGACTATGGAGATAGTGTATACCGAATTGTGTGATGTATGGATAAAATGTGTACGAGTAATCTACAGAAATGTGTTTTGCCTAAATCAGCCTCATGGTGGCGCTATAACAGACCGTTGAAGAATATTCGGGGCAGAGGTTCGTCGTTGGCATCCAGGGAGTGTGTGTGCAAAGTTTGGCATGGATCGGGCCAACGGTCGTGGAGATTAGCTGATAACGGACGGACGGAAGGATGGACACACGCACGGACACACACACACACACACACACACGGACGGAGTGCAAAACATACTCTCTACCCATGCCTTCGGCCTGGTGGAGACAATAAACTTTTCAGGCCATTATCCTCCAAAATAATCCTATTTGAGCTGTAGTGTGTGTGTGTGTGTGTGTGTGTGTGTGTGTGTGTGTGTGTGTGTGTGTGTGTGTGTGTGTGTGTGTGTGTGTGTGTGTGTGTGTGTGTGTGTGTGTGTGTGTGTGTGTGTGTGTGTGTGTGTGTGTGTGAGAAAGTAAAGTCTGCATAGAGGAACATATATAGCCACATGAATGGAGGAAAACAGTCAGTAAACTAGTAAACTGTTCCAGTTGACTGGTGACAGGCAGTGATCAGGTGGAAGCTGTTCAGAAAATGTGGTAAACTTGCACTTGATACTACGGTAGGTAGGCCTCCTTGACTCATGGCCACATAGTAGGTGTGTGAACCGTGTGTGAGCAGTCCCAGGCTCCAGCTAATGAGATATCGACAGATGGGAGGATTTGCAGATGTCAGCCATGTAATGCTTAAATAGCCAAAGCAGGCACATGCGAGGTCCCTGCAGGGACCACTGCCGTTTCCCAGAACAAATGAGGTCAAATCAACTGCAACTGTTGGGACTTTCGGACTTCAAATGGAAAGCGAGTAAGACGGGATAGAAAAGAACGGGAGGTTTCTGTGTCCAACAGAACTGTCAGAAAAAGAAAGAAAAAAGAACATTGCACCAGATGGCCTTCTCTGCTATTTAATGTTTTGTTTTGTTTCAGTGTGATTTCAAGTGAGTTGAAGTGACACATACTTGGGGAGGTATGTGCAGCCCAAACTCACACAGGAAATCCACATTGAATACAAATTCAATTTGCACACAAATTTGGCAGCCTTCTGACATCGGCTACATGCACCAACGTTTAGAAGTCCAGGCAAGAGCCAATTTCACTGCAATATGCAGCATGAAGTGTGGTATGATGATGTAAAACAATCCTCATTGTGGTAAAGTGAAGACGGGATGCCAGATTTACAACTATGAAAAATGTCTTCAAGCCATTAATTGCCCTGGAGGGACCAGCAGCCCCTCCTCCTCTGCCTCCCCTCAAGAGCTAATCGCTGATGATAATTACATTTAATGAGATCACGAGGTCGTCTGCAGAGAGCACTTCTGCAAATTGTTCCCAGCATGGGGTACAAGGTGGGATAGGGTAGGGGGTAATGGGGTAACTAAACATGGGTGTTTGTCCAGTGTTTGGGCCTGGGGTCACTGGTCCCAGGCGGTCTAGTCACTCAGTGGCTGGAGGGACAATGTCATGTATTTTTCTGTTGTTCTCTCGGAGGTGCCTGCTCTGGCCCCCATTGTGTGGTTGTTTTGTTTTTCGTCAACCCATCATGTCCATTAAGCCCCTCCCAGCTCTCTTGCCCCATCTCCCCAAACCTCCTTTCACTATTCTATGGCTGGTCATTTTGCCACTATTTTCTGACAGCAGGGGGTGGCTTAGGCAATTTAGTTAATCCATTAACAACTAATTGTCTCCTCCTACCCTGTTGCTTAGACAAACAGCCAGGTGGGGCGGGGGGTGGTGGTGGGTGGGGGGGTGACCGAGTCCCCATGCCTTATAAAAGTCACAAGTGCAGGAGCGCTAGTAACTGTTACTTACCTCTGCAAACTGCTCTAGTCAGACATTCTAATCTCCAAGTGGAACTTATAGCATATTTTTACAGGATTTTCAGCACTTCTTCAGAGTCCCCCTTCAGTCTTTATCTCACCGTTTTTGGTCTGCTGTTTTCTGTGCGGAGATGTTGAGGAATCTGCAGCAGCTGGCATGCTTGTGTCTGTGCATCTCCCTGACTGAGGGCCGTATCTGGGCCTGGCTGCTCAACATGCCCCACAGCGCTCCCAAGGAAGGAGCCATGACACGCAGGGAGAGTCCTCCTGTAGCCAAAGTACACATGGTAAGACCTAACTGCATTCTCTTGTGCAATACACATTTTGATAAACAGGCTGCTCTTTCACATGCACAAGATATGAACAGTGGACACCAGTTTGAAAGTGGTTAAATCTTATCCAGGAAAATTGGTCTGAGAATATGGTTTCATAACTAAAAGTATCACTGTTGCAATAGCTTACGAGGGGCTGCAATGTTGATCTTAGTGCCCAAAGTGAAAGGTTTGGGAAACCTCCCAACCTTACTTTATCATTGCGGCTTAAGTGCATAGCAAGGTTTCTAATAAGAATCTTCTCCCTTCCTCCAGGGGGTATGTGACAACGACAGAGCCTGTGGGCGAGGTTTCTCCTGCGATCGCCACTTTGGACTGTGCGTCCTTCAGCGAGGCGACAGAGACTACTGTCGCAGGGATGCCCAGTGTGTCCGTGGGCTGAGCTGCATGTTTGGGAAGTGCCATCGCAGCATCCCAAATGGACAAGAAGGTAAGGGAGCACCTGCAAAATACTGTGGCTTAGCATTTAGCAGATACTTATATACCATTTTGTTATTATTAGGTTTTTATTCATATTATTATTATTGTGTATTTTAGCAAACCCAAGGTTGCTGTGTTGCAGCTCTGAAAATAAATCAACCATTTCCTCATCCAGGTGCCAGGTGTAAGATGGACAGAGATTGTGATGCAGCCATGTGCTGTGCACGTCACCACGGCGAGCAAGTGTGCAAGCGGCGTTTGATGCTGGGTGAGAGTTGCTATGTACCTGACGGTGGCCTGGCCTTCAGCATCAACCAGATTTGCCCATGTGACGAGGGCCTACTGTGTCGGGGAAACAGAGCACCACCCTGGAGAGAGTGAGTACAGCAACCAATTACTAATGCCCTGCTGACAGGCAAATGTGATAATGAGCAACAAACACAAACAGTAGCATCAGGATTATATTAACCTATTAGGTCCTGAGGCCCATTCTGCAAATGTCTTCTAATTCCTACGTTTTCTGAAAACCTCAAATCCTATCTCAAAATGATATGTATTTGGCCGCCGACCCCCATCCCAAAATACTTTGTTCCAGGGGCCACAAGAAGCAAAGATCTTAGTAAAAATAAATGTTCACGATTTAAAACAATAGCAGATCTACAAGCTCATAGTGCGTCACTTCGTGCCACGCTATGAGCTTGTATATCTGCTACTTTTGAATAGCCAAATTATAAATTAATGATTGAAGTGGTTAAAATCTCAAATTACACAGTCCTGGTTTTAGTGGGTTAACAGTTTACAATGGCTGAGAGCCATTAACAGTTCTCATGGACATGATATTTAAGATAAACTAGGTTAATTTAACCTGTTGTTGCTTCTTTTTGTTTCAGGAGGGCTTCTGTGTACCAACCTGAACCGTCAAGTTGGACCTGCCAAGTGCCCAAACCCTAATGCCATGCCACTATATTAAATCTATTTATAATGTAAATATGTTGCATCTGACTGTAAATAATGAATTTATGTACCCCCAATTAGGCTCTATTTCTACATGTTCTTCACACTGATGCTTACAGCAAGGCCTGTTGATGTATCACTTTTTTGTCTTTCTTTATTTTGCCATTTATACATTGTACAATGTGCATTTTGACAAAAGCACTATTTAGTTACTGTAGGCCCATTCATGTTATATGGTGTTGTATGTAGTGTCTCCTTCATGTATTTGAGGTGTGTGTGTGTGTGTGTGTGTGTGTGTGTGTGTGTGTGTGTGTGTGTGTGTGTGTGTGTGTGTGTGTGTGTGTGTGTGTGTGTGTGTGTGTGTGTGTGTGTGTGTGTGTGTGTGTGTGTGTGTGTGTGTGTGTGTGTGTGTGTGTGTGTGTGATAGCCAATAAATGTTTGTTCCACATGATTATGTTTACGTGTCTCTATTAAGCCTAGCGCTGCAAAATAAGAGAATTCATAGATCATAACATTCAGCTAAGGCTAAGCTATACAATGGAAGAAAGAAAGGTTTTGCTGCTATCTTGTGGTGAATGGGGGAGATTCTGCCAAAAATACTGGGCTGAAGGGTACTAGACACCGTTAAGTATGGAAGGCCGAATCAAAGGTGCAAATTATGCCCAGGCCCATGCAGGGGAGTTTCCATATTAGTATGGAATGGATTGGAAAGCAAACAAAAAGAGGTATATTTTATGCACAGGAAAAAAAACCTGGAACTATAGAAAACGAGGAACTTTGCACCCCATTGTGAGCTTTCCCTGCTGGTATTGCCTGGGGTATTGGACACAAAAAGTGACACATCTATCAGCATATTCAGGTTTCAGTACCCAGCACTGAGCACAGGTTATTGCGTGGGTGAAGCTCTCCCTCTCCTTCTCTCTCTCTCATGCTGACCAAGCTCTCCCTGCCCCATCCCTCCCCCTCTGACTCTCCCGCACTGTCTCTATCAGTTCAATTCAATTCAATGGGATATGAGAAAACATACGTTTACATTGCCAAAGCACAAAGTGGATCAATACAATCAAAACAAAATATATGTACAAGTCAGAATCTCCAATAAGTCAATTTTTATGCAGCAAGATCACTCGAGTGCAGGAATACACACAATGATTAGGGGGGTTGTATTCCATTTGATACCCTATCACAGCAGCTCACAGATGCTCACTTGGTGCTGTGTTTGCACTTTGCTGTAGTCTCTCTCTCTTTCCCCCTGATCGAGCTCTGGTCGGACGTCACATACAACAGAGGCCATTGCCTAACAATGGTTGTTGGGGCATATCATATGGCGTTGGGCATGTCCAGTCCATATATGGGCTTATCTGCATGGCCGAGACGGACACTGCCACAACTTAAACTTTATGGTAGGTCAAAGTCATACGATTTGTCACACACTTTAAGCAGAGTCCACACAAAGATGCATGCACACGGCACACATCTGTGTATATGCACACGCACTGCATGCGCACATTCTATCACCTACTTTTGTGAAATACTAAGCACGTTTCTTGGATTGCAGGACATTGTTACATAACTTGATGGAATCTTGCAGCTCTCTATTGTTAGCACTGCTAAGACGCTGTAATGGTAGCTGTCCCTTGACCCTTTCTTAGATTGGTATCTTCCCTGGATCCCCTAAAGAATTCCCCTGTTGGTCCATTTGAGGTGCATTTGGATGCTAATGCTGTGCAGTTGTTCCCCTTCAACTGCATTGTCCTGACTTCAATTGTTTTATGAAGGACATTAGTGTCTCTGACTGTGTAGCTATCATTTTACACCAGACTCTTATGACATCAATCGCTTATGGGGTATTGGCTTCAATGAGTGTATATTATGTCAAAATGTTTCTGTGATAACAGATCATTTTAGACAATGAATATCAGAATATGTGTATATTAGGCCCCTATGTCAAAATGTTTCTGTGATAACAGATCATTTTAGACAAGCGTGTAGTTTGTCATATCAATTGATTGTGAAATCTGAGAACAAAACCACATTGGAGATGAAACTAACTACTGTAGCTACTATTGCCAGTTGAGTCCGGTTGCTGCCTGCGGCCTGCCATATTAATTTGCAGAATAACACCAGTCACAGCCACATTTTGCGAGCAGCCAGGCAGCTTGTCTTAATATCCGGCTTTAGGCATTGTGGTACAGGCTAACATGACTTTTAAAACATTAATGGCAAAGGGTTAGTGAGGACACACACTAACCCCCCTCACCCAAATACCCAGTAGACAAAAGTGATCTCTATCCAACTGCCCAAGACTTTACCTGTGTGAAACCTTATATCACTGAATGCTGTAAACCACAGTCTCCTATCATCTCTGCTTTGAGACACTAGTTACTAGTGTATACTGACTCTTTATCAGAGCTAACATCACATTTTAAGGGTATCCATACATGTCTATTTGCACTATTAAGCCTCTTAAGTGGTGTGTAGTTCCCGATAGCTTGCAAGACTGGCCAAGAAGGCTGAGGGCCGCTGCTCTCAAATTTTCTTCTGTAGCACACTGAAGCAGTCACCATTTTCTTTATACTGAAACGGCAACGTTTGTCCACAACTCAGCATATAGAATAGAAGATGATAGAATTTCTAGGTAAATTTGTCGGGATCTTCTCTTAGGCGATACTTCTCTTAGGCTATGACAACTGAATTTCCCTCGCCAGATCGTCTGTCTATCTATCTCAACCTCTTCTGCCACAACAACGATTGCCCATATAAAGGAGAAATTACAAGCTAGAGAGGAGAATCACCAGTGTGGGGTGCTCATCCCTTGAGACCATAGTCATTTGAAAGTCAATGTTCATCCAGCACAGAGGGCCATTGTGAGTTGCCTTACAATGGAGTTCCCAAACCAGCACTGCAGAGAAGGGGACAAATGGAGAAGGAAAGAAGGGGGATGGGTGATAGTCCTTACCTGTGAAAGTATAAAATGCCTGCTCACGTTTTTAGCTGTAGAGTCACATGCATAACACATCTCTGCAATGTCTCTGCAGTTTTGAATAATGGCCTCTGTTGCTATTCTGATAATCCTGTTGCCTGTTGCATGGACATGTACTCCTCAAAAAGCAGGTAATTATAAAGGTATTATTATTTGTTAATTCTTGAACATTTTAGTAGGTACAGAAATTATGTTGAGGTGTTCTATTTTCCATATGGCACTTTCGACAAACCCATCACAACAGATCACCGCTCTATTTCAGACTATGTGATGGTGTCATGTTTTCCCAACGCCATCATCGCTAATGTCCCAGAGTGTCCTTACGGCTGGGAGATTGGCCAGTTGTCCCTAGGTGGGCTCTGCTACACTGGGAACAGCATCCCGGGCTATTATCGCTTCACCATCCCTGACTTGACTCCCAAGAACAACTCATATTGTGGCACAATGGCAGAGGTTAGACAGTAGTTAGTTGTATCTGATTTATCTTCATTTTACTTCTTATATTGACGCAATCATGTAGTAGAAGACTATAGAGGAACAGGAATGATTATGGTTGAAAACATGGATACTGTGCAATTCAAAACCGGGACATCACAATTTGATCTGTCATTATTATACGATACATGACTGATGCCACCAGGACACACCAGGATTTGCTCACACATTTTCCACACACTTCTAAGTAAAGATATGAATATCAGTTACGTTTGAATGTTGAATTAACTGATTCTAAGTAAAGATACTTCACTTAAGTTCTACACTTCTAAGTAAAGATATTAATATCAGTAATGTTTGAATGTTGAATTGTGCTAACTGCTCCGTTTATAGTACGTTCCTGGCAAAGACGCAAGGTACATCTTCTTCAATTCCATTGTGTCTAACGATACTACGCTGACAGTGCGGAACCAGCCGGTCAACTATACCTTCAGCTGCACATACCGGGCGGCATACCTCGTCAACAATGCAGTCTTCAGCCAGAGGTAAGCATCAATCTAGGAGGCAGGGAGACCCCTGTTACCCAACGGAGAACATGTGCATTCTAACCCAATGACTTGCAGTGTTTTTACTAAACCCTCTGCTTCTTCCAGAGTGGCTACAGTTTATGTCAACAATGGGAGTTTAGGCACTTTTAGATCACAGTTGACTATGAATGTATTCACGGTGAGTATGGCTCATGGTATGGCTACTGAGTTTCACTTATTGCCGTGGATGCCATCTGCCACATTTGTCACATGCAGCGCATTTAGATGTGATTTGAAATGTACTGTTCAAGAAAGAACAGTAAGAAATAAATTGGCCTACATTATACCAAAAATGTCTTAAGGTCATTACAAAATGACCTTACCTAGTCTAGAAGGTAATATCAGCATAATAATCTTCCAAATTTACATTTGTAGAACTCCAAGTTCCTGTATGCCAAAGATGCCCCCTATATAATTGACACATCTGAAATAGGCTCTGAGGTCTTCATCGGCATTGAAGCAAAAGGACTAAGTAACAGGTAGAAGCAATCATGCAGCTCCAGAACAAAGAGTTATGTCTAACTATGGCAAAATTATTCGAGGGAGAAATCCCCCAGCACACTGACTGGAATTGCCTTTTCTCAGATTCAAAGTTGTAATCAGCAATTGCTGGGCCACCCCCACTCCTTACTCAACAGACAAGAAGAGATGGAGTCTCATAGTTAACAGGTACACCATATTTATTACTATATGTAATTATAAGAGCACATTAACCACTTTAAACCATGTGTCCCTATTTTTGGCATGACAAATGGCTAAAACAGCAGATCTACAAGCACACAACGCAACGGATTGTGACATGTAAGCTTATTAGATTAGCTATTGTATTTTGTGCATGACACCATCGTATGGCAAAGTACACAACAGGTCTTAACCACATACAGTAGGAACCCTGGTGTTCATATTCTGGGGGTGAACATTGGGCGAAAATCTACAAGCTGACAACGTGACGTGACTTTGTAGATCTGCTATTTTTGCCAAAGGGTATGTTGCAGCTTTCATGTTTGACTGTCTTCTGATGATGAAATGACATTTAATCACACCCCTCCTCTCCCCCACAGCTGCGCCTCCGACCACACGGTGATCATATTTGAAAATGCCAAAGACAGCCGCTCCATGTTCAAGTTCAACTCCTTCCGTTTCCAGCGGCTGGAGAAGGTGTCCACGGTGTGGCTTCACTGTGACGTGCACATTTGTGACGGAGATAGACTTTCCTGTCTGCCGGTGAGTACGACACCCCACACAGCATGACACCCGTCTCCCGGTTAGTCTCGCATAGCCAGACATCTGGTCACATGTTAGACCCAGAAATGTTGGTTAGTATAAACTTTTAGGATTCAAACGTCATCTATAGGCTTAGCTAGCAGATGAGATTAAGCTTGGTTGCTAAAAGTTGCACGTTGAGCAATGTGAGTAATTAGCATAATATGTGACCATACCATTAACAACCTGTATAAGACCAAAAGAAAAAAACAAATCATCATTCTTCAAGTAGCATGTGACATGTCAACCTAGGGGGTTTTCATGATACTGAATCCATTCCAAGCATTAGTTTTGGTGGCTATGGTCGTTTTTAGCCCAAGTAGTGTTGTTTGTGCAAAACTAATGCTTGGAAATGGAATGGATTCAGAATCATGAAAACCCCCTAGTTTGACACGTCACATGATACGTAAAGAATGATGATTTAGTTTTTTGATGTAGTGGAGTAGATGTAAAAGTATAGAAAGTTGGAAATACTCCAGTAAAGTAAAAAGTACCTCAAAACTGTATTTAAGCACCACTGGGTCTGTTGAAGGAAAACATCATAGCATATTGGCATAGCATTAACAACATGATGTACCTAATTCCTATGTCATAATAAGCAAACAGTCGGTGAAAATAGATCTGCAAGCTTGCATTGTGATGCATTGTGAGTTTGTAGACAACAACAGTTTAGTCAACAATTCATATGTATTTATTTGCACTGAATAGTGTGCATTTATTTAATTTACATTTGTATTGTGGATTTGGTTTTCATGAAACATTCAGAAGGTAAATATACAAGGTTTATTTCTGTTATGAAATACAGAACAGTACCAAGTGCATTTATTAAACAGTATAAATAGTAAGTAAGTAAAGTACAATAGTCAGAAAATAATATTTTTTTCTATTTATCAAGAGCCCCTGCTCTTCCAGAAGTTTGACATCAGAGCCAGACCCAAGTGGAGGGGGCATCCTTACCACTGAGTTTAAATTGAAAGGTAAAATACGTATCATATAACATTGTTCAGAAGAAAACCTAATATTTTTTACAAATCAATACCGCCTCATCAGAGTTGGTATTGTGACTATTATTGTTACATAGTACTTGCATGAGAGGGGTGGAGTTAGCTGCTACAGACAGTTTGTTCATTGGTTCAATATTCTTTTAACCAACACACATTTACGCTGGACAGCGACGTTTATTATATTATTAGGATAATTATTATAAACTATATTAAAGTTGTAAACGTCCTTCAGTTTCCCTGAAATGTATTGTAGCATGCCCTTTCTTTTATAACTGAAGCACTGTTATCAATAACAACAACTAAGTCACATTTTAATGCAACTTACTGTAGGGTTTCCTTCAGTTCTCAAGTGTTGCTTGTTTCAAGATGCATTGTTTTCTCAACAGATAGAGCATCAAAGAGTGGACACATATCAGGTAACAAACACATGATATAATGGTGTTGTATATGATGGTACTACTGGCAAAGTGTTGTATGATATCATTTAAAAACAATATGGATATGAATGAATGGGGAAAGAAATATCTATAACATACTTAACATAATGTTATAGTTAGTTTGAGAACTACCTTACATCATTTATCATTTATATTATACTTTTTATTACACTGTTGCTTAGATATAGTTACAGTCCAGGACCTAAACTATGCTTCAAGGGTTAGTTCAGATTTTTTGACTTAAAGTTGTAGGAAATACTTGCCATTAATATAGTAGTTACAAAGGTATTAATTGATTGCCTGAGTCCCAGTGAGTTCTGGTCTGGTTCCAGTCATTTGCTGTGAGGCACTGGGGGGGGGGCACTCATTAAAAAATATATTAATCCACAAAACTAGCGTCATTTGTATTGTTGACCTATTTCTACCATAGTGCAACCTTCGTTCAACGCTCACCCCTCTGTCACATGGAACAATGTTTCTGTGCTGCTGCTGGCGTAATGATACTACAAAACATTGTTCCAAAGTTGAACGAAAGTTGCGCTGCCTATATGGTAGAAATAGGTCAACAATACAAATTACGCTAGTTTTGTGGATTCATTTATTTTTAATGAGTGGCCCCCAGACTCCCATCAAATGACTGGAACTACTTGATATTCACCAAAACCAGACCAGAACTCTCACTGGCACTCAGGCAATCAATGTAATACCTTTGCAACCACTATGTTAATGTCAAGTATTTCCTGCAGCTTTAAGTCCAATAATTTGAACTAACCCTTTAATCAATTCTCCTACATCAATGACTTCAGCCCCCATTTATTTTATTCCCTCTGCCACAGGCACACCTCTGTGCATCCTGCTGGCGGTGCTGGTAAACATATGTCTTGGTTTTGCAAATGGTCCAAGATTACACTGAGGAGATACAGTTTCACCCGTTTTCATTTCTGCAGCTTCCATTCTATACATACTGTATATATATAGAAAGTGACAATTTGTTCATGGACAAAATACACACATATGTGCACTATACACATGCACGTGAATGAATGATCAACCGTAAACACACCCACACACAAAGGGGAGCATCAGTCAAGACTCAAGGAGTGTACAGTATAAGGCAAGCATATTGTGAGTTTTGTAAGCCAGTCTGGAGGTCACTCCCACCAAGGGTTCCCACTGCAGATTTCTTTACAAAATAATCCCCACAATTATTAGCATGTAGATTATTAGCACGTAGAACCACACACGGAATTAGTATTATGTTTAAAAAAAGGCACGTGTCAGTGTCAGATTAGAAGATTTGTGGCTGAGATATTAACAGATGTCATTTATTCATCATAGAACCAAACATGTATCTCTCTTAGGTTTTGTTTACCACAGTTGTTATTTTCTGCATAAATTGTGGACAATGGTTAAAAAAGCATAAGAAATCTAACGAGGGAACCCATTGTGATGTCACTTCTGTGTTTTAGGACTACAAACGATCTACAGTATACTGTGTCTATTTGATAAATCACAAATATAAATAGTAATTGATACATTTATTGAACATTTGTATGTGAATAATCGTGTTAATATTGCAGGCTAATTCACTGGTCAAGGTATTGGATATATAAGTGTTTCTGCTCTTATTTTGGATTACGTGAGTTGCCTAGTTTATCCTTGATATCGTGGTAATGTGAACTGCATTGCTACTCATCATGACATGAATTTAATAAATATGAAAGAAAGAAAAACATTTGCATAAACATACTGTACATTTTTCCTTTTCTGATGAATCTTGCCTGGTGATTTAAAAATATTCAAAACACCTCCTGTGTTCTGTTCTGTTTTTCCACACTTACAGTAAATCCTTTTTGTCAATAGTCCGTAAAGGGACTACCTTTTTGGCTGAGCCTGGGAGTCGATGGTCGCTGATGGGGCGCTTGTTTTACAGGTTAGGGTTAGGTTTAGGCATAGTTTTTGTGAGGTTATATAAGGGTTAGGGTAGTTAGTAGGTTAGTAGTAGCCGGCGCTGTAAAACAAGCGTCCCATCAGCGCCCATGGAATCCCAGGCTCAGCAAAAGAGAGACTCCCAAGTCCATAAAAGTCCAATTTGAATGACTTCCTGTCAAACAAAAATAGAATAATGCATGATTGCAGCTGCAGGTCCAAAACCAATTTCATCCAATAAAAATCATGAGTCATGATTTCATTCACCTGTGATTCCCATACTGTATGTGTCCCTTTTCCACATGCAGCTGACACTAGAGGCCAGTGTTACTCTGTTCTGAATCTAAGCCGTACACTGAAATATGTATCCGAAAACATTTGAGGTGAGAAATAGGCAATGCAGTAACTGTGTTACTGTGTTTCGGTACTGCCTTGACAAGGCAGTGCAGTTGCATTCAAATCCCATATCTCGGCTGAGGGTACAGGCCCACAGGATGGTCGGCTGAGACTGTTATCGGCTGAGACACACCCATGACCCGACCCTTGTTTTACTAGGAAATGCATCGTGATATGTTCACAAATATCCATTTCATTTAGATTTTTAAGTGTTCACTGGAGTCATCGTCATCTCTGCCATGTGACCTTTGGTTTTCTGGGCCTTTCTCTGTGTCTCTTTGACCTTTAGTGGATATGATATCAAACATTAATTAAAAAACAAAACAGGTCAGGCATATTATACTGCTTCACACCAGTAAATACAGTACATACATTGTACTTTATATAGATAGGCTAAGATGCTAGTTTAACCCATTCAAAGCTGTGTCATGTTAGACACATCTTGGTCGGGTTGAAACCTCAATATGTCCAAAACTGTAACTTTTCAGCTGCTATTTCTGATACTTTTGTGTGATACTACTATAGCATGATCAAATAGGGCGTTCATTTATGCAAAAAGCAGCAGAAAGAAAAGAGGTTTCTGCCCGACAGCAATGATGGCAACATATATTTTCAGAAAACCTCTAAGGATTTAGAAGACATTTGTAGAATCAGCCTCGGCCTCAGGTCAAACCCCTTCATGAAACCATCAATATATAATCAGGAGTGGTTAAATGGCACAAAACTGTCCCAAAGTAGCATGCGGCTTGAATATGGTAAATGGTAAATGGTGCATTTATATAGCACCTTTATCGAAGGCGCTTTACATTCACCCATTCACGCACACATTCATACACAGATGGCAGAGACCATGCAAGGCACCAACCAGCACACCAGGAGCAATTAGGGAGGGGTTCAGCGTCTTTCTCAGGGACATTTCGACACTATCTCTGGGGGAGCCCGGGTTCTAACTGGCGACCTTGCGGTTGCCATCCAGTGACTCTACCCCTGAGCCACCGCCGCCCCCTATTGGCAAAGGCTGTTCATTTAGTAACTGACAAACATCCAAAGGTCCAAAACATAAGTCCTCCGGTTACAATAGCACATTGATCATCAATCAATGGCCCAATCCCAATGTTCACACTCACAGGCTCACTGAGTTTCATGCATGCCATGTTCCCACCAATGAGGGACTGGCGGTAATGACCCACTGTCAAATATGAAAGTTCTCTGCACAGACATTTTGATTCCTTTATGAACACTTTCCATACAAGTGCATTTCTGCAGACTTTGCCTATATGGGAATTACCCACAGTTTATAGCAGTGTCATTAAATATGGGGTCACGAGGGGAAGCCTGTAAACAAATAAATGGTCAGGAGCAATTCCATGAAAACAATATGTTCACATGTAAAACATAAATCATGTAGTGATTCATAGCCATAAGTGTGTGCAGTTGTTTGTCTTTTACTCGATTTCCAAATTATGCTTTCATCAGACCTGATCGATCGAGCGATCAACAAATTAAACAGGCAGTTGTGAAAAAAGCCAAATATGTGAAGTCTTGGGGTCTCGAGCCATGTGGCCAATATGGCAATATCAATATCTCCTATTTCTTGTAGCGTGAGGTGGCTTGATGACTGTACAAGTACGCCTGTTGAACATGACGCTAGTATGTTGTAGGGACATATCAAAGACTACAGAAATGGAACTGGCTATCCAAGTAACATGTAATTGCATTTTTCACTGTAAACAATAGACAGTTAGTCTATTTTGATCTAAATGAATAACGTTATTCCGAGAATCAACGCAAGTAGGAGAACAAAGGAAAAAGACAGGTGGAGCTGCAGGCTGTGAGGAGAGGTCTCACAATGCATTAATGACTGTAGAAGCCATTTCACAGTTTTTGCATTTTCTGATGATTATTATTTAGCATTATTAGCTTTCATACTTTATTGGTTAATTGGATTATTGTTTGTGCACCAAAGGGCACGCCTCTCTAAGCCAGGGTTGAGTGGTGAGTGGGGAGAGGGCATGCACCTTGGTGGACAAACATTTTTTACCTGCGCCATGAGAACAACCACACCATGATAAGTCTAAAGCTGTTTGTATGATTACTTGCCTGGATTCAGTGTACTTTCCAGAGACTATTTAGCGTCTGTATACCTTTGTTATCCCACGAGGAAATTCTATTCTCATCGCAGGCTACGAGAGAGCGAGTCACGCTTTTATTGGGAAGGTATTATTCTTCCCGTTTGAGAGTAAGGAAGTTCCAGATTGAGGGTTCTGGCCTGAGGACTACAAAACAATGACTACAACATGACGTAACGATATCATCCACTCCCGACCGGATCACACAGCAATTTAGTAACACAGACCAGGCTTTCCTCCGAGGTGGAAAGCCTAGTGACGCGAAGTTAATGTTGAAATGGTTGGAGTAGACAAAACGCCATTACAACGACTTTGTTTTCATCACACATCATTGTACACTATCACTATATACTTAGGAGCAAGAAGACAGCAGCATAATGAAGACAGGAGAAGGTCAGGGCCTCAGGTGAGTTCTCACTACGTCTTGTGATTCTGTGTTCCATTCTGCTATTCTCCTATCAGGTGTTAGTTTATGGGTAAACACATTCACATGCAAATTGTTTTACATTCAACAAGGAAACAAATGTCCCTACCAAAGTTTAAACCAGTCTGTACAACAACTCTATTCAACATGGCTGAGTTAATTGCTGAAGCATTTGCTTTGGGAGGTGCAAGGAGCACACGAAAGCCACAGACAGACAGACTGGCAGACAGACAGGCAGGCAGACAGACAGACAAGACAGACAGGCAGGCAGGCAGGCAGGCAGGCAGAGAGACGGGGAGAGAGAGAGGCTGACCAACAGGTCAAAATGTGAGAAGCTTGACATAATCAGACACAGATACCAGCATCATTATGGTGTGGCTTGCTAGTGTTCTGTGTCAAGGCATAAGTCAGATTGTCACATGGAGGGCTAGGGGGTTGGGAGGGCTAGAGGTCAGTGGCGTGTCATGGCTATTTTGATGGCAGACCCCAAGAGGTTTGGTGCGGATCAGAGCAATGGCGCGCCTCGCATGTCTGCATGTTACGTTTGTGACATCCACCGACAACCCACCCTATGCCACCTGGGGGTTCTCAACGTTTTTGGCTGGGGACGCCCACGGAAATGCTTTGGCCATGTTTATTTTTGAAGAATCTTGAACATTTTATGGAAATCTTTTAAAGCTATTTTGAGATACAATTTCATTCACCAACTTATGTTTCCGGCTATTTCCAGAGCGAGACACCTATTGCGCATCCAAGCATAAAAGGACTCTATAGGATCTCTTCTCCACTAGTCCTCCCTTGTATTTTTGTCTAGTGTCAATATATTTAGTCATACCTTTTGCCATCCCATCATAGCTTTTTATCATAGTTGGAAACATACAGTAAGTAAAGTAAAACTGGGGTGGTGTAATGAAGCTCTTTTGGATTGCGGCTTGGTCCTTACACATGAAGGATTTCAAACTAGATGACACACATCCAATTTGGGTCAAACACCACATACCTCTGATGGTGGTTTGAGGCAGTGTCCAGGAGGAGATCCATTGGCAAACACTAGGGGGTTGAAGCCTTGTTTGCTCAGTAGCCAGTATGTCTTTTGACTGCCTTTACCCTGATATGGAAAAACCATAGACATGCACGCACGCACACACACACACACACACACACACACACACACACACACAGTCACACAAACACACATGCCGCACCATCAAAACCGACTGTATATGCTGTACATTTGATAGCTAGAATTATGATGAGTATCCAATCACCTTCATTTCAACCTCTCCTCTCTCCTCCAGCTCAAACGATCCTATACGAGTAAGAATGTCCGCGGTGTCCTGGGATATATGAATCTTCAGAGCTGGATAAAATAAACAGTTTGAACCAGTTGTATCAGTAAGAATAGTGTAGCTGAGATTATTCAAAAACAAGACCTATAAAGGCATGGCTTCCCTTTATGTTACTACTGTATGTGTGAACAAAGCGACACAAATCATGATATAATGTTCAATGGTGAAGCCTGTGTGCATAGTGTATCCTGGAAACCAGACAAATCTGCCACCGCAAATGTTTTGACATTAAAAAAAAAGCATACAGATTTAAGCCAAGATGTAAGCCAAGACGCACGGGCCTTGCTGTCTTTTAGAGCCAGGGAGAAGAAATTAGTTTTAAGTGAAGATTGGAAGACCGCTAAGGTGCGAGCAGACCCTGTCTTGTCTCACCGACCCTAAAATTTGCACAAGTTGGTCCCGTGTCTCGTTTAGTCCTAACCTATCGTGGGTTAATTGATAGTAGTCCACCTGTGTCTGGTTAGTCCTCGTCTATTTATACCCTCTGTGTTTAATGTTCCCTTGGCAGTTTGTACTTTGTAGATGTCACAGTGCACTGCTCTGGTTCTTGATCTCCTAGTGTTCACAGTATATTCCTGTGTTTCTATACTACGCTTCCTAGTATTGGTAATACATCTGCTGAATTTGGGTTCTACACCTCCCGAGTCGCACATCCTGACACCATAATCCTAACAATGATGTGCGCATGTCCATATTTGGGCATATATACAGTATCATCTCACCCGCCACAGATACCGCCGCCACAACTTGAACCTCAATGAACTATTGCTATCCTTAGCTTGTGTGTTATTAATCACATTATTTGTGTGATCGTGTCAGACTCACGCAAGCTGTTGCTCTCCATCCGAGAAGCTGTGTTCACTGTGTCCCCGAATAGGCAGTAACGGGGCATAGTGCTGCCCACCACACCAGCAGCCACGGGACCTACAGTGCATGAACAAAGCCATGCATGCATTCAGATTTCTCCAATATTATGTGATCTAAATCAGTGGTTCTGAACCTTTTCAGGCCGTGACCCCCCCCAAAATAATATTTGAACAGAGTAAACATGTTGCACATTCTAGACTTTCAAGCACCAAACTGAATGTGTCCATATATGTATATTATTTTTGTATTTTGTTTTTTGGTTCGATGTAGGTAATGGGTACTGTATATGTGTATGATTGTGTCCTTTGTTCCACAACATGTCTGAGCTGACTGTGTCTTTTTTCTGTCTTGTCTTTGTCATAAAATGTAAAAATCAATAAAAAATATTATTGAAAAATAAATAAAAAACATGTTGCACATTAAGCAAATCTGGGGACCCCTCACGCAAATAAAGAATCAATTGTCTTTTGAAGACAAAGAATTATCTCTGACTCGATGTTTTGTACTTGCCTGAGTGTATTCCAATGCGTAGTGCCAGGCTCTCGTTGGCCATGTGGGGAATTTTGAAGACCTTGATGGCCATCAGGAAATGCAGAGCCATTTTGGAGATCTCCACAGCATGCTTGTAGCCATTGCTGAGAGGCAGACCACTAGCTACCATATATGCATCTCCAATCGTTTCCACCTGGAACAGATTGGAGGATCAAATGAATGTTTATTTCAAACATTAAATAACAAAAGCACGAGAATACAAAATGACGCAAAATTGTAATGCACAAGAATAGCAATGCACATTATAATAGTATTGTTGTTCGGATTACCCCTATTTTTTACAATTTTAAAATGAATTAAATCAGGTCTCTATCAACATTTATAAGATTCGTACCGTAATAATAAACGGAACAGTACTGAACCATACTGTACCATATTACCATGTACCATAATACCTCCATTTAACACCTCTTCTCGTTCCACAGAGACACTCCACAATATGGAATGCACACATTTTTTGTATGTAAATTTGTATGAACAAAGCTTTCTTTGTTTTTCCTCTACACCTTTATACAGTCAGTAAAAAACTTTTGAATGTTACTAGGAAGTCCAGTTCCTTTGTATATTGTTTGAGCAGTTTTTAACATAAACTTTGAACATGAAATAGCATGTTTGTGTGTTCCGTAATGCTCAGTGGTGCTTTTTTTTGTAAGAGTATTTGAGTTAAGTACAAAAGTGTAAAAATAAAATAAAAATCACACCCGTGCAAACTGAGTGGTTCAACTATACTACTATACAACAACAGGAACTGTGTGAGGGGAGTAATTCATTGGCACGACTAAATTGGGTAGAAATAATAAAATAAATATAATTGGCTACTCTAAAAATGTACCGTAATTTAACATTTTAATCTGGCTCGCATTACGCACTTTGTAAACGTCGTACTGCTTGATGATGTCATCAAAGAGGCTGTAGAGCTCGTTGAGGAGCGTCACCACCTCCATGGCAGAGCTGATGGAGCACATGGAGGTGAAGCCCACAATGTCCGAGAAGAAGATGGTCACGTTGTCGTAGGTACGAGGCTCTACCGACTTCCCGGACATCAGTTGGTCTGCGATGTACCTGCAGACAATAGAGCAGCAACATATGGCCCGGACGGCTGTCGTAGAAATCCGGGCACTTATAGGCTGCTAAGCCTGACGGCGCGCCGCGGGTTCGAGTCCCAATCCCATACGACCTTTGCTGTGTGTTGCTCCCCATCTCTCTCTCTCCCCCCATAGTCAGGTTATACTGTACTTTATACTATCAAATAAAGGCAGAAAAAGACCCAAAAATATCGAAAGAGAAAAAAAAGGAGAGAGAACAGCAACATACTGGTAGACATTTTTACTTGTCTATTTCTTCAACCCATTGAGACTTAAGGCTGATTCGACAAATGCCTTCTAAAACAGTACTTCTTGCAGTCATTTAAAAAGAAACATCAAATGTCAAACTTTTTGAATGGCCAACACAAAAATTACACAGATGCTTTGCCGCTTGTTAAAACCGACATCACAAGAACCACACCGCCGTTCTGACATTTTTAGCCCACTGACTACAACTCACGGTATACAGTGCTGCCGGATTCCCACTACTGATGTTTGACAAAGCCATTGGCTATATCATGGTAAAAATGGATGGAGGCATTTCTTTTCTCAAGTCTTGAAGCATGTTGTGCAATGCATCTACTGTACATTGGATGGCAAAACAAGTGTTTTAACTGTGCCAATAATCTTTACTGTTGTTTACTGCCAGCTGCTAAGGTTAGCTACTACAGTATAAGGGTGTGGAGTTGTAGGTAAAATCTTCTGCCAACATACAGTACGGTGTAGCTGAAAAGAATCCCTGGAGACAACATTGATTTACGAACAAAATACAGCCATCCATGATTTCTTTAACCACAGAATGAAGTTCAGCCAACATTGACTCAATTATTATATTATTGTTTTTGTGAATATGGAAACGATTCAATGTTTATTTACTGTGCAATGCAGTATTTGGCCATGCCTGTGAATAGACAATAATGCCTTTATGACAAATTAAACATTATATATTTTTGGGTGGATTTCCATTCAGAGGACATCCATTAACCCGTATTAATTAGTTTTAAAACCTGTGTTGATTTTTACTTAACTTCAACAAGGGGTGAGGTTTATCCATATAATAATCACGGTTCTAGAGTTGTGCAGAACAGTCGCACCATATCGATATGTACACTTATAAACAGCATACTTAACAACAGAGTCCATGGAGGCCTTTGATATAGTATAGATGGTGTCAGTGCTAATATACCAATCAGTGGCGTGCACAGATTGGTAGACTAGGGGGTGCTAGAGCACCCCCTGCCCTTTTCCTTCTGGACAAATGTGCCCTTTTGAAAAAGGGCACATACTGTACAGTGTATGTGGACCATGGTGACATTGATCAATTCTTGATAAAAAGCTTCTAATATATTATTTATCTATATATCTATATCTATAAATCTCACACTATTAAGGCAACCGGCCGGTTCCACGCGCTGCACAAGGTACCATTTTATTCACTTGTGCACGCCACTGATACCAATATGTTACCTTGGCAACATGCTAGAGAGAAGTTTGTCAGCTCGAGCCTTCTCTACTGTAAGCTGATTGGTTCTTTCCTCCACAACTTCCTCCAGATGGTTTGCATATTTCTCCAACTTCTCTACCATGTTGTCCAGTATATTTACATGACTACAAGTACAAAATAAGGTCATAGCATTGTTTAGATGACATACGTATTAACTGAATGTTCACATACATCACAGATAATTGTTTAACCCATTAAGACCTATTCTAAAAAAAAGAAAAAAAGAAAGGTCTTCTAAAGAGTTTTCTGAAAACCCCACGTTTCTATGTCAGTGGTTCTCAAACTTGTTAATCTCAAGGACCCCAAAATGGATTCAGACATGGACCCCCATCTCAAAATATTTTGTTCCAGGGACCCCCAGAAGTAAAGAGTTGAGTTAAAATGTTTTGCTTAAAAAAAAGAAACATATTATTCAAAGTTTTCACATTTTTCAAAAAAATAGCAGATCTACAAGCTCATGATCTTGTATCTGCTATTTTTTTAGAATAGCCAAATAATGGTCAAAGTGGTTCAAATCTAAAGTGACGTGGTTTTAATGGGTTAAATAAAAATGATAATAAATAACAATGATGATAATAATTAATTAAAAGCATTCTCCATCTGACCTGTCCGGACTGGACTCCTTCAGCTGTCTCCGTATAACGCTGAACGGTGGTCTCGTGTCAGGGTTCTCACTCCAGCAGACCTTCACCAAGGCATTTAGCTTATCATCACACAACTGGTCAGACATCGTTGGTCGGAGGGGAGCAGCCAGGAGAGGGCTCTGCAGCTGTTTGATAATCTCTGTAGACAAACAGGTTCTTGTTTTTGTAACGGGCTGTACCACCACCACAATGAGCAACCTTGAATGAATGAATATGAATGAATAGTTTATGAATGAACGGTGATGTGTCATGCATGCTAACCTTTGGTGATGTGTCATGCATGCTAACCTTTGGTGATGTGTCATGCATGCTAACCTTTGGGCTCCTTGTTGAGGTCATGGTATGGGCCCGTCTCAGCACAGTAGATGAGTTCTCGCATGATGATGGCAAAGCTGAAGACGTCACCCTTGGGCGTCCCGTTAAACGGGATACATACCTGTCTCAGAAGCTCTGGAGCTGTCCAGTACATCTCTGGGACACAGTTATAGAAAACACTGACACGTCTCCCTATTTAACTGAACTGCAAAGGAATCGTTGTATTGGAGTGATACAATTAATACATGCAAGGTTAATCTATGACATTGTGCTGTGTTAAACCATATGCGTTTCAGTATGTCCGAGCACAAATGTCATACCTGGATGTTTAGTCAATGTTTTGACCAGATCGCGGCAGTTTCTTTTTTTTTTATCCCACGATTTTGTAACCCAGTTTTCTTTTCACCCAGTGCCAATTATCTAATGTAATCCTGGGCGCTACACTTCCTCTGCCAACCTGGGGGGGCAGCGGACTGACCTCATGCCTCCTTCTATGCATGAGGAGTCCAAGCTGCTTCTTTTCACCTGACAGAGGGGAATTTCCCCGGCCGGACGTAGCGCGTGGAAGGGACACGTTATTCCGACCAGTTCCTTTCCCCTCCATCAGGCGCCCCGGCTGGCCAGGGGGAGGTAGTTTTAGAGACCAGGATTACGGCATGTTTTTGTGAGGGTATCTACCCCAGGGGACACAGGGAGAACATGCAAACTCCACACAGAAAGGCCCTATCGCCAACCCCCGCCTTGGGTATGGGCACTGATGACGCGGAGGAGGGAACACGCCGCCAGTGCCCACAGCGTACCCAGCGGGAATCGAACCCAGGACCTTCTAGCTGTGAGGCGACAGCACTACCAACTGTGCCACCATGCCCCTGATCGCGGCAGTATTGAGTTCACAGGTGCTGCCGCCATCTGGCAGAGTCGGGTTAGATCTTCTTCGGGTCTCAGTTAACTTCAGCCTAACACTGAATGTTCTTTCTTTTCAAAATCTTTTTATTAAAGTTTTTTTGACAAACCCAGGGGCAAGCATTAAACAGAGACATATCAAATATGAAAATAAAAAATAAAACTCCATCCCCTATCCCACCCACCCCCCATCCACAATCCCAAGGATAGTCGGAAAATACATAAATCTATATACACACACACAAAATACATACATACATAATTACAAAAAATAAAATAAAAATAATAAAGCAGATTTTAATAGCAGAGCAGAATTTGTTTCAGTTGTGGTTGGCGTGGCCGAGGCATAGGCACGGCACACTATACCGTTTGTGTGTTGTGGTAGAATGTCATAAACGGACCCCAGGTTTTGTAAAACTTTTTTTCAGAGCCGGCAATTGAAAACCTTAACATCTCCAACTCGAGACAGGACATTATATCACGAAGCCACTGACGGAGCACGGGCGGGGCAGCATCCTTCCATTTGAGCAGAATGGCACGCCTAGCGAGCAATAAGGCAAAGTCGACCATACGACACTCTATGCGTGTTAGAGGAAGTGCCAAGGAGAGCCATTAAGGGATCTGGGTCTAGATTTTGGTGTAAAATGTTGGACAGAGTCTTGAACACATTCCCCCAAAATGGTTTATTTTGGGGGAAAATGGTAATTTTGGACACATCCAATACTGATGGAACAGAGTTGCATCACCGCTCTTCCACTTGTCACAGGTAAATACTAGCCAGTTTAGCCTTAGACATATGAGCTCTATGGACTATTTTAAACTGCACTAAGCAATGTCGTGCACAGAGAGAGGACCTGTGTATAGAAGAGAAAACAGAATCCCATACTTCCTCAGACAGTGTGAGCCCCAGATCATGTTCCCAGTCGGCCTTTATCTTATCTAAGGGTGCTGGCCTCGAATTTGAAATGGTATCATATAATATTGAAATGGCGCCCTTAGTCATTGGGTCAAAAGACAGAAATTAATCAATAGGGTTAGGATTAGGCTTATTAGGGAAGCCAGGTAATATAGAGCTCACATAATGCCGGACCTGCAGAAATCTGTAGAAGTGTGGTCTAGGTAGACTATATTTCGTTGAAATTTGATCAAAGGATGCAAACCCCTCTTCCACAAACAGGTCTCTAAACCATTTGATGCCCTTTCCATGCCAACTCTGAAAGGTCACGTCTTGCATTGATGGAACAAAAAGGTGGTTGGAAGCCACAGGACTGACCAGGGAGAGGTCTCTATAATTATACGTTTTCCTGCACTGGGCCCACTCTCTCAGTGTATGACGCACCACCGGGTTAGTTATTGAATCAGGCAGGGGGCGGCCAAGCGGTGAACTAAGAATAGCTGGAAGTGATAGATTCCTACACGATTTAAGCTCCAGAGATGTCCATTCTGGGCAATTAGGCTTAAGGTAGAAATGATTCCAAAAGGCAAGACTGACCGGATGTTAGCAGCCCAATAGTAATGACGAAAATCAGGGAGCCCCATGCCTCCATCCCTCTTTACCCTTTTAAGTAACATTCTGCTCACACGCGGCCTCTTATTCTGTCAAATATATGATGGAAATAAAGAGGAAAAGAACGACTTTGGAATGAAAACAGGGACGCATTGAAAGAGGTATGTGAATTTGGGAAGAACATTCATTTTGATTGAATTTATGCGGCCACTAACACTGAATGTTCATTTTGTTTCACTTCATTATCGCCTGCATTGCCAGAACATTAATGGCGTGGATAGCGATGCAGGGGCTGAATCCAGGCTTCAGCCAGGCTATACGCACCTTGAATAATGTTGCACCTCGAATAATGTCCTTATGTATAAATGCACAGTACACAGCGGCTGCTATGCTCGCACAACTCAGGTACTACAGTACTAAACCCCTTGGTTGTACAGCCTGTGTGCCTAATGAAAACAAGCTTCTAAATTATCTGACACCCTTTATTTGTACTTTTTGTGGTAAAAGCGCTCACACTTTCTTCTTTCTTGATCTCCTTACCCCCCCCCCCCCCCCTCTCTTCTTCCCTTTCTTGTTTTTCTTGGAAAGAATTACACGATGGGAACTATGCACAAAAAAGAGTTTCGCCCACTTTTCTTTTTACTAAAACTGTGATGTGACAATAGTTGATTCTGATTCTGATTAAGTTAACTTAAGATCAACTAATTAGTTTCCTAAGCCTTTCACTGACCTTCATATTGAGGATTCTCCTGGACGATGACTCTGGTTTTGGTCCCCTGTTTGAACTCCCACAGTCCGAAGCCAGATAGTTTGATCTGGAGCCGACTGTCCACCAGACAGGTCTTGGGCTTTAGGTTCCCATGTGACTTCAGGGTGCTCTTGTGAATGAAATCCATTCCCTTCATACCGTATTATTGAATGGGTTAAAAGCTTGAATTGGTTCCAAATAGATATGCATGATATCATTGGTATAGCGTATGGAAATTGGCCATATCGGCCATAAAAATGCCATATCGGTATCGAACCGATCTCAAATGAAAATAATCCTGATTATTTTCACCGATATTGATGACGCAATAATAATAATGTGACCAGCAAAACTTTTAAACAAATTTTCAGCAATGAGTTCAATATAATAATGCAATGCATATCGATATATATCGATATGACCCTGCAAATAATCAGAGATCGGATATCGGTCATAATTTCAATATCGTGCATCTCTAGTTCCACATACAGTACCATGCGTTTTAGTAATAGGCATGAATTAAGTCCAGAGTGAAAGTGTACTCTTACTAATATTACTAAAGTGTAGTAATACTGTATAGTTATATACAGACCAGTATATACTGTATACAGTATGTTTTTATATAATTATTGGTGAGAATAATTTGCCACTGCCACTTGCAGGTTCAAGAGAACTTTATTAGCAATTTTGAAAGAATTTTGCTGTTGCTCTTAATAAACCTCTCTTGAAACTGCAAGTGGCAGAAGTCTTTCTTCGTTAATATGATTATTAAAATACAGGGAAATGTCTGTGAAAGTGAAGATGTAATAGCTGAAATAGATTAAAGTGTTTTTCTGATATAAATGAGCTCACATTGACGATGTCATAGGCAAAAGACAGTTTAAACATCCAATCCAGTTCAATGTCTGTAGACTTCAAAACGTCCTACAAAAAAAAACAGGGCGGGGGGGTTGGTGCAGAGAACACAGAGAAGTCAGATCAAATTATGAATAATCTGTCAATCATTCTATGGTACTCATTATTGTATATCTCTGCTGTCGGGAAGAAACCACCTAGCCTCGATACCCAGGCTTTCATTTAACCACCTAACTCCAAAAATGTCATTTTTCAGGAAATGTTTTATTTTTATTTTTAAACAAAGCAATACTGCCTCATCAAAGTTGGTGTTGTGACTTTATATATTGTCAATAACTTCCATGAGAGGGGGGGAGGTGGTGGAGTTAGTTGCTTTAGCAGACAGTTGGAGGGTCCAATGGAGTTAAGAGGTTTTGTCTGAAGCGCTTTTTACTACTTTCATTGGTTCAATATTTTCGAAACAACACACAGACGTAAAGGGTGTTCAATAGCACTGATTTATGCAAACAAAATAATCAAAAACCTAAGAAAAATTGAGTTAGGAGGTTTCCTCCTGACAGCAACGAATTATACTGCCTAAATAAATTAGTGCTGCAGGAAATTCCAAGTAAATAAATGAACATAATGCAGTGTTTTGTGCTAACCTTCAGACTGCCTTTCTTGCAGTACTGCATGACCATGCAGATGTTAGGCGGTTCAATACACACTCCAAAGAACTGCACCACGTTCTCATGCTTCAGTTCTTTCATCTGTCTTAAAGAGTGTAGGTAGGTTAGGCACACAATACCACATAACTTGGGTACTGTTAGTTACTCTTAACCCATTAAGACCTGGGAGGCTGCGGGACCAAAACTACAAATGTTTTATTTTATATATATATTTAACCTGTATGTTTCTCTGTTACAAACTTCTGGCTGTTGTTTTCATTCGTTTCCGACGTTCTTTTGTTGGTTTAATCACTGTGTTTTGTTATGGCTTTCCTGTAGCTCCAGTTAGGTTATAGCATTAGCTACTGTTGCAACTCGCTCCACGTTGCGTATGGATTCAGACATCCACGTTGCAGCGTTTCAGAGTATGGGTTCAGACTCCCATTGGCTTGGGAAGTTGGGAGGCAGCCAATCATGACTAGGTCGCTACTAGAACTAGAAGCACTATCGACTGTTTGCCATAGAGTAAGACAGAGTCATGACATTGAGGGAGCAGAAAACATCACGGTTACGCGGTTCGATCATGTAACTCGTTTGTCACTTTAAAGCCTATAGACTCCAATGCATTCCGTAAACTTCCGGACCGGTTCAGGCCTTTGCGTCAGTATTCGCCAATAGAAGTCTATGTAGAAGAGCCGCCATTGGACTGGCCCCATGACATGAACAGAGTTGTCGTAACTCTGTTTTACTCTTTGGCTCTGGCGACTAAGTCAGACAGGTTTACGCCTGGCAAAAAAAAAAATCAGTACTTGAGCAGGACAACCAAGTTCTAATCCTGGGTAGAACAGGAAAGTTTAAAATTATGGTGTTGGATCAAACAGATTATTTGTGATTTGAGATAGGAAACTTGCCACAGTGGCCCCTATGATTTACTGGAGAACCAAACCAAGTTATATTTTAGTACTGTATAATACAGATTAGACAAAATACATTTCTAATCACAAAGAAAATTCATAGTCAAGCTTTAATAAATAACTGGAAAGATGAGGAAAAACTCATCTCTGTCGGGTAGAAACCGGTCCAAAACTTTTCAGGATTCAAATTCAAAAGTAGCAAAAGTAGCAGATCTACCAGCTTAAAAGCTTTTAAGCTTGTGGATCTGGTAGCCGTTAAAATATGGAGATAAGAGGTTTCTGCCCGACAGCGACGATATGGTACTTTACCATAGAAAACTCTTCGACAATGGAGGGCTTTCTGACATCACTGACCATCTGGTTCCTCAAGTATTTGATGGCAACTTGATTTCCCTGCCCCCAATGAAACAGCACATCAGGTAGACATTCATTCACATTAAATGCACTTAAATGCACATTATGTCACGTGTAGAGACACTGCCAGCCACAGCCACTGGTTGAGAACCACTGAACTATGGCACTATGCATGGCACATTAGGAGTCCACTAGGACAGTTGTTCCTATCTGGGCTACATAACTGTACTGTACTGAAACATTTCATTTTCAAGGACCCTCCTTAACTCTGAGTGTAATGTGTGTGTGTGTGTGTGTGTGTGTGTGTGTGTGTGTGTGTGTGTGTGTGTGTGTGTGTGTGTGTGTGTGTGTGTGTGTGTGTGTGTGTGTGTGCATGGTGGTGTTCCAGGTGATGGTAATGCAGGAGGGCTCAAGCTGCCCACACTGCCCAACAGCTCGCTGACCTCTGCCCTCTCCGACGCCAAGAAGAGCAAGAGCTTCCACAGGTCAAAGGTCAGTCAGTGTGTGTGTGGGCGGGCGGGCGAGCGAGCGTCCAGCAGGTACATGCATGCAGCCCTCGGGCTAGTCTCGCGTAGCCACACAACTATTCTCCAAATGTATGACCAGCTGCATTTGAAAGTTGCAGGAGGCAACCGTCTGGCCTAGATTTCACTAGTCACAATAGGATATCCATGCAGAACTTTTAGTATTGAGTAAAAATACTAAATCAATCAATTTGATTTTAGTATTGAGTAAAAATTGATTGAGTATTTCTGAAATGCATTTTACTGGTCAAAAAAAGAAAACCAATGTAATTTATTGCAATGGTTGCCAGTTGTATTCCAGTGAAGTTGTACTATTTGCCTATACCTTATTGTGTTCCATGTGTTCGGGGTTGGTCGTGTCCGCGCTCAACTTCAACGGCTCAACTTTATATACAGTAGCAGACAATACAATGAGTTATAGATTTTTCAAAATATCGACCTGAGCAGCAGTGCTTTATGTCACGCCCACACCAGTGTGAGCGCACTACTACACTACTACCTTGGCTACTCTAGTAGCCAAGGTTACTTATTTTCTGCCGCTAGCCATTGTTCTCTGCCTGCAGATCAACCCAGTTTACCCTAGAACCACTGTGTATGGACCCGGACCGAACGCTGATTTACGGCTTGCCTAATCCCTATCGGAACCGACGCCCCACGGACAGCCTTCCCGGAACCCTGACCCACGCTATCCCTATACCTACTACGCCTCTGCCTTTTCCCTTGACTTTAATAAAACCCGTTAAAGGTTTTTGCGAACTGCTTTTGAGTCCAATCCTTTCTGGTGCCTGACACTTTAACATTTCTCGTTGAGAAAGCGGAGTCTATAAAGCATCTTGTTTGTATTTTTCTTATTTCTTCACTTATTTTTTAGTAGTACAAACACACAAAAATAAAACATTTTGTTTTCATGACCATATATATTTCATGTAGTTCCTTGAGATATGCTTTGGCAAAATGAAATGCCACGCATTTGGTTCGAGAACATATTGGCCAATTGAAGGAAAAATAATCAGAATACCTGGAAGAGGCCTATGGTTGAGTAGATGTGTTCTTTTCCTGACTTATCCCTCAGGCCGAAGTCACAGGAGGAGACAATGGACTGGGAACCTCCACTTGTGGTGCTCATAGAGGCTGCCAATTCCAGTTGCTGCATGTTGTGAGCGTGCACACACGCACGCACGCACAAACAAACAAACAAACAAACAAAATATTTTCAGATGGGTTTTTGGCTGCCATAATTATTTTTGTATTTATTTCTACATTCGATTTCCACAGTTTAATTGTTTTGGTAAAGGTATTTATGTATGTTTCTGTATTATTTTGACACTTGGGTAATGTATAATTTGTTCAGAAAGTCATTTCCGGCGCCACAGCCTTATATGATACTAGATAACATGGCTCACATGAGCATTTTACTCGCTTGTTTTTTGTTATCAGTTTTGACGTTGGCTTTGGCTAAGTAAATGTACTTGAAACGTGAGAGCAAATAAAGCCATCAGTACTACAGACTGACTCGTTATTGGATGGCGTGACAGGGGTCCTTGATGGGTCACACACAACCCTATCTGACACAATACCCAATTAAGCCAGGCCCCGCACGCATGCATGCACGCACACTTGCCGTGTGTCTATCTATCAATGTTCTAACAGACAATGTGCTACTGTAGCCTATATGGGTGAGATATATGGGTGAGAGGAGGCTCAGACTTTAGGCTCTTTGATGATGGCGATGTCGCTATATTTGATGAGCCACCAACAGGAGTCATCGAGCCGTGTCTGGAGCCGTAGCTTCTGCTGGACGAGGACCCCGATGCATAAGAACGCCAGCAGACCAACGAAGGGGACGGCCACCAATATGGCCACCAAGGAGATGTCTGAGACAAATCAACATCATACGTTACGTGAGTACAGTAGGCTACAGGCCGAGACAGGTCGGTCAGTAGGCTATAGCAACAGTGAGTTTCTTGACTTCACTTGCTCATTGGTATTTTTTATCATAGTTTCTTTTTTTGTAGCCTACAGATTCTCAACCAAAAGTACATGAGAAAATAAAGGAAACTATTTTTCTGCTTATAACTAACAGACATGCATATTAAGTCCAACACAAACTGGTAAAGCAAATTTGTAGTGAGTGATGATTATAGTTGTACCGTTTGATAGCCATTCACAGTGCTCATTGTTGAAGCCACACTCTGGCTTGTCAGACGGAGACTTTCCTTTTGGCCAGTTCACAGATGCAAAGTTGTTGGTTGGCCTGAAGTGAGCATTCCACATTTTGTATGAAATCTCAGTGGTTTTGCATTATTATTCACAAAATGTAAAACACTAATTTAGTTTTGGTAATTAGTACTTTTTACCTGATAGTTTTGGAACGACTATCAAATTGGAGGATGGGAACAAACTTGAAGGTGTCTTCAGTATGCTGTAGGTCATAAATGGAATAGTCCATGTTCCTCTCCCCCTCTTCATCAAAAGTAACCAGTCCAGAAGCACCTGCAAAGGTGCAAAGGTTTCTCAAAGCATTATTTTTGAAAATGATAAACATTCGGATATTTTTTGTTTTGTTTGTTCATTGGTTCATGATGTAGGGTCTAATCGCCCCTGACAAGGTTCAAGATTCAGTGACCGGCTGAGACCGTCAGTACAGCAAGGTTGGTGAAATAATACACACATAGACACACCATACAATGGTGGCCAAACATTATTAGTAGTACAATATAAAAGGCCCTGGAGATTGAATGAAATAGTTTGAAATTAATTTGATGAGCAAGGCAAATAAATAAAAGGACCTACACGTTTGGACCAAAAGGTCTTCGTCAGGGTCTATCTGATAGAGTCAGATAGACCCTGACGAAGACCTTTTGGTCCTGTTATTTATTTGCCTTGTTCAAATTTCTTCCAATGCAACCGAAGGCCATAATCCTCTGAAATGCTGTTCTTTAGTCTATTATGAATAAACTGCTACTAATCTAACTTTCTATGTTGATCTGAGTTGTCTCTATAAGTCTGTCCAAGGCTTCTCCGTCACATTTTGGCTTCAACAATGACATACGTTTTGGTGTATACATTGGCGTTGAGTCACAGAATATTATAAGGTCAATGTCACAAATCCTTACAAATTTACCCATTTGTAACTGAGAGTAAACAATTAACACTGTGGTTTTATATATACAGTATGTCTGCATTTCCTGAATGGGAGTCTATCAATAGCCACGTATTGCCATTATGGTTCATTGTCTTGCCATGTCTTTGTATATTCCATCTTTTTATTTACAATAGTGTCGTGCCTGAGCTGTTTTTCTTTTCTTTCTTTTCTTTTCTTGTTTGTTATTATGTTCTTGTTGTGTAATGTTCTTGTTGTGTAATGTCTGTGTTTATATACTTTATAAAACAAACAAACACTGGAGGACTGTGTATATTGATAGGATTAAATAAATTAGAAATAGAGGAATGGAAGTGCTGCAGGGATCTGTTAATGGCTCTTAGATGGGTGCTCTTTGGTGATACAGGTAAAACCATATAGTTGCAGACTTGAAAAGAACTATTTCATTTTTCACCAAAGACGGAGTGCCTTGGATTCCCTTCTTTTCTTTTCAAGTCTGCAACACCTTGACAAGCAGTACAACTTGGAGGAAGGATACCTTTTGTCTATAAGTATTAAATAAATGTACCATCAAATCGAATGTTGTTCTTGATCTTTAACTTGAGTAGCAGCTGGCGTCCATCGTAAGGGTTTTTGCCATCTTTTAGGACCTCTTTCAACCCCATAGCATAAAGAAGCACAGCATCATGCAGATAGGCAGCATAAGGGCTAACCTGAAATAGTACAATGTCAGAATAACACACAGTTCACACATCATAGAGAATATGTTATTTTCATGTCATGCCACGTTGGCCCATCCTATATGGGATTATATGACACATTTAACAATGAAAACAACTGACATTACAGTCCTCCCTGTTCATATTAGGTCTTGCCTTATTACATACACAACATAAATAAACTATACGTACAGTATTTGAACAAAAATGTAAATTGAACTACAGTATACTTGCTAAGTTGCTATTATAGGGGCTTAAATAAATACCGTGTGGTGAATTGATTGTCAGTGGTGTAATTACCTCATCCTCAGAGGTGAGGTTGCTCAGAAATGGAGGGTTCTTCAGCCTTTTATAAACCTGCTCAAAGAAATCATAGTAGTCGTAGCCCTCATATGCCTTTTGTCCGATGATGAAGACCATGTCAAACGCTCTCATGGCAGCCTGGTTAATGTGGTTGTTAATGGCAAATTTCCACAATTTATCCTGCTCAAGGAGAAAAATGAATATGTATTAGATTATATTTTACAGCTAGATTACAATACTGCCCATTAGGCCATTGGAAAACACTTAAAAGCTTCGCAAACTTCAATACTAAATGTAAAAAAAATAAAACAACCTGTGTGAACTGTGAAGTGAGGGGCGCTCTTATCATCATACATAATCACATTCCGGCCAATCACATTATTGTCCTCACTTCTTATCCTCAAGTCCAATCCGACTAATCACTTGTGGCGTCCTCACTTTTCTCTCCTCACTTTTTATCTGTATTATATGTACATTGCTCAGCCAATCAAATCATCTCTATGGGGTGCTCAGCCAATCAAATCATTGCTATGGGATGCTCAGCCAATCAAATCATCGCTATGGGGTACACACAAACACACAAAGCTGGGCATAGGAGGGGCCCCTCAAAAAATACAAATATCTTTTAGTCTAGGCCTATCCACGTTTTTCCCCACCAAGGCACTGGGGCTCCTTCTGTGTGTGCTTTTTGATGAATTGAAAATGGTGGACTCTATTGTAAACAAGTGTAATGCTTTATGGTGTCGTCCACTCACAGTTAACAGTTTTTTGTATTGAGTTGTACTTGAAATGTACTGTAATTCTGCAAACTGTTAATCAATCAATCAATCAATCAATCAATCAACTTCAGTCCGCATTGCATGTCTGCTTATTATAAGCAACCTTTGACTTTTGTTCTGTAAAGTCACTTGCAAATGTTTTAGGCTTCATTCTAAGTGTACAGTAGTTGCTTATTCGGGCTTGCTTCCACATTTCTTCACATCAAGGAACCCCAGATTAATATGTAATTGTCCACGGACATCCATCTGAACATATTTTGTGCCTTTTTTATTAAAATGTTTGCTAAAGTGGCAACACACAAGAGAAAGAGGAACTTATGCACACACAAACGGAAAGACTTATGGGCCATATGAAAAAGGTGAATAGGTCTGCAGTGGCTGGATCTTAATGGGTAGTGTTAGTGTAGAAGCCATCCTCACTGTTTTGTATGTCTATTTATTATTAATATTATCACAATTGTTGTAGTTATTATTTGGCATTATTGGGTATTGGTTTGATGGGTTATTATGTATTTGAATCACTGTTTGGACACCAAGGGCAGTTAGGGCACACCTCCCCAGACCTAATTGATTGATTGAGAGCATATGTAGGCCTGGGTGATTGGGGAGCGGCTTGCACCTGGTGGACAAACCAGTTTTACCAGACAGACAACACAGAAGAGACAAATGCCAGAAGGAGCTGTTTGTAATGTACCATCACTGCACTTTAAAGGAAAGTAAATACAAACTTAAATGACATTGAACATGTGGACAATCTGTTTCTTTGATCTGCGTACATCCATAGTCCCTAGGTGCATCAGTGGGTTTGTTGGCTATAAGGTAGAAATGTTTGGAACCAACAAAGAGCCACAACAGGTAGAGATAGCGAGGTTGTCTGGTAATCAGAAGGTCACCAGGTTCTCCTCCCCGCCCACGTCTACAATAGCGCCTTTATCCAAGGCACTTTACATAGATTGTGCATTACATTCACCCACACATTCATACACCGATGGTGGCAGGAAACCATGCAAGGCACCAACCAGCACATCAGGAGCAATTAGGGGTTCAGTGTCTTGCTCAAGGACACTTCAACACTAACTCTGGGGGAGCCCGGGTTCAAACTGGCAACCTTGCGGTTACCATCCAGCCACTCTACCCCTGAGCCACCGCCGCCCCGTCTACATGTCGAAGTGTCCCTGAGTGATGTACACTGTTTATACCCTACACTGTTTACAGCAAATGACCTCAGTACATAGAAATTCCGTTAAATAAACAGAGCAACTAAACTTAATTCAATTACATTTGAATACATTGCTGCTACTTGTGCAAATGTTTTTATACTAAGTGAATGCAAAAACGTTGAAATACTGCTGTCAACTTTCAAAAGTAAAGGCTAACGTCTCCTATATGGATGTATAACTATCTCTGACAGAAAATGCACAATCTTTTTTATAGTTTAACAATATAGTATTAAGTGTAACACAGCTCTGTTTACACATTTATTTTTCCTATTTATATCCAATATTTATTTGTAAATGCATTGTGTTATTTTGATTGTCTTGTTCCACTTCTGTTTTGGCAATGTAAATTTACGTTTTCTCCAATAAAGCTCCTTTGAATTTAATTGAGAGATGAGTCCCCACCCCCCCAGGAGCGCTCATCCTGATCATCTGAGTAGCCATCGTCTGGTTGAAGATTAATTAGAATTCTGCCTGTGGGATTAAGGTATCTCTAATCTCTATCCCTTTCCATTTGGACTGAAATCAAGAACATTGAATGAATTTGGACTTTGTAGAACTGGTTCTAGAGAGTAATAGTATTGCCTTATCAACCTGAACCTTTGGTCAGTGGTGATCTAAAGATTAGAGGAGTGCACTTGTGGTGACTGTGAATATACAAGTGAGTGTGAAGCAGGGGAGTGAGTGTGAAAATGTGAGTGCGAGTGTGAAGCAGGGGAGTGAGTGTGAGTGCGAGTGTGAAGCAGGGGAGTGAGTGTGAATACCGTATAATGTGAGTGAGTGTGAAGCAGGGGAGTGAGTGTGAATACCGTATGTGAGTGAGTGTGAAGCAGGGGAGTGAGTGTGAATACCGTATGTGAGTGAGTGTGAAGCTTAAAAAAGAGCTGGAACTCTCAATATGATTTACACTACTGTTAAGAAAAGGAAAAAATATATATCTTGAAAACTACAAACTGGATTGCCATCAAACTTGCTGTGCTCTTTTACTCTCCCCAGAGGATGACCACATGACCTTTTTAGCATCACCCTCAGGCCAAATTTTCACATGTAGTAGATTGACATGAAATTTATTTTGAGTGCATTGATGCTTCCTATAGGCTCAACACTGGGATTCTAGAAGTGAACGGCCCAATTTCTCTATAGGGAATGTTTATCAGGATTTCTTACTATAATGTTGTAACAAGGCAATGTTGTCTTAATACGGCCCTGATTGTGTAACACGATGCAGTATAATGCTCCTATAGAAGCCACACGTTTGTATGCAATCAATCTAGTTTTGAGGAAAAACATGTTTAATTTGTGATGTCATGGAGGAATACCTCACTATATAGCCTCGTCTGCGAAGAGAAAAGCCTGGTCGCAACCTAAGGCAGAGAGTGCATAGCCATAAGTGTCGGGCCGGAATATCCGTCAGATGTATTTCCCCCGATTTTTTGACCAATCACAACACTCGTTTCATTCACGGAGAATAGAAACAGATTTGTAAAGCGTCAACGTCATTTCCTTGAGCGGTACTTCCGCCAAAATCAAGCACTTCCGTTTATGCACTCTACAGCTTAGGTCTTGCCCAGCGTGATCCTAATCTGTAGCAGCGCTCTGATTGGTAAAGCTTGCCTTACTGTGGCAATGTTTGTATTTTTTTTTATTTTTATTTTTTTTTGCGGCTTACGCCTTTTATTGATTTTTGAAGGGACAGACAGTAGGCTGACAGGAAACGGGAGAGAGATGGGGGGATGACATGCAGTAAAGGCCGTGTCGGGTCCGGGAGTCGAACCCGCGGCACACTGCGACTGGATCACCAGTCCGGTGCCCAGACCGTTACGCTACGGCCTGGGCCAATGTTTGTATTTTTATGAACAGAATTAAATGTTTACGGTCATGTTTTACCTTTACCGGGACAATTTGGCTTGATTCCAGGCTCAAAACTGTTTAGATTTTCTGAAATGTATATGAAGCAACTAAAATGGGAAATTCTGCAACAATTCAACGTTATTCTAAAAGTGGGCAGACGGTAAAGCAGTTTTGGAGGTTCACTCTACAGCTTCTGAAAAAGTGAATGATTAGACCAGCTGCTGCCATGAGCCATGAACATTCAAATAATTATTCGAATTTGTGTTCATGATAGAATGAATCAAATGCATGAAGTCTTACTTATTGAGTACCTGGTAGCTCAGCCAGTCAGTGCGGGGACTGCCCATAAGTCAACCTGCGTGGCCGGTTAAGACTCATCCGTGCTGCGGGTTAAAAAATCACCCGTGGCTCCCGACAGTTTAAATTATGTAATATGTACCTGAGGGGGCTTTGGAATATAGTGGAGCTGTCGTTAAATATAAGGCAAATGCACTTGGAATGGGAAATAGAGGGGGAAGAAATGGAATAAGTAGGGTTTTTTTGTATTTAACTTGTAATGCTACCAACATTTTTGTGCACAGCAACACTCTTTTATTTTTAATGTTTTTTGTGGCTTTTGCCTTTATTTTTATTTTTTATAGAGGGACAGACAGTAGGCTGACAGGAAATGGGGGAGAGAGATGGGGGAGTGACATGCAGTGAGGGCCGTCGGGATCGGGAGTCGAACCCACGGCACACTGGGTTCGGGGCTACCAGCCAAGGTGCCTGGACTGGACCGCTGAGCCACGGCCCAGGCCACAGCAACACTCTTTAATACTGTCCAATACATACTTAGATGGGGACGGGGAGAAATTATGACAGGCAGTTGCTGCTGTCAAAATATGACCCCCCCCCCCCAGTCAAAAAACACTTTGTTTGAAATACACTCATGCTTTCTAAGGTGTGATTTGGGGCCCTAAGGATGAATACAAAATGAATATCAACATCCTAATACGGAGAGTGTAAAATGTACACTCTGCCATACAAAATTAGTCTCACTCACCACACTGCCGCTGGACGCAAAATTCTGATTTACGAAGAACACATACTCTCCATTCATCAGACCCTGTCGCTCAGCCTCCATTAAAAGAGCCATAGAGTCTTCACTATTGGTCACAACCACCATCACTGCAAGAGGAAGGACAGGACAACATGAGACAGCAATACTGTAGGAAATAAAGACACATAAACTACTGTAGGAAATGGTGAGATTTTGTTGCATCCTAAAATCAAAGGGTATTTCTTTTTTTTTTTGACAGGGACAATGCTCATTAATCAACATTTCAGCTTTCACTTCCATGTAAATGTGCCAGTTAGCCATAAGCTAATTTACATCTGTAGTCCCTGAGCAGGCTCTTAAAATACATACAATGACACATACAGTACAATACAATGCAATACAATACAGATAAAAGAAAGACAGAGTGTATAGTGTGCCAGCACACAACACCATGCGTTGATGCCATGTGTGCATATGTGCAAGCACCCAACACTATATCCATACAAAACACAATACAATACAGTAGTGAAAAATGACACTGGTGATGAATACTAGACATTTTTTGTAGGACATGAACCCAAATCGTTTTAAGACATGGGGCTTTATTTGCAAAACATTTTAAAATTTCAAATTTCAAGAAATTAAACATTTTATCTGTCTCTGAGGTAAATTCTTTACAGATATGTATATTTGTGTACAAATGCATTTATGACTATCAAAATCTTCCAAATGGTTTTAATTGTTTCTTTTCTTTTAATTAAAATATTCATTCATATGCCACACGTCAATCCAAGGACCTGCACATACCTTATTGTCGTATTTCCCTTAGGCAGTTCTCAATAGGATATAGAGGGTCTACTCTTTGGAATGCTGTTGATTCTAGACTGAAAAAAATCTCCAAATCTGCTAGTCTTTAAAGCAAACTACAAACAAACACTCTTATCCAAAACATAGTAGTTTAATTCACAGTTGGCTACATGTGTGAGTAGATCTGCAGATGGGTTGTTATTATGACTGTAAATATAAAATATTGTTTGTAATATAACTTCTAACATATACTGTATGTATATGTACTGCATGTAATTTTGTATTTAAGCATTTTTGAATGCTATTTGAATGTATTACTGGTATTGTTTTGTTTATATTTAATGCCTGATTCTTCAAATTAGGGGAAGTTCTCGATAAGCCTTTTGGCTTTTAACTTCTCCTGCACAATATTAATAAGTATGACTTTCTTTTTCCTGTTTTTAACCTTTTTTACGTGAGAATAAATTAAACCTAAAACCATACTAACTACCAAGTAGCCCCAATTTATTTGCAATTTTTTATTATTTTGAAAAACATTTTAAAATAGTTCAAAAAGCCGATCTACAAGCTCACAACGTGCACGTCAATGTAGATCGGCTTTTTGAACTATTTTTAAATGTTTTTCAAAATAGTAAAAAATTTACATTGTGAATCATGATCATGAATGATGTCATCAAGATGTGATTCACAATGTTAATGATATTTTTCATACCTCCAGTTCTAGGAAACACTGAATGGGGGGGACCTTTTTTTATTATTATTTCCACACAACAGCTCTAAGGTACTGTATATTAATGACATAGTAAAATGTTGAAAATGAGTGGTATTCCCCTTTAAAAACAGATGGAAAAGAGAGGGGACATAAGTTATATGTAACAGCCGGCCCAGATTCACAAACACGTAATGCTTCAAGGACAACAATCTTACCTCTTGCAACCGTTGCAATGTACTGCAAATTTTGACGGACGAGTTGCGGGTCGCTAGTGTCAAACTTGACAGTCGCAAGCACGGACACTTTGCTCTTCAGGAGCTCCTCAGTAGTCCTCCACAGGGCATCAACTTTGTCCCAAGTGTTAGAGTTTAAGCCCCCTCCAATCATTGCCACATGACTCCATCCAAAGAATTCCAGCGTCTTGAGAAGGACTTCTGTGCTTCTTTTAATAGGGGGGATAAGTTTGATATAAGAATCATAAATGAATTTATTGTCCATTTTGGAGGATTGCCCTACAAAGCCAAACATGGGGATGTTCCAAGTGGATGCGATAAGACCGGTAACCTGCAAACCAAGCGACACTGTTACCCCCAGCACACCAACAATACTACAAATATGTTTGGATAATAGTGAGAAAACCCACAAGCAGTGGCAATATTTAAATCTAAAAAAGAAAAAAACTAAAACCATATTATTGCCCCTGAATGACAGTATACCTCAGCTCCTTCGGGGCAGGCAGGACCAAAGAGGGCAGATACGTTGTCTTTCCACACCTGTTGAATGAACCCCGCTAGGGACGTCTTGGGATCGCAGTCCGAGTCCATGTACACAAACTCTAGGCTGTAGTTGCCCAGAAGTGAAGGGTTGGAGTTGACTTTCTCCACAGCCATCTGCATGGCTGAGCCCAAGCGCAGAGCGCTGAAAGGCACCGAGGCGTTCCAGGGAGCTTGGAAGCCGATCACCAACCTCTGCAGGGTCTGGTTGATGCTGTTGCCGGGCACCGCATCGGTGGTCAGCAAGAGAAGAAGGACTGACACCTGGCTAAAGCCACAGGGTGTGAACGTGGCACAGGGCATCCTTATCACCACACTGGGAGCTCTACGGAAGATACAGGATCTGTGCTCAAGTTGCAAGGCTTAAATACCCTCTCCCCTGGTGATGGTCAGAAAATGCAAACTGTTGTTGTAGGGGAGGTAATTATATAAGAGGGAGAGAGAGAGAGAGATAGAGAGAGAGAGAGAGAGAGAGAGAGAGAGAGAGAGAGAGAGCATCTCAACCCTACTAGGAACCAATTGTTCAGTCTTTCAATTGCACTGTAAAATAGTCACAATATGTCCTTGGTTTCTCCAGCAATAATATAAGTATACTGTATTCAGGATACATAGAATAGGGCTGTATTTTGCCAAGCTCTCACTAATGGCCCTGGGTCGATTTATCGACCATAAACCAGTCAGTTCCAAAGGTGCTTCTGTTTTAGTTTATTTTCCTTGTCAAAGTGCATCTCTCTATCTTTATCTTTTCTCTAACACGCACGTGGCACGCACGCACGCACGCACGCACACACACACACACACACACACACACACACACACACACACACACACACACACACACACACACACACACACACACACACACACACACACACACACACACACACACACACACACACACACACACACACAAACACACACACACACACACACACACACACACACACACACACACACACACACACACACACACACACACACACACACACACACACACACACAATTTTGCTTAGGGCTCGTACACATTATATTTTCAATGTGGGGTTCTTCAAGTAATGATAATTACTTTTCAGATTTCCACAAATATCTTTTTTTAAATAATGTTTTACATATCACAAATAAACAGGAAAAATATATTTGTTTGTATGCATGTTCAATACATCAGTGTGAGTTTACATACTGGCAGTAGTTTGCAAAAAGCAGATGATGCCTTTCTGCTGTGTGGAGTCTCACCTGGGTTCAGTTGAAGGTGATAACGATCACAGGTGTGCAGATGAGACATTAGAAGGTGATGCTGTGCTAAGCTGCTCTGGCTTTTCCCCTGGGGACCTCCTATCATCCTGTCCACTAACAACCTACTGTAGGTAGGTATAATCACACCAGGTAATCTTTCCATGGTATTTCACACGCCTCGTTCGTTCAGCTTGCTATCTAACTGAAGCGGGGCTTCAGCCGAGGAACCATACAACTCCATTTTGAGTTTTTCATTATTGCAGTCAGTGTGTGACTTAAAGGAGCACAGATTTGACACCTTGAAGTACACAAACGTGCAACTTCCATGATACGATTTGGAAACTCTGAACTTGCATAATCTGATTTTATGTATTTATAGTGAAATGACTGGCTCAGTTAAATCCCAACATGTTGCCTTAGCATCTGCTTACAAACAGGCCTGCTGCAATCTACCACACCTTGCATGCCGATAACCCTGAAGAAATAAAAATGACCGTACTAACAAGACTATTTAGACCAATTTACATGACTCCAACCTGGTAGGGTAAGATGAAAACATTTGCTGTTAGTGCAGGTCCTCAATTTGACATTTTACAAATACAATGTGTGAAGACATTTCTTCATTATACTGCGGCTGGATATAATGTTTAGACTGTGAACAAGATGGAAAGGAGAGAAAGGCTCACCCTTTCAACCAGTAATGAAATCAAACATCCTAACATCCTGCCCGACCTCTGAAAATATCCCGATAATGTAGCCCCATGCTCATATAGCGGAACACTTTGTTGTTGAAATAGATTTTTGCATGTATTTATATATGAATGAAAGGAAATTGCATAAATGTTGAAAATGTTCACTCATATTCCACACACTCATTGTTTACAGTGTCATCGTGGGCATCAATCATTTGGTTGATGTGGAAATTCAGGGTAAATCAATTGCACAATACATGTTTTAATAGTTTTGCAAGGGATCTGAACAGTTCTGTCTTGTCTGTGGCTCTGGTGGTCTAATAGGTGCTCATGTTATCAGTGGAAATGATAGTGGCCAAAGTTCAAAGGTTGACTTGCCTGACACGACTTCCTCATTCTCCTTGTACCAGCCAGCAGACCAGGGGAAGACCATCTGCTCTGCAAACACACCAACACACACCCTCGTGTCACTCTGTTGGGGGACATCGGAGAGGACCACTGTGAGACCCTGACACACCACTGGCAGGTAAACAAGTGTAGTGTTGCCCTGGTAGGTTTTGTTTAAACTTCAGCCGCCTGATGGAACAGAGATGACAATGAGAGCTACAGTAGCAGTTCACTTCAGCATATCATTACTAATTCTACTAGCTCCTAATCCTACTTTTTTGTTGTTGAATCTAGAGTTGCTATACGCCGACCATTGACAGCCCATACTGTATCCAAAAGTCCTGATTGTATTAAACAACGTTATATTGTATCTGTGCGAAAAGCTTGGAATTATCCTCTTTCTATCTGCAAAGTGTTGGTTTCATACAAATCCATGGTAGCATTGGTAGTAGACATGTAATGAGTACCTTCTGTCATTAAATTCTGTGCAGGTGATTATTTGTGTTGGAGTTTAGAAGCGCTCGTTTTCAATAACGCAACCTCCTGCATATGTGCAAATTCAAAACCGGTACTTGACAGAAAGTAGCTCATAAAATGTTTACGGTGGATTTTTACATTTTGCAGAATACAAAATTCAAGCTTTTTGTACAGCTGCAATGTTGGTGAGTTTAACGTAATTTAATACAATCAGATTTCCGTTTCGATGGCTGTCAATGTGCTTCACGATTCTAGATTCAACATATAAAAATAAAAAAAATCAAATGTGGCAAATTGTGGCTATAATCACCACATAATTACAGGAATTGATAGTTTCCGATTCTGAATGCATGCACAGCGCATGAATACAACTCATTACATGGCACTGACAATAATGTGTTTTGATGGTGTGGCAATGTGTTATCTAGTAGGATATTATCCTGTGCTGATGCCCTTGAAGTATGATTCACTGAGCTTTTATTATGGTTCGGCATTCACCATAATGCCATAGCAAGTGTTCACACTTGCTACATTGTTGAATCAAATGCATTTCCTTCGTCGATCATGACTAGTGATGACAAGAATTTTGCAAACAACTTGCCGGGCTACAGGGCTGATTAACTAGCCCTGTAGACTGGAACTAGAACCTAACTCTCCACGAAAGTGAGGTTCCAAATGGGGCTACTGATTAACCTGATGTTGCTGAACTTGGATGTGACTTTACCACATGAACACTAGTGATTCCTATTCTGGGGTGCGCATTTGGTGAAAACAGGTTATCTGCATGTAGAACAGATATTTTCATGTACATGTATTTGATGTACATTGAACAAAGGAGGGGTTTTTGAGCACTATAATGTATCTCCTATCTCGGGCATCAGTGGAGTACTCTATCTTGCATTGCATCTTTGAGGAGGATTATTGCACAATGAAAGCTGACTTTGACCTCACCAAGTGATGGCAGAAGAATAATATCAACAGAAGAAAAGTAAGACTTGCTGAGCCATGAGGCCCATAGGGCTTTTATATTTTTACTGAAATATCGGCATGACTTTCTCTGTTTTCATGAAACGTCTGATGCAAAAACAACTTGAAGTCTGAATGCGTCACCAAATTGGTCTTTCCCTCTGTAGACCGTGCGGCATGGAGTTGCTATTCCAGTTACTGTTCTCCCCACTGCCCACGTCAGCGATCGTCACACTGTTTGCTGTAGCAGCTGCTACCCTGGTCTACCTCAACACCAGACCCAAAGCCATCCCTTCCCCTGCTAGCCTCATCTGTCAAACCCGGGGCATCAAGGTAACATTTTTGGTTTCCCATCTTTGGCATAGTGGACCAAGTAATCTAGTCCGGCAGCCAATAGGCTTTTTAAAGTGGGAAATTTGGTATACTGGTAGTTCTTTTTTTTTTTTTTTTGCCTAAAATTGTCTACATTCATGAATCCACTTGCTGACGTTATTGAGCAATTATTTTTATAGGGGGATATATGTGACCACACCATTAACGGCCTATATAACGTAAGATTTTCAATTTATTTTATTTACTTAAAGCATAATGGCTACTTAATGGAGTGGTTGCACCACTCAAAAACTATATACCAAATGTCCCATTCCACACCCAGGCTGCCGGACTAATCGTTTCAATAGCAAGTGGCAACTAGAAAGCAGTACTCCACAGATTGCATATCTTAGCATGGCTGGGTGCCCTACCCAGGGCTTTGTGACAACAGAGATAAACTTGTACGTTTTGGACAAAATCTGTAGGAGTAGCAACAAAATGTCTCAAAACATAATCTCTTTCCCGGGCCTTCAGTCTGTTAGAGATGGTGTTTATCAAAATGTATTTCTGCTTTAAGCTATAATAAGTAATAATATATGGAAAATAATGTAATGATTGCGACCATTTACTATGAAAATGTGCATTTCCCGATGGTCCGTCACGCCCCTCATATATGGTCATGCCTTGTGATATCACTTGACATCATCAGGGATCGCGACGTAGACGACATCGGCAGGGGCCCTTCCCCATATATGGGAATGTCAATATGGCCATAAAACGCCTCCATATATGGTCATGCCTCGTGACACCACGCGACATCATGGAGACCCTTAGATCATCACGCCTCGTGACATCACACGCTCCATAAACCCGGAAAGTAAGGCCTGGCCCTACCTGGGCCCTCATCAAACCCTGTATACTCAAGACACTGCCCCCGCTGCCACCCTTAGATCTCCAGATATGGAGCTGACCTGTTCTGACATTCCATATGTTGATCTGACCTCATCAAACCCAATGTACACTCAAGACACGCTCCATATATGGCCAGACCTCATCAAACTCCGTACACTCAAGTCACTTCCCCCGCTGCCACCCTTAGATCTCCATATATGGAGCTGACCTGTTCTGATCTCCATATATGGAGCTGACCTGTTCTGACATTCCATATGTTGATCTGATCTCATCAAACCCTGTACACAAGACACGCTCCATATATGCCCAGTACATAAGGAATTCATTCCATATGTTGATCTGACCCGCCATGCCAAATCACCAGCGCCTGCCCAGCAGTCTGCCATCACCCAGGCGTATGCGTGCATCTTACTTGTTAATATATGGAAAAAAAAGTAATGCCATTTATTTATTTTTGTATTCAGCCAGCAATGGGTTAAATGCTCCCCCCCCCCCCCCCCTCGCCCAAAAATAAATCTGACACCTAGGGGCTCTGGTCTGCATTCAAAGATTTCCTACAAGCCTTGTCATTGGTCCAACATTTCCCGATGGCAAATGACTAACCAATGCTACTTTAATAATAATAATACTAATTTGTGGTGTTGTGTGAAAGAGTTACTGTATACAAATGTATAACTCTAGGACTACAGAGTTGTTAAATTAAGGATGCAGAATTTACAGTGTAGAAGTTGTCGAGTTGAAAGATTAAGGGTGATGGAAGTCACCCAACATGCCACACTTCCCTGTAGTGAAAGTGCGGAAGTACCAGTACGTTCTCAGAATATTATTACATGTCCATGTGTAGGATGGAGCCAGGAAGAGCGCTGTGCTGGAAGACAACAACAACCTGCTGGCCTATTACTATGATGATGCCAAGACCATGTATGAGGTTTTCCAGAGGGGTCTGAGGGTTTCAGGTGATCACAATTCCCTTTTACTCTTCCTCGTACTCTTTCTCAACCATAGCTGTGTCACGTGTGTGAAGTTAGGGGTGCCCACTGTGGCTGCCACCTGACGTCACTGCTTTTAGCAAAACTTTAAAAGTCCATAGACTGGCTGGCACAACGTAACGAGTGGGGTCTTTGTTTTCTTTTATCTAAAGTAGACTAATATTCTAGTGCATTTGACAGCATATCCTGTATTACTTGGAAGCATTACTGTACTTTGTGCACAATAAATCTGTGTTCCCTATAAATAAAATACTGCTAAACCATATAGATACACTTTACACCTTGTGTATGTTCTTGTATGGATGCTTGTTTTCTATTGTAATGTATTCCACGGTTTGCCTGTTCTGCTTTTATTTTGTATTGCATGTATGGGGACTGCGGATGTACATTAGCATCTTTGCTAAATCTGTTGTATTTACATTGCAGTCACATAAAGTAAAAAAAAAGGTTTCCGGAAGGGGATAATAAATTAACCATAGCAGGGTTTAGTATGGGTTTGAGTTCAAAGTATTTCTACAGTGGATTTGCCTTTTAATTTGACCTGTATTTATATTCTATCCTAGAATCTAAAATATAGGCAAAGCCTATTGCCTATTTGTGTACTGCATCACCTCAAATGGCTTATGCGATGTGGATGAAAAACATTAAAGTTAGCTGAAACTTTGAATTGTTATCGTTAGTCACGTTTGTTCAAACTTGCCTATACCGTGTAACACTCCGAATGTTAGTTTTGACATATCTTTGTTCTAATAATTCCCATTCCTTCTTTGTACTGTAGGTAATGGGCCATGCTTAGGCTACAGAAGCCCAGGAAAGCCATATCAGTGGTTGAAGTACAAACAGGTACAATATCAAATGAACACATTTGTGCCATTGGTAAATAATATAATTCAATATGGCAGTGAGCTGCTGTTGTATTGTCAAAATGACCTTTATGCTACTATTGTCTTTCTGAAGGTGTCTGATAGGGCAGAGCATTTGGGATCAGGGCTTCTTCACAGGGGCCTGAAGCCGAACCCTGATACCTTCATTGGCATCTTTGCCCAGAATAGACCTGAGGTAAGAAGAATGGGCGATGCAAAACGCGACGGGAAAGACGGGTTGAGCCTCAGGGGGCCTCAAGCTAGAGATGACCTTTATTAGGACAAGATGACACTGCTGACAAGTTGGCCACTTCTCTCTAGTCTTAGTGAAACAGACCTGAGTTACAATTGTAGTTGGAACGCTGTTTTTCGTCAACACCAAATGTCTTCGCCAAAAATTGTCGATCTACAAGCTCACAACACGTCGTATTGTGACGCATTGTGAGCTTGTTGGCAATTGTTGGCAGTGAAGTTCAAGTGGTTTGTTGCGAGGGGGGCCGTGTCACAGCTTGTTGGGGTGCCTAGGGTATTCATCAGTGCTTCTGGAATTGATGTACATACTTCATTATGGATGTTCCACTGTCGGACAGCAAATTCGGCGCGGGATTTAGACGGTGGAAAAAGTAAACGGGACCAATCAGTTCATGGTCAAGTTTATCCTTTCTGAAACATTTGATGTGGATAAAATAAGCCCTTTCACAGGGGTCAAACTGACATTACGTTTTCATTCCCAGTGGATTATTGGTGAATTGGCCTGTTACACCTACTCCATGGTGGCCGTTCCCCTGTACGACACTCTGGGTCCTGAGGCTCTTGTGTTCATTATTGACCGAGGTAATTGGAGTCTCTCTATTCTTCCACTATTTGCGCCTCATTAATGGTGTTAATTACATGGCTTGGTTTAAATCTAATAATCCCTGGAGTTAGACAGGCAGATAGGATCTATGTTGAGCTCTAGCTGCTTTCTTTCACTTGCACTAATCCTCTTCTCACATTTCACCTTCACACTTGCTCATTGCTGATCTGCTTTAACAATTATACTATCAGTTTAGATTTTGCTGACAAACTATGACGAAACATGTTCGTCGACTACCTTTTTTCACAGACGAAAACGAAATAAAAACTAAGCTATTACTAAAACTAAATATATTGACAATTTCGTCAACAAATAAAAACTAGACTAAAACACGAGGGAGGGAATAGTGGAGAAGAGATACAGTAGAACTAAAAGAAAAGGTTGCATGGGCTCCTGTGTTGCGCTCTGAAATGAGCAGATCTACATGTATGCTCACAGCTTGTAGATCGGCATGCAATCAAGTGTAAAATCATTACGCCACAAAGGCCTGCAAAAATAAAATTGTCGACAAAATCAACTGTAGATTTAGTCGTCCAACACTTTATATTTAGTCGACTAAATCTAGACTCAAACCTTTGATATTACTAAAATATGACAAACTAAATGTATTTTATAAACGAACTGAATCAATATTGGCTTGATCTCATGACTATAACGCCTCAGGTTAGCAATGAAAACATTGGGTATATATAGATAATGTTTTGTCTGTGCGTGCACCTACAGCGGAGATCTCCACTGTGCTTTGTGACAAACAAAACAAGGCTGAGATGTTGCTTCAGAACCGAGAGACCGGGCAGACACCTGTACTCAAGACCATTGTCATTATGGATTCCTTTGACCCTGAGCTGGTTGATCGAGGAGCCAAGTGTGGCCTGGATATCCTGTCCTGGGAGGCTGTAGAGGTGAGGAAAATGGACCCAATGAACTTAAAGGCCGGGTTCCATTTAATGGTGGTGGTGGGGTGTATGTTCGTATGACAAACAACGGAAATAGCTGACCTACTACTCACAACACCTCATAATATGCCACGTTGTGAGTCTTCTTTTTGTTTATTTGATGGTATATTACGTTTTGACACATTTTAAAATTATGCCCAAAATAAGGATGCCAGGATTCATGTGATTAAAATATATTTTGTAATAAAATTGTTTAATTGTGATATTATCAAACGTATCGGTCTACATTTCCCAAAATGAAACTTGTGCATTTAGTCTGACCAGAAACATACCCCAGTAGTGATAAAAACGAATGACCGAAGAGGGATAGGGGAAAAAAGGCAAATCAAACCCTGGTGAAAAGTACTTGTGTGTGTGTGGTGGTTGCTAACCAGGGCCGGAGCCAGGAACTCTTTGAGTAAGACAACGCCAATACGAGGTAGGCAGGACCAGGCAGCCTGCCTTCTTCTGTCTGATACACTGTCAGCCTTGAATAGGGCAAAATGCATAGCAAATAATACACAAAAAGCCACTCTACTGAGGGGAGCCAAAAACGTAAACAAGTGAGGCAAATGCCTTACTTTGCCTACAGTAAATCCACGCCTGTTGCTAACGCTAAAGTTGTTTTTCAGACACTGGGGAAAAACAATCTCCAAAAGCCAGTTGTAAGTATTACAAAGTGCATGTCTCTACTGCATTTACAGTATCCGATGCAGGAACAGATGATGATGGTGATATTAATTTGTTCATTCTATGTTCTCTCAGCCGCCGAAGCCAGAGGACCTCAGTATCATATGCTTCACCAGTGGCACTACAGGTGATCATTTACTCCATTCTCTTGATTTTGTTTTATTATTTATATATAGATATAGATCTATCTATCTACACACAAATTGCAATCGGGCTGTGTGTAAATTGCGTACCACGCAATCCTATATGCATACAGAACCCATTAAGACCTGAGGCCGATTCTACACATTTCTAAATCCATTTTTTTAGATTTCTGAAAAATATCAGTGCAGGTTCTCAAACCTTTTCATGTCAAGGACCACGCAAAATCATATGCATCTCAAAATATGTTCGTTCCAGGGACCCCCAGAAGCATGGATTTGAGTAAAAAACATTTGCTTTAAAAATATATAGTCAAAGATTTGCACAACTTTTCATAATTAGTATTTTTTTCTTCAAAAATGGCAGATCTACAAGCTCATAGCGTGGCACAGAGCGCTTGGGTAGCTCACTCAACCTGACGGTCTAGAGACGTGCACCCCTTACTTGTTCCTAACTCTGCCAATATGTGCTTCCCCAGGAAACCCTAAAGGAGCTATGCTGACCCATGAGAATGTGGTCTCTGATGCTGCTGGCATGATCAAAAGCTTTGAGGTACAGTATGTAGACGGCATTCGTCATTCGTTTTAACCACTTAACCATAATATGTTGATATGACTGGAGTCCTCCAGGGCTCTGTATTAAGGGCCCCTCCTGATTTTGCGCTGCATTCAATTTTGCTGAAAATAGCCAAGTACAAAATCGCAACGCCAAGTTGTTTTTACATCTTTGCAGTTTTTACATCATGATCGCAAAGGTTTAAGTTGGTTATGGATAATCACAGTACATTTGTGAACAGACCTGATACTAACGAGGGCCTCTTGTTTCTCACAGATAGCTGTTGCACCAAATTCCCAAGATGTCAGCATTTCATTCCTGCCTTTGGCACACATGTTTGAGAGGGTTGTACAGGTAAATGGTGCATTTATATAGCAAAGGCGCTTTACAGAGATTGTGCATTACATTCATTCACCCAATCACACAACGATGCCGGAGGAAACCATGCAAGGCACCAACCTGCACATCGGGAGCAATTAGGGGTTTAGAGTCTTGCTCAAGGACACTTCCACACTAACTCTGGGTGAAGCCCAGGATTGAACTGGGAACTTTGCGGTTCCCATCCGGTCACTCTACCCCTGAGCCACTGCCGCCCCTAGGTACAATATGGACACCAAAACTGCATATCACGATAAAATCAGTGTTAAATGGGGCATGGTCATGGAATGAAGATCGCTTTTAAAGAATATACATTTTATAAATAAGGAAACTTTTCTGTGCTCTTTCAGGCAGTGATGTATGGTTCTGGGGCCAGAGTGGGCTTCTTCCAGGGGGACATCAGACTTTTGCCAGATGACATGAAAGCCCTACAGCCCACTATTTTCCCTGTGGTGCCTCGACTTCTCAACCGTGTCTATGACAAAGTCAGTCCCAGGAACACACTGTCTGTCACACTGTCACTGTATCAAGCCTGATTGATACTCTTGTCATACAACTGTGTCGCATGCAGAAAATAGCTGATTTCCAAGCTCAACACGTCACAGATGCAGGACATTGAAAGCTTGTAATCTCGGCGTATGACATTGTTTTACAATGGAGCATAAATATATGTGAACATATAATTGTCTCTATAGGTTCATAGTGGAGCCAATACACGTTTTAAGAAATGGCTGTTGAACTTTGCTGTGGAGAGGAAACTTGCAGAAGTAAGGGAAGGTGTCATCAGGCAAAACAGCATATGGGACTCGCTCATCTTCCACAAAGTCCAGGTACGCGTATGTCTCACAAGCATAATGTCCAAACCATTCTATGGGTGATCCGATAGTTGGGTTGCGTACCACATGGGCTCTAAATAACATGCAGCAACCATTTGCTGCATATTACTCCCTTTCTCTCTCCGCTGTAGCCATCCAATAAAGGCTGTGTACAAATAACCAAAAAAGACACCATACTGTATGTGTGTGTATGTCATGGGGGAAAGTGGCTCTCTAAATTCTTGCTTTCCTTGAACGTGTCTTGGTTCAAGGAGTCTCTAGGGGGTCGCGTGCGGGTGATGGTAACGGGAGCAGCACCCATCTCTCCAGCCGTTCTCGACTTCCTCAGGGCTTCTCTGGGTTGCCAGGTAAATCTACAGTATCTTTACTTATTCTGCAAACTTCTATATTCCTACTTTGCTTTGAATGGCATATCAATAAACTTCTTTACTATTGTAGCACATTTGTCACAATCTTTTAACTTCCTCAAAAATACTGGCCGTTTTCTCGATGCCATTCTTCATTCGGTGTTTACTAGTTTGTTGTCACACTATTTACAATTGGACTTCATAATAAAGGCAAGAAAGTTGCATTCTCTCCATTGGCACCAAATGTGGTTGACCATGACCATTATGAACTCTCATTGTATTGCAATATAAAGCATGCTTCAGCACTCCTACACAGTCCCACAGCTACTGTACACAGTGTGCTTACTGGTATACTGTTAAGTTCATCTGTATTGATTCACCTGAGGTTTGATTCACTCTTGGTTTGATTGGTTCTGTTAGATTTTCGAGGCATATGGCCAAACAGAGTGCACTGCCGGCTGTACCTGCACTATGCCTGGAGATGCCACCTCTGGTATGTATTATATTTCACCACAGAAAACACGGGCCCTATATCTTGTGTGCCGCCTTACCCCATTTTGTGTGCCGCCTTACCCCATTATCCTTTTAGGCATTTTTCCCAAGTTTTTAAAAACATTAAAAAACCCTGAAAACTGCCGATCTACATCGACACGTTGTGAGCTTTGTAAAATGTAAAATGTTTACAGTACTGTACGGTACAGTGGAACAGCATTGCAACTGCAATAACGGATGGTGTAAGACTTAAAATCTATCGTATGGAGACCTAGATAGTTCCCACATGCATACCTTAGAATTTGTGTTCATCACGTGTTTGCCGAGCAAAACTCTGATTTGATTTCCATAGGCCATGTTGGGATTCCAGTGCCATGCAATGTGGTGAAGTTAGTGGATGTTGAGGATATGAACTACTTTGCCTCCAATGGTGAAGGAGAGGTAAGTTCAATAGCAACTGACAGTCAACAAGCTGAATTAAGCAATATTACACGAGAGGGTGTGGTTTAACGTGATTATTGCAACGACAGTGATGCGGTCAGGAACTCGACTACGTCTCGTTCCTGACCGCATCACTGTCGTTGCAATAATCAAGTTAAAGTTAAACACCCCAGTTACCCTTAAAACTAAGAATTAGCTGATTTTTTTTTCTTTAATGACAGATGTAGTCACTACGACCAGAAATGGTGCTCGTTTGAACGGTCCCCAGTGAGGGGTGGGAGAGGTTGGACAGCAGACGGCTGGACTTTGAATTTCTCTAACTATAAACTTTCATGACAGCAGAACAGCCTAAGTACAAATATAATTTATGAAAAGCTACTACAGTGAAGTCTGTTCACAGAAGTTGTTATATGTGGGGATTATCTGACGAGGTACCATTTGAGGGGGCAAAACCTTACATATACTAAATAATACTATAATAATAATATAATATATAGAATTATATATATTATATAATATAATAATTGTTTATAGGTTCAATATAAGTCAAATAATATAGCCTTTCCACAGGAGTATCTTTTTATATTTTTCCAAAAAGAATACAAACAGCCAATAGCATATTACAAAGTTATCCCCCTCACTGGGGAAAATTCCGGGAGGAAAAACGGGCAAGCACCGGGGCGAGTAGTCCAGTATTCGTTTGAACTACGGCTAGAAGGCCATTTCAACCAATTTTGATTGATTGATTGAAATATTTATTAACAGTTTGTAGAATTTACAGTACATTTTAAGCACAAACTCAATACAAAGACTGTTAACTGTGAGTGGACGACCCAATTAAGCATTACACTTGTTTACAACAGGGTCCACATTATTCAATTCATCAAAACATTTAGAGACATACAAACATTTAGAGACATACAAATAGACATTTCTATGTAGCTAAAGAACAGAACAGGAATTCATCATATAGGAAGTAAAAAAGGGAAAAGATACATTATACAGTGAGGGGAAATGGGGATGGGGGGGGGGGGGGGGGGGATTCAGATTTTACAGAGGCCAGTTTCGAATTGCAGCCATCCTTAGGTACCCAATCAGATTGCTTCCTCGAAACGACCTGTTGTATAACTGTGCATTATTGTGCAGATTATATTGCGTCCTTTGTAAATGACATCAGACTTAATTTTTACTCCATTTCTCTCAATGATTCAATGTATCTGTGGCGAGCACACAAATATGCCCATATACAGTGTATGGAATGGTTATTATGACATGTCATTGTCGGTGCAATAACATGGATCTAGAGGCATCCACCCCCAGGCCAGTGTGGAGATCTAATCACTCCAACTGACCTGTGATTTCTGCTCTGTGATTTCCTCCCAGCTGGATGTGCCAGGAAAGCCTCCCCTGGGAGGTGACCACAAAGAATCCTTACTAGAAGCCCAAACCACCTCAACTGGCTCCTTCTGCGCAAAGGAGCAGCTGCTTTAGTCCCTTGTCCCTCACGGGTGACTGAGCTTCTCGCCCTATTAATCTCTATTATCCCTGGGGAAACTCATTACGGCTGTTAATTAATTAACTACATTATAATAACCTTGCGTCACAGGCACAACACGTAATTGAATGCTGAGGTTGTCTTACCAACCTGTCACAACACCAGGTGATTTCATTAATTAGGACACTCAAACAGGGAGGGATAGGAACCAGTTGGTATCAGGTGTTGGCTGAAATGATTAAGTAAAACCTACTATATAGATGCCAGATGTTAAAGGTATATTCAGTGATTTCACTCAAAAAACCTTAGGTTTCGTTTTTGGCTGTGGGACCCAGCCTTTCGTCCAATCAGGATAGAGAGTCAAAAACGAAACCTACGTTTTTTTGACCCCCAGGGGTTAACTGGGGACAGGGAGGAACTCCTTATATGGCCAGCACACTCTATAGTAGGGAGGATTATCACAACAAAACAAAAAAATAAGTGATATTTGAATTAAGTGAAATCACTGAATATACCTTTAACATTTTTTATTCAAAAGTTTTCTTTTTTTTACACCAAATAATAATAAATGATCGAACACAGGTAAAACATACAATCAATGAAAACTAAAAAAACAGAAGAAACAAAACATACACCAAAAACAAAAACAGAAAAACAGCTTGACATAACTACTATAATACATAATTATTTTCCAAGTTGAGTTAGGCAGGAGAAGAGCTGGAGACATGAATCACAATACACTTCAGTTATATAAAAGCTATTTTTTTTCCCTTTTTTTTCCCAGACACAACCACTACATGACACTTTTACAGACCCAACAACCTCTACACATATATTGAAACACGCAAATACAATATCACAGAAGTCCATCTAAGTATGAAACTGTCCATTTGTAATTGTAACCTTGCGGTCATTTCTTCCATTATATAAACCTGCTTCAGTCTCTGCTTCCATTGGGTTATAGTAGGTGGCTTTATTTCCTTCCAATTTACTGTTATCATTTTCTTAGCAATCAGTAAAAGTATCCTTAATATGTAACTCCATGCACGCACCTCCTCTGGTATAATACCAAGCAGACATAACTCGGGACCAAAAGGAATATTCAACCCTAAACATTTTTCGATTTCCTTATTAACCTTTTTCCAAAACCTTAATTATTGGACAGTCCCAAAAAATGTGTGTATGGTCCCGATTTCCCCCCATTTTATCCAACACAATTCTATGGATGGTGTTTTCACATATGAGGAGATGACCAGAGGAGTATTGAAATACCTAGTATTTCTAGTATTTATTATTTTTTAAGTTTCCCTTATTTCCTCCTCAGTGATGCGTTTTATTAGTTTGGATGCTTCCCCCTCTGCCAATTTATTTAATTCAAGGGGTCTCAGGAATTCAATAATCTTTTCTCTTTTAAATTCTTGTTCTTGACCCTTGTATAATTGTTCGTAAAATTTTGCAAAGGCATCCAAGATCTGCTTAGGCTGCGTTTCAACAAGGTTGGTTTCTGATCTTAGTCACAGCACGACCAGATTGGGCCTTCCGGAGTTGAAAGGCCAACAACCTGCTCGCCCTATTCCCCATCTCATAATATTTTCTATTAGTATACCTAAGTGCCCCCTCGGCCTTGTATGTTAATAGCTCATCTAATTGTTGTCTGGTTTCTTTTAATTCTTCCAGTGTTTTCCCATTCCCAAACTGTTTGTATTCTTTTTCTAGTCTTTTTATTTTGTTTTCCAATTCTTGTTGCTTTGCAAGCCTTTGCTTTTTTATTCTCGCTCCTATAGAAATAATCTTCCCTCTGATTGTGGCTTTACCTGCATCCCAGACTACTGAGGGTGAAACAATCCCATCATTTATAGCAAAGTACTCCAAAATGGCACCCATTATTTCCTCCTTAATACTGGCATCTGATAATAATCAGGCATTAAGCCTCCAGTACTTTAAGTGGTTAACTGACTCAAAGCCAACTTTCATAGAAACTGGGGCATGGTCTGAAATAGTGATCTGTCCAATAGTGCATTCTCTGATATGAAAAAGATCCTTCTTTGAAACACAAAAGTAATCCAACCTAGAATAACTGCCATATACTTGGGACATAAATGAAAAATCCCTTTCCTTTGGGTGAAGTTGTCGCCATGCATCTACCAAGCCTAACTCCCTCATCATGTAACATTATTTTTATTTGATCATATTTTTGCTTTTTCACGGTCTCTACTAGGTGTGTATCAAGGGCAATAATGTGTTCAAGGGTTACCTGAAAGACCCAGAGAAGACTGCAGAGGCCCTGGATAAAGATGGTTGGCTTCACACCGGGGACATTGGCAAATGGCTACCGGTAAGACCAAAAGACACATAGCCTACAGTAACCTACAGTACACATCCTGAGTGTACATTTTATTGAGTATAAAGGTCTACCCACAAGTGTCCATTTTGAGTGGTGCATAATGGATAACACTTTTAATAGCAATGTGATTTCTAACTGTCATGCATGCGTCCTAAATGTATCCATATTGCAAAACAAACTGACTGCCTACAGATGTTCCACTTACATGTTCCCATCAATTTTCTGTGACCCATTATAAGTAATGGTAAAGTTTGGATTTGTATTAATTATCAAACATTTGTGCTCATCCATATCAGAGTGGAGTGCTGAAGATTATTGACCGAAAGAAGAATATTTTCAAGCTGGCTCAGGGGGAGTACATAGCACCAGAGAAGATTGAAAACGTATATATACGCAGCGAACCCATAGCCCAGATGTTTGTGCATGGAGACAGTCTACAGGTACATCTAGTTCCTTAACAATGTGTACTCGGGGGGTGAGTATTATTAGGTAGTAGATACTTCTTTTATGACACATAGTAGCAATAATGGGTGGCAGCAGCCAATCTGTGAGCTCACAATGCATCGCATGGCAGCTGTGAACCTGTAGATCTGTCATTTTTGAATATTTGCCCAAAACAGGGATGCCGTGGTTAAGATGGCCTAATTGAGATATTATCAAAACAATTATGAGACGTTTCCGACTACATTTTTCAAAAAGGAAATGCATGTGTTTAATTCAGTCTGACAGTCTGACAGCAGAGGTTTCCCCCTACATCCCTCACAGCTCTGCGTGATCCCTCTTTCGTCCTCTGTGTGTCTCTAGTCTAGCCTGGTAGCGATTGTGGTGCCAGATGCTGAGGTCCTTCCAAGCTTTGCTCAGAAGCTAGGCTTGAATGGCTCACTGGAGGAACTGTGCACAAACAAGGTAAGGACTCTGTCAGATGTGCTGTATCATCATACAGTAGATGCTAGGCATTTGTTCATTACCTCGGCTTCCTTCCAAACAGAAAACGTATGTCTGTAAAATACCTCAGATACCGGTAGTTTAATGTGAATACTGCTTATAATGTAAATGCCAAATGGACATCAATGCACTAGTGGGACAGTTGGTTGGTGAAGTCCACCCTATAATTTGTAAAAAAATAAATAATGTTAACTCTGATTATTTTGCTGTGATCACCAAATCATCTTTCTCTTGCAGGAAATGAAGAAGGCTATTCTCTCTGACATGACCAAACTGGGCAGAGAATCAGGACTCAAGTCATTTGAGCAGGTCACCAGTTGCAAACTAATTGACTATTGTACTAGGTCAAATTATACTAGACTATTAACTATTAACGGGCACATGCTCTACCAGATGCAAAGGAAAATTGCAGAATCTTTGCAGAATTACACAGGATAGTTACCAGAAAATGAAAGGAACAAAATTAACTAAAGAAATGTCTCCTTCTGCTGGTGGGCTAAAGCCTCACTGTACATAGCCAATCTACAAGACGATCTCAAGTAATAAAAATAAACTTTATTTATAAAGCGCTTTTCAAAACAAAGTTCTTTACAATGGAATATAAAAATGCAGTACACTAGCTTAGAGGCACTTGGTGGAATAAAACAACAAATCGTTACTGCAGTACACAGAAGCAATACAATAAAACAATACCACAGTTGTAACTAATTGTAATTAATTATAGTAGTAGTTAATAATTGACTGCGGCCTCCTTAGTTATTCATATTTGCACATAACCTGTGTGCTGTGGAATCTTTCCCCATTTCCCATCCTAACTATTACTATGGAGAAGCTGGGGTGGAAAAAAGCATCAATACTTCCAAGTCTGGAATTCAAAATGTACTTGTAAAAGTACAAAAGTATTGGTATCAAAGGCTTGTATGATTGTTGTAACTGTGCACAGTGTAATTTATTAATTATCGTCCACTCCAAGCTGATGACAGACTGGGGGTGCATACTTAGTTTAGACTAGTCATTGGTTAGACATGGGTTAGGGTTAGGTTTAGGTGATGTGAGCAATGAGCATCCATCCACACTGATATCATTAAATATTGTGGTGTGGACTTTTTTAACTGTATTTATAATATATATTGTGCTTGTTGTGGACGGCCCATTACTGGGGGGAAACATTTCACCTTCCCACATTGCGCAAACAATACAATGTCAACTTATTTGTTTCCAATGTTACCACATGGTTTTCCTCTCTCACCTACAGGTGAAGGCTTTGCATCTCCATCCAGAACTGTGGACCATTGAGAATGGTCTTCTAACTCCTACGCTCAAGGCCAAGAGGGCAGAGCTGAAAGCACTGTTCCAGCCACAGATAGATCAACTTTACGCCGGCATCCAGTAATTGGGCAAACCCATGCACCACAATGGCCTTCTATTTTTGGCTTTCTGCTTTTTGACTTTGACATTAAAAACGTGATTCAATTCATTGTTCCATTTATGCAGTAGTTCTATTTTTTTAACGTTAAATTCCACATATTGATATAAGTTACGAAGATGTGTTACAGGGCCTGTAGTTCTAAACAAGACATAGATTTCTCTGAAAATACCTGTAGTATGTGTTATTTCTTTCCCCCCCGCTTTCCTAAGACAGTAATTTGAAGGTCAAATGCAGGTCGATTGAGTCTCCGGGGCCATCAAATTATTGGCTTAGGAATCTCCATGAATTCAAGCCTTCGTGGGGGTGTGTAATTGAATTGTGTAATTTGATGGAACTACTCCTTTAACCCCCTAATGGCTCTTCCCTGAGCACTCATGACCATCTGAAGCTGAAACTGAATTTCAGATCAAGCCATGCTATTATTTTGACTTATTACATGCACTTCAAAGTGAATACCACAGTAAGGCTGTGTTCACAGTTCACACTATTCACTTCACGCTAGGTGCCTTTCTGTTTGGTTCCTCATCAACGGGTTCCGACGTGTCGATAAGGCGATATGGACGGCAAGCGACGGCGAGCTTCTCGTCGGGAGTCTCCTGCCGGCAATTTCACGACTGTTGACAGCCGACCGTCGGCAGCCGACCGTCGGCAGTGTGGAGTTGGCTTAAGAAAGAATAGCCACCTCCTTTTAACATTACACCCTATGAGAAACAAAAGGCCACACTTTTAGAAGGCACTAGCTGGTCTGAGCGCTTTTTTCTGGCAAAGCGCTTTTAAAAGTTGAGAATACAGTAGCTCTTACTAGCTTTATGAGAAATGTGCCGATGATGTGGACCACTTTGTATCAGGGTCCAATCACAGCAATACACAAGTGGCAGAGCGGCTCGTCCGAGCTGTTGGTCGGTCTGTCTACACCAGGGGTTCTCAACCTTTTTGGCTGGGGACCCCCGGAAATGCTTTGGCCATGTCTCGCGACCCCCGCCCTGCCCCACCACCAATAAAACTGACCTTAATAATAAATCATAAAATAAATGAATACTGTAACCATGGATATAATCATTATGGAAAGTGTATGCATGTATGCATACACTCTTAATTTCTATTTTCCAGCCATTCAGTTGCAAAAAATATTTTTGAAAATAATTTGGGGACCCCCCAAAATAATTTGGCGACCCCCTTAGGGGTCGTGACCCACGGGTTGAGAACCCCTGGTCTACACCACTACGGACATGCTGTCGGCCACAGAGGCACCAGACTACCACCAGCAACCCCCCTCTCCTGCCTAACAAACTGTGTAATTAACCTGTTGTATTTTCATAAAGGCAGAACTATAATACATTGTCCGTACACCAGCATCTGCTGCACTGTTCCATAATAGTCTTGTGTGTGTTTGACAGCTTGTCTAGAAAATATAAGATTTATACATTGTAGGTGGTAAATATGCCATGCTGTTCTACACAAAGTTTCAAATGTTTTCAGTATTTTGTACTTTCCAGAGTTTCAAAATTGAAGTCTGCTTATGTTGATAGCATGTGCTGTAGGGCGGGCAGCGCCTGTCCTTCATACAAGGCACTTTAGTGTGAACATATCCAAGTACAAAACAACACATTGGATGTGTTGTTTCAACCTGGAAACATTGTTTTCAGTATTTTCTTCAACACAATGAACTAGCTACTCTTGTTTTCATACCTTTCATTCAAAATGAATGGGCTTGAACCTTGAGTTAAGGCGGCATAATGGCCTTGAAATGAATGGCTTTCAGCCTTGAGTTATAGACTAAAAGGCGGCATAATGGCCTTGTTACTTCATCATACAACAATGACGTGTCGCTCACTGAAAATGTCATTGTTCTACTGAAAAACAAGTTATCTTCGGCAAGGGACACAGTTGTGTGACAATGAGCCATTATTCAAACTAATTAAGTTGTCTTTTATCTGTTAATAGGAACCACAAGAGCTGTGCTCTGGTTCAGAAGTTCCTCTCTGTTTAAAGTGCCTTGCTTCTGTCTCCATAGCCCCAAGCAGCTAATGGATGAGAATGTCCTCTCCCTCCTCATGTCTGTCTGGCCACACTTACTGAAGACCTATGAAGTTCAGGCTCTCTTGACCAGAGCTACCTGTGTGCCGATAATGGACTCTCACCACAATCCCATAATGGGAAAATATGGCCATGGGCTCCACCAGTGTCCTCCTTTTATGAACACTGCTGTTACAGTGGTTGGCCTTGTACAGACGTGGGTCATTTTTGCATACCAGAAGTCTGCAGTGCTTACGGATACTTCCCTGCACTGGACCAAAGTAAAACCAATGGTCCAATTCAACCGCTACCGGAGCAAGGGAATTCTGTCAACAGCCTTCTCTAAGTTTGCTGAGGTAAGCCCCTCATACTGATGCCTTCTGTATACTAAGTCATACGACTTGCAGAAAGTAACTTGATTTTCAACTGACCAACATTCACACATGAATTTGAGAATAACAGACTCTGCAGGATGGCTAGTCAATTATTATTGGTAGGCTATCATCACATTTATTTTTCTCATTTTTTCAATAACGCTTGTGGATGGAACAAAGGTTCCTTTTGGCTTCTTGCCTGGTCCTACAACATCCCTGAAATGGTTTAAAACGGCAACAATTCCAGCCAAACGGCTGGTTGCTCCAAAACCAGCAAAAGAGATTTCCCCTCCAACCCTAGCCACTGTGGACCTCCAGCCAGGTGAATTTAACATTTAATTAAAAACACGTGTTGTAAGAAGTATTCACTTTCTTTTTGCTTGAGTAAAAGTATCAATATGCTATTGCAGAAAAACGGTCGCTATACAAATCTTTTGAAAATGGTGGATCTACAAGCTCACAAGGTGGCACTTTGCGACGCGTTATGAGCTTGTAGTTCAGCTATTTTCATGTACAGTAGTGTTTATAAGGCAAAAGTATGTTTTGTAATAATGAAAATAAATAAATATAAAAATCTAATAATTATATTGAAGTAAAAGTATATTTTTTTCCTAAAAATATTGAATTGTAAAAACAAAGTCATAATACGTTACATTTTTACTTGAGTAGGCCTACAGTACTTGAGTAGCCTACATGTAGTTACTTTACACCACTGGACAGAACCTGAAATGGTCTCCCTGTCAGAAATTCAACCTAATCTGTTTGGTTGGTTTAACAAATCAAACTGCCTTGGTTATTCTCAGAGGTTACTGAAGGCAAGAAAAGGCAAGCCAGACACTACTTCATCAAGATGCTGAGGACTGTCTTTTGTTGCTTCGTCCCCAGCTATGGAGAACTGGAATGAAAGAACAGCACTGTACATCATGTTTATAATCAACATAATAAAAGAGCCAAGTTTTTGCTATGTTTGAATTATTTGTTACACATAGTACAGTATATATACAGTATTGTTGTAAAAAAGTTTTTGTATTTTAGTTCTTATTTTGAAATGTGTAAATTATTGTAACTATTGTGCAACATATTGTAGGCAACTTGTGTTTTACAATATTACTGAAAAATAGTTAAAATGTGTGTTATTGTCTATTGACATGTCATGGTTATTAAGTTTATCTTACAAACTTAACACATATAATTGCTTTGAAAACTAATTGCAGTAGTATTTAGGCCTACATCTGCACACTCCAGTAATCACATGTTCACATATAGGCTTACAATAAAGACTGATTAAATATGAGTATGTGTGTTTGGTGATTTGCGTATAGGCTACCTCCACTGACAAAACAAGCAAAAATAATTATAATTAAAATGTAGAACTTATTACCGGTATTTACATTCTGATTTTGTGATGATATTCTGAAAATGGGATATTAAAATAAGTGCCATCTAGCCATGTCTGGTAAAATAAAAAATAAAAAAGCCTATACTGCCATCTCGTGTACAGAAACAAAATAGCATTTACTTGATTCTGGGACTCAGTCGTTCCTGGCTGCTGCAGCTGGCTGCTGGGATAGCCTACCCACTTATCTCTACCTGACGTTAGTTCTAAGTAAAGTTCTAAAACCACCGACTTCTCCTTGGTTGGTGGCGCTTCTGTAAAATCTAAAACGAGTCCCGCAACAACTTACTCACCGACTCCCGTTTTTCAGGCAGCACACCATCACCGTCATCTGACACAGAAAAACACGCGCTCTATGGGTTTCACGGATCGTCCCTGGACTCAGATGTGAACCGGAGAAGCTTCAGAGTTGTTCAACATGGCTTCTTCCGCCACAGGTGACCGCCAAGACCAGGTAATAAGCGGACTTTCATCTCACCGAAGCAAAAATGCTATATTTCAAGCAAAACGCTGCAAACTTATATTTGGCATTATCATTCGGTGTGTTTGTAAAAAGAAGGGAAACAAAGTAAACATTGAACTCAACTGATGCACGGCGGGGTAGTGTTTTTGCTCACGAGGACTCTGTCTGGGATTTAGAAAAAATAGTTTCACTTTTAGTCAACTATACTTTAACTGACTAACCAACTTACTGGCCTATTGATTCTTGTCATTTACTAACCGTGACATTAAGCTCCGGCCACTTTGTATCAACATGCAAATAGCCTAGTCAGTGGTATATTTGGCTACTGTAACGTTATGCCTTCTGAAGTACCCTGGTATTGTTATAACGATATTAATTCCCCCCAGTGATGTATTTGGCTTCTTTAACTCTAAAACAACTTTCAACCTGGTACCGGTATGCCTATTGTTTTTGTTTGTCATTCTGTAGGTGCATGAGAATTCTCTGAAATTGTCAAAACTTTCTGAATTCTCTATATGAAAAATGAAATGAGGCATAAGTGGTATAGAAACACAAACACTCACACCCCCTTCATGACACAACAGCCAGGCTTCTGGCAGTGGCCCTCATTTTCTCACCAAAAGCTGTGGAAAGCCTTGGAATTCAACCATACATTTGTGTAGCCTGGCTAATAAGCCAGACCGAATCAGCCGTTGGCAAATAATTGCCTGCCATGATTTGAGTCTGGGTTATTAGCCAGGCTAACATTAAACTGTGGATTAAGAAAATCACCAGTTGAAAGTAACAGCAAGCTACTTGTTTAGACTAGCTCAGTTATCACTAGGTTTCATACGTTGAACTCATAACCGGACTGCCTGGTTCAAATAAAATTCATATTTTTATGTGACTTTACATGTCTGTCTGCACTCTGCAGCATATCTGACAGGCCACTAAGGGTTACCACCACTGGTTACCACCTGCCCCTGGCTGGTAAATAAAACCTTCTGGCAGGTGGAGTTTGCTTTCAGGTTGCCCGACCAGGCAAGTGCTCGTTTGAGAGGGGATGCAACTGTCTAGTGTCTATAAACAGTAAACACAACACGAGATATCTGTTGGCTTATAACACCTGAACATGTCCAGATCGCTCCGTCTTCTGGTCTGTGGAACGTAAAATAAAAGCATGGTTTACCTATAATGTGCTGTTTTCACTGTTGCTATAATTAAAAATATAAAATAACAAGTGTGAACTCATATTCATAGCTATGTAGGTATTTGGCATAAAAATTGAACCCTGTGTTAAATTGAACAGTAATTCAAATTTTACCAATATGCTTGAATGGCCGATTTACATTTTGGGCAAGTGGGCTTGACCTTTGGGCAACTAGAACATGACCTGTATCCTTGCCCGATGGGCAAGTGCATCTGAGACCTTAGTGTCAACCCCTGTATCTGTCTGTCTTACAGAAGACAAGTGTGCCTGTACAGCAGTGATGGAAGAAGTATACTCACATTTTGTTCTTCAGTAAAAGTATCAATTACAATTTCGGCTTCGAGTGATTTATCCGTAGCAATGATGCTCTCGTTTTATCTCATTTTAAATTCTGTGCAACCATTTACATTTTACAATGGTGCGCTTTTGCCCCTGCCTAAAAGCTCAAACTCACTCAGTTAGGCTGTGACACGTTTAGTTCAGCTGTAGCCAAGATGTCGGAAATGGAGGCCTTTGATCAGCAAGAAAGGTACAGTAAAACCAATTCAGCTGTTTGGAAACACTGGTTTCAAGGAGTCCGACAAGGACCAACAAATACTGTGCAAGATTATTAAACAGTGATGAGGAAACTGCAAAAAAGAAATAAAAAACAGAAAAGTTCAATTTGACTAATCGTGATAAATAATTATTGTGCTCTCTCTACATTGATCAAAATAGACCAAAAATAATTGTGGTTGATTTCGCCATAATATAGTTAGCCCTAATGTGACAGATACAAGGTGATTGTATTTAAAGCTTGCTCAGCTAATGACAAGCATCTAGGCAAAGTTTTCGAGATCATGATGTGTTGCATAATCTAATATTGGCCCCTTCCATCTCCACTGTTGTCCTGCCCAGCAAAGTAGAAATGCCTGGAAAATAATATATTAAAGTGAATACTTCCCAAAGTCTTCTTGAAATGCAGTGAGCATAGTGGGCTGTTATGCCGTGGGTTGTGGCCAGCTTCAGTCAGGTGACAGGTTTGACCTGAGTTTGCACCTGGCTCAGACTCAGTAGCTAACGTCCTATCAGGGTGGGAAATTAACACTTGCCAAGCTGATCATCTTTATGATGACAAATACCTTATCTACCCTACTTACTGTACCATTTTGGCAGGTAATCAAACAGCCTCAAACAAAAGGTCATATATTTGGATGGTCAAAAGGTGTATGGTGGACAGAAATGTTGGGTTTCTGACCTTTTCTTGTTTCTTTGTCTGTCTCACTGAGAATCCAGCTCAGCTTGAGGGCGCATACATAAAGTAAGTGGCAAAGTGAGTTTAACGTCGTTTAATGCAATCAGATAGGACTTTTCTGTTTGGATGTATGGGCTGTTAAGGCCACAAAGTAGTTTTTTGCCACTCAGTAGGCGTTCCCGCATAACTTCTGCGTATGATGATGATGTCACGTGCATATACCCTCTATAATAGCCTGAGTATGCACTTAATTTGCTAGGTTATTGATTAGTAACTGTCTACACTACCAAGCAAGAGTAGAGTATGCAAACAAAAACTTAGTGGCACCAAAGTGATGAGACGTTTGGAAACTCTGCAGAGGTCCAGAGTACATTCAATATAAAGAGGGTAGGTGGGAGAGTCTAAGCCAGTGTGATGAATTGCTGAATTTGAAGTGGCTATTCTGATCAAATATAACTGATGTGTGCATAAAAGAATCACAGTCATCTTTCTATTCTAATTGAAGAAGATATGTATACATGTTGTGAGCAGTAAGCCACTGCTCACCCTTTCTGTAATCAGTAGTGCTTTTCTCAAGCTGACTCAGTGCTCGTGTTGGGAAGGGGTTAATCCATGCATGCGGCCAGGCTTTCACTGCAGGGGCATTGTACAGTAACAGGCTGAGTAAGTATGACCTCAGTTATGGTAGGGCAGTGTCAAGTCACGGTCCATTTGTGTGTGTATCTTTCAGTGTGTCTGTGTGTGTCAAGACTCAAGGATGACTATGCCATTGTTACATTCAGCAATTGAAGCAATCTTGTCAAGTCACAGCTATGAACATTTCATTGCAGCTGCTAGGGCTTGGTATCAATTGAACATTTTCATGCATTGTTTTTTTTTAAATTATTTCATTTGGAACTGCCACCAACAAGATGGCTGACAAACCATATTTGCAGAACACATTTCAAACACTCCATGCATCCACTTTGTGGGATTTCCTTACAAAAAATACTTAACAAAAATGTGCAGAATTCAGACTAGTTCTTAAATAGTGTTTTTATGATAAGTCTACTTTTTTCCCCTTTTTTTCTTTTTACAGTAGGTCCTTTTATGACATAACTCTGGAAAAGGTTTATGGGTACACAATACATAACTAAGGTAGCCTATAGTTAGGTTTTAGCCCAAAACATCAGCACCTGAGAGAAGCTTAATTTACTGAATGTACACAAGCTAAATGTATTCAATTGGCCTTCACTGTTTGACTTGGGCTCTTTAAATATTGGCTCAGAAGATTTCTCTTGGCTGCAGTTTTATTAGTGGTACAAGCCTGAAGCAAGGGCTGCGACCCATTGTATTTGTGTTGATTTTTCTCTGGTTTTGCTGTGAGATGATAAATAGTAGAGAGACATGGCATTTTCACCAGAAGTTATGTTCATTAGAAAATGCGACCCCAATCAGCCTGAAAAGTTAGGAATTTGAAAAGTCATATTCCTATGCCGTTTACACAAAACCTGCTACAGACATCCATCTACAGATTTGCCTTAAAATCTGTTAGCTACGACTTTTACTTTTGACTTTGATTATCATTATTTTATCTTTTTTACTATAATTCTGCCCCTGGTTTAGCATTGTGAAAATGATTTTGTTTACAGATATACAGATCTTGTTTTGCAACATAATTAATGATTGACTGTGGAGAGGGCCCATAAACTATGGAAAAAACCAGATAGGCTATTTGTCTAGTGAGGTATTTATTTAGTTGGATCTTAAAAGAAAATAGGTCTTTTGACCATCGGCCTTAGTGATTTAAAGATGGCGCTGAACCTTTTGATGAAGTTATTTCTATATGATGGTACATGTGTCACTGTGTGAACATGTGTGGTGGCATTTTCTTGTAAACGTGTACTGTACACGCGCAGTGACATGTTGAACAGTTAAACACGTTTAAATGTAGCATGATGTCGTATTTGTACTAATTAAAATGGCAGCAACTGCATTTAGCGCAACTGAACTGACGTCTCTTCATAGACAGAGATGACAAGGTTATCAGTCACATTTCTGGAAATGTTTTCCCAATTATTACTGTGTAGTTTCCCAATCAGTGGGTCGGGAGTTGGAACTCTTTTGTTGGTCACGGACCATTGTTTTTTTCCTACATAAAATGAAAAAAAATAATAATAATGATAATAAAAAAAATAAAAAAAAACCTATATATGTATATATGTATATATATATATATATATATATATATATATATATATATATATATATATATATATATATATATATATATTATATTTCAAATGTTCTTTTGGTGTTTTGGTCTTTCCTTCTGTGATCACCACCACTGAACAAATTCAAATAAGCACTGTATTCTGTGTGTTTTGAATGTTTGTCCTTTTTATGTTTTCTCTACTTTATCACAAAGTTGGCGGTATAGTATCAAGGTATTACGGCGTACCTGGTATTTAGAAATCCCAAAGGTGTGATTGTAAACACAAAATGAAAACTTATTTAACTTAATTTATTACAGCAGGCTTTATTAGGCCATTTGTGTGTGCTGTGTTTCTTCCAGTGCTTGTGTATTTGTGCGCGCGCGCACGCGCGTGTGTGTGTGTTCAGTTCATAGTTTTTGCTAGGCTCATCTGCGCGTGCTAGTCTGTGACTAGCTGAGGCAGCCACAACAGGAGTCAGGACATGCGGGGTCACATACGGTGCAAAGTGAATGGCAGCTATTGACAAGGACTCTGCGTGGCTTAGAGAAGGCTGAAGGGCTCACTGTCTGAATGTTAGCATATGAGGGCCGTAGCTATTCTGATCAAGACCCACATGTACTAAAATATACAATTTTATATACAATATACATACGGTAAAATAGTTGCTTTGGTGAATTATGATTTGACTGTGCCACTTTCAGATTTTCTTGTTTTCACTGCTATGAATGTTGGCTACTAGTTTCTCTGCTGAGCTTTCAGAAATTTCAGAGAAGAACATTAGCCAATGATTGTAATCAGTGCTGTAGCCTAGGTTTTTTCAGACATTCCCTGTGCGACATGTATAGGCTATTATGCCCAGTGCTGTTTGCAGACGTTATACGCTTTTTCCCCCTAAAACTTCGCCACCCACGACATTCACACATATATAGCGTATAATAGTAAGTAGACTACCACTGATTTTTATAAAACAACAAAAAATACAAATAAACACAAGCAAATCAGTATGACATCAAATTGGGCAAAGATTCAGCGGCTCTACTCTGAGTTTCTCCCGTGTGACTGAACTTCTCACCCTATCTCTAAGGGAGATGCCAGCCACCCGTCGGAGAAAACTCCTTTCGGCCACTTGTATTCGCAACCTTATTCTTTCGGTCATGACCCACACTTCATGACCATAGGTGAGAGTAGGAATGAAGATTGCTCGGTAGACAGAGAGCTTTGCCTTCTGGCTCAAATAATCATAATAATGTGTTAAAAAACAAACAAACTAATATATCACAGACAATCAAACGCTTGGGAGTAAAACAGGGTTTTGAGCCTAGATTTAAAAACTTCAATGGAGGGGAATGTTTTAATAGAGTAGGGGATGGTGTTCCATAGTCTGCCCTAGGGGCTGTGACAGAGAAGGCGGTCTCCACTAAGCATAAATTTGGTCGGTGGAACCTCCAGTAGCTCCAGGTCTGTTGATCTGAGGTGCCTACTGCCTAGTGGTGGGGGGATACTTTACCAGGTCAGTAATGTAGGAAGGGGCTAGTCCGTTTTGTAAACAAATAAAAGTGTCTTAAAATCAAATCGGGAGTGATGTGGTCCCTCTTCTTGGTGCCGGTTAGGAGCCTGGCTGCTGCGTTTTGAACCAATTGAAGACGCGATAGGGCTGACTGACTGATTCCAATGAAGAGGGAGTTGCAGTAGTCTAGACGGGATGTAATGAGGGCATGAATGACTGTTTCTAGGTTGGGACTTGGGAGTGGAGAGGAATGGTTTAATTTTTGCTATGGAGCGGAGGTTAAGCTTACCTTACCTTCACCCCTGTGAAGTGAGCAGTGCAATGTTGCACAACATTGCACTGCTCACTTCACAGGGGTGTGATTTTTATTATTATTACAGTATTAGTTTTTTATGAAAGCAGAGAGTCTTCTGTTTCATACGGTATATAGTATGTACATGTCGCTATAGGCCTTATTTTGTGAATAATAGTTCTTCAGGTCCATGCCTTCTCTGAAGTTCTCTCTGAAAAAGAGAATTTTAGACAAGGCATGGATTCAACTGCATTCAATAGCCTACTGACAAACTGTACATGGGATCAATGTGTATTTGTTTTCCTCCTAAAAGTAGACATTTAGGGCTTTCATTCAGTGTGTAGTATGTATATGATAATAATTTATTTATGTTTATTTTTATATCTGCCTGTCAATCTCTGTGACTTTAAACCTTTATAACTCGCTATGATGATAACTTCATGATGATGATGATGATGATTATGCGCACATATCTGATCATTGTCTCTATCGCAGTAAAAGGGGGGGCAACCAAAGTCTTGATCAGTGTAGGCTACCTTCCACCGATCGTTTCAGAACGATAGTATAAAGGCTCATACATAGTCTGGATTTACGGTGGTGGGGTGACCACCGAACTACAACATGACGTCACGAGCCGCGGTGAAGAGCAAACCACCGCCACCGCTCCAGCCCTTCTCTCTGTTTTTACTCACCACCGCTCAACGTTATCACCTCATCACCGAAAATCCAGACTATGAATAGGCCTTAACGGTGACACTTGTTACTGGATCGGTGAGGTTAGTGGTTGACATGTCTGGACATGTTTGGGCAAAGAAGCACAGAAGCACGTACAGTATCAGCGATGGAAAAGAGCTTCATCCACGGTATGAGAGACGCTAAGCCCGGCTGTGATCGACAAAATGACAACTCTGGCTTCCGCAGTTTAGGATGAGACATGTGTATTCGTTATACATTACAAACGGGTCGATGACGTCCCAGACGCCTTCATTGCGGTCTTATCACTGCAATTTTAATGATTAAAAAGGTTAAAATCACACAACCGATAGAGATGGCTGCATTGGCTGGCGAAGACGCTATGGCGATCTCCAACAAAAGACATGTAAAGCGGCCAGTTAGTTGATCATGGCGATCCCTCGATAATGTCATTCGTTTCGTGGATCTGTCCATGACTCCGTGTGTTATGAAATGGCGATCGTTGCAGATTATTCTTGGTTTATATACAGGCAGAGGGCAAATCGATGCTTACACGGCTGCGTTTAGTGCGTTATATCTTTTTCCGAGAATGAGAGAGGTGCAGGCAGTTGAACACAGTGGCAGTGGGGGGGCACTGCGAATACGATCCGACTGACGGAGACACCAATCGTATCGATTTATCGTTTCTGGGGGGGGGGGGGGGGGGGGGGGGGGGCGGGGGGCGGCGGACGCGCGGGGGGGGGGGGGGGGGGGGATTTAACAGGGGCGGGTGGAGCTGCCGCGCGCTCAAATACGGAGCATGTCAAACATAGCACTGCGCATTCAGTGGCCTCTCCAATATGACACAGTCACAGTGCATGTATCATCTATATCAGAGGTTCCCAAACACCGGTGCCGGTCCGCGGGACACGTGGCACTGGTACGCAAGAGGGGAATTCTAAGTTTTGCGTCGTTTAAAAATGTCCAATCTTTGTATCTTTAGCAGCAGCAGCTGTAGGCTATTTTGTGACGATCGCGTTAATGAAACCAAACGCTACACGCGGTTCCGGTACAGGATTATTATTTCATGTGAATCATGTCAAAATGAAAAGATGATGTTATCCAGGTAAAGTAGTGGTATTGGCACACAGCGCAGCAGCAGCACCGAGAACACAATAAGAGATATAACATTATTATTCTCCTCCTCCTCCTCCTCCTCCACAACTCGATAACGTTCTCATTTGTTACTCATTTTCTGAGCCATGCAAATAAACAACAACCCGCACTGACCGGAGACGGAGAGGTTCATGTGCGCTGCGCGTAAAGCTTAGCCAGAAACAGACAGTCATTGCGTCAGCATGAATGTAGCCTCGGGAACCCAGACGTTATATTTCCAGCACGGAGGTGAGGGGGATATCGTTTGGGGGTAACGTTTGCGTGCTTCTATCTGTTACTTCTCTGACACAGCGCAGTTCAAACAGACTTCAGCCAGTCTCAATAGTGGGACACCGCGCGCTGAGAGCCACATAGCCTACACAGCTGCATTTGGTTTTTAATTAAGGGCGCGTTCTGAATGCAATGAAAAAAGGGGAGGAAAAAAAAAAAAAAAAAGCTCAACTTTCGACTCGCGCTGCTGCGAGTCGACTCGTGACTCGTTTATCGATAAATCGATAAATCGTTTTTTTGATGAATGCCCTAGCATGGGTACGTCCATTTTAGATCCCCTGACATCTGCGTTGGTCTATGCCGTGCAGGCCGCCTCCATTACGTCGTAATGGATCCGCATAGACCAGACCTCTTTTCAGGAGGGGGGGGGGGTTAACTCCCGGATCACATACCGGATCTTTGTAGAGCCGATCGGTGTTACTTTATATGTTGTCCGGGCGCGTATAAAGATGAAGTACAGTAATCAATAAAAAAAACATAAAAACGTATAGATACGCTATGCGCATACCGTGGTCGAGATATAAAAAGCGTATGGATACGTTTCCAGCATTTGATGTGTTAACAAGCCAGGGATTTACACATGATCCCTTTACACAACATCTGTTTGTGTATCAGACGGAACGAATACCAATTTGGAAGAGAGTGACATTGAACAGCAGTGTGTCCGTGAAGCGAGACATTTCACTGGACATCATGGCACAAGGCTTTAGAGGCACACACATTCAATCGGAACAAAACAAATATCATCAAAAATCGTATGATGGCGTTGCACATTCAAATAGGCTTACAAGCAAAGCAAATTTAAATACTAGTCCGCTGGCCTAGTGGTCCAGGTGCATGCCACATATAGACTCTGGCCTGACAGCATGTCGCGTTGCGTGTTCAAGTCCCGTTCATGACGACCTTTGCTGCACGTCTCCCCCTGTCTCTCTCTCCCTCTTTCCTGTCAATCTTCACTTGTATCTATCAATAAAGGCAGAAAAGCCAAAAACAATGTCAGTACAATATTTCTCAGTCAGTAAAAAAGACAATGTATCAAGTTATGAAAACATGAAACCGTTGCGTTGAACATAAGGTTTATAGCCAAGGCTAATTTGCGACCCCAGTCCCTGGTTAGGCTTTTACGAACGTGTGCAAGTGTGGTTGTGTAATGTATGAATGGTGTCCATTACATGTTTCTCCACTCCTGTGTGGATGGATATCCACTGTATGCAATTGTGTGACTTGACTTTACTTGACTTGCCAGTGCAATGCTATCTCGTGAGTCACCAGAAGTTGTCCTTTATCGACCCCCAGCTGCGGGTGTGATGTGATGTCATGGTAACTGTAACCGTAGTGCTTCCCTGGCTGACTCAGCTGATGAGACAGTGCTGTGTTGTTGTGTGGTGAATTAGCTCAAGTCAGAGATACACTGGCTGAATTTGGACCCAATGGACCGTACTGTTTTTATGGCATGGCTCGTCAGAGGCGTTCTGTATGTGTGTCCAGAGCTAATCTTGCAAACCTCTGGACTGATCAGTGCCAAAGTTCTGTTGCCAGTAGGCCACAGAAGTACCTCCACTAATGTATTTTCTTTTTTTGAGTGGTGCAACCACTCCAAGGAACAGCAATGTCCGTGTCCGCCTATCTATGTGTTGTTCACTGTGTCCGTGTGACGTTAATGAGCACGAGTACCAGTAGGGACGCTGTTGTGCCAGAAACAGAGAGAGAGAGTGCTGCACTGTTGCCTGCTAATGAGAGAGAGAGAGGGGGGGGTGCACCACTCAGTTCACACGGGTGTGATTTTACTTAACTTTTTATCCCACGATTAACCCATTTATTTCACCCAGTATCAATTATCCCTCTGCCAACCTGGGGAGACAACGGACTGACCTCATGCTTCTACTAATGTACTATTTTCACATTTATGTTTTATACCTTTTGATTGAAATACTAGAGGTTCAGGGCGTGTTGAGTTTGGGTCGATACGCGGCCCTCACACGTACGTCGCACCATCGATCCGACGAATACGTTTGAGTTATACTGTAGTGCTGTGGGCTTTGTCAGGGTACCGGTTGTCACCGTTTTGTCTGTGTCCTTTTGTGCCCATATATGGATGGATCTCTGTCTCCTGTGTGAGGACACAATAAATCAAATAACTCTACTCTGCCTTGAATTTACTGCCCAGTGCCCATTCATTGAGACTACGTGGGCGGTGGTGTCTCACGGGTAGAGTGACCGGATGGAAACCGCAAGGTTCCCTGTTCGATCCCGTCCTCCCCCAGAGTCTTTTTGGACTTTTTGGTAGAGAACGTGAGAACTCACATTTGTAATGATTATATGCTTAGTTTAGGCACGTAACCAGCGACGAAACATGTCTTCTTCTTCGGTGGCACGCACAGTGGTCGTCATCGTAGATATTCGCATCATGTAAGCTGCAGAATAATAATACTAGGCCAGCTACCTGCATGACTGTTTATACAGTGTAACTGAGGACGCAGTGAGAACATTCTCTGGTAATGTTATGCGAAGCATAACAAAGCAGCGAGGTAGACGGCATCCCCTGCTTTGTTCTAGGTGTTGACCACGGCGCCAACATGCACTGTGCACGCGCATGCATAAAGCTGAACTACCGGGGCGGCGCCCTCAGCAGCCCTACCGCCAGCTCACCACTGCCTGCCCTATATGGTTAAACCTACTTTATGCTTCGTTATACGACCATTATATTTTTAGCTGCGACCTCAGGCTCACTGTACGTACAGTATATTAGCCACTCTGTCTTAAAATTGTCGAGCAACAAAGTGAGAGCTAGTTTACAATACATGTTTGTTCAGTTGAAAATGTATTATTTCCGGCAAGTGATGCTGTCAGTCATATGTCAGTCAGTCAGTGGCATTGTCTGACTCTGAACATCATTTTTATTACTACTATTAACATGTCCCGCAATTGTCATTTACAAAAAAATGCAAGACTGGCTCAGATGCAATTTCTCATGTTTATTTGAGAACGCTGACGCGTTTCGGCAGTAGCCTTCCTCAGAGCCAGTCTTGTATTTTTTATTTTGGAGTGTACATCTGCTACTTTTGGAAAATTGTTGAAAATGTTATGCCAGAATCCAGATTGAAAGTAGCTAAAAAAATTGGGCCATATCGGCTTCATAATTGCAGATTCGATATAGACCAAAAAGTCAAATAGTGGCTGATGTACAGTAGTCCATTGGTCAGGCTCTAGTTTCGAGTTCTGTGTCTACGACTAAAGTCATGTGAGACTATAGTCATGTGAGACTATCTTGACACCACTTAGTTAGTCTATTGACATATGCAGGGCCATTAGATGATAGAAGAAGAATTAGGCAAATGGTTACACCACATAAACGCTGCCCTGAGGTTGATGGAAGGGGCTTAGGTCCAGGATCAGTCTCATTCTCCTCTAATCCTGTCTGGAGCTGTTAGTGGGAGTGTCTGTCAGCTGACTGGGAACCAGTGAGCGCCTGAGGGGAGATTTCAACTACATGTAGGTCTGTCTGTCTGTCTCTCACGTTGTCTCCCTACAGCTCTGTCACAAACGCACGCACACACACACACACACACACACACACACACACACACACACACACACACACACACACACACACACACACACACACACGCGCATGCACGTAGCCACACACACACACACACACACACACACACACACACACACACACACACACACACACACACACACACACACACACACACACACACCATGGAAATGGCAGTTGTGTTGAGACACACCTGACCGGTACAGTCTGATGTGAAGCAACAGAAAGGAATGTCAGCTATGTTCTGCATGTTGGCTCTGTGTGTTAATCACATGATGCCAGTGCCACCTTGTGTGCCTTTGGGTCTGTCATTATTAGAAATGACGATGTTTACTGTGGGTATAGCATACTTTCCCAAGTGTTTGTCTGTGTGTGTTGTACTGTTTCTCGGTGGAAAAAGCAGGTGTCATTCACTGCTGCAGTATTTCCTGTTTTATAGTGTTATTTGTATTTGTTGATGTGTATTATTGTGTTATTGTTATGCTATGTTGATGAATTGAATACATATGGCAACAAGTCCCCAGGACTTATTTGTGTTATCCTTTTAGCCCTAATGTCTGATTGTACCAAGTGCTGTTTCAGACATTACAATAGGGTGCATTTTGCTTCCCAAAATGCAGTTTATAGTTAAGGGACTCAATAAAACAACGACCTCTTGCTAGCTTTAGTTATAATAATCATTTTTTCTTCAGTTTTCTACATGAATATAACCACATTATAACCATATAAAATGAAATGGGAGTTAAATGCTGACATTTGTAAAAATGGCAAAATATGACTCCTATAACGTCGTTGAAGTGGGACTCATAAAATGTCCCTGGGACTCATCTAAAAGGCTATCCCTGCATCCCGGGACATTGAAAACCATCACTGTTTATATGTTTGACTAATAAAGTATTAAATCAGTCAAAAAAACAGTTTGAACTGGTATAATATAATATAATATAATATAATATAATATAATATAATATAATATTACTTGTTCTCTGGCTTGTGCAAGAGCACTCTCAAGCGCCTCAGAATGTGCTGGAAATATGACTTTTAAAAACCTTTCCAGAAACCCTGAATGTGTTGCATTTAGAGTCTCAACGGGAGGGCATGGGAGTCAGCCCAGTGGCATCAAGTTACTTGTCTTCCAGTGTTCCAGGGCTGCCTGCCTGTGTCATGGTGCAGCTCACTCTGTGGGTTGGCACCATTTTAGGCACGGAACCATGTCCGTTAGCATTGTGTCTGTCCTGGTCCTGGAGACAAAGATGAATCATAAATCAGGGTTGGATGGAAAAGTCCTTGTCTTCCCCGACTGTTGTTTGTGTGTCTGCTCTTTCTCAACGGCTGTGTGTGTGTGGTGTGTGTGTGGATTCCGTCCGGCCCTCTTCAGGTTGGATGAACCTTCTATTGTCGTCAGTTTACACCAGTGCACCTTTTCTTTAGGCACTTAGCTCATGTTCAGATAGTGGTGTTTTTAAAAAGGAGCCAGTCACATCGATTACCAGTCTAAAGGCTCGGCAGCTGGCACACTGTGCCGAGAATCCATGGCGAGAATCACATTTCCAGTCCTTCTGACGTTACTTGATTTTTTTTCTTTTACCGCTGCCAGTCTTTATGTTATCATAGTCATCTCTGTCATAATTTACTTTCGATTGGAATAATTTGCTTGGGTTCTTCAACTTCTTTGTACAGTACGTTACTGTGGAATCCCTTCACTAGACTTGTATTGTTTCTGAAATGCATTGTTTCATTAAGGATGAAGTCTGAACACAAATCCCAATCCACAACGGCACTTAAAAAAATCCAAAGCATATAGTATGTGAGCATTGTTTACAAACTCTTATAGCTTATTCTACCAAGTTCTCCGCAAACATTGTCATCCTGCGCTGATTCATATTGACATTTTTATCTCTCGTAACATGTTGTTGGGAATGAGATGTACATTGTACAACAATATGTAACATTCATTTGGAAATCATATTCCGGTGAAACCCCCGAAACAAACAAAAAGGTGAGCTTCAACAGCATGAAGTGACATGGGCTTCCCTGTAAAGCAGGTCCTTGCCATACAACAGCTGTGGAACTGTAACACACACACACACACGCACGCACACGCACCACTATTCAACACCTGGTGTTTGATACACCCTGGTGTTTGATACACATACAAAACCTCCAACAAGGGCATTTTTTTTCCTGTTTTGTACAATTTACTAGTTAGTAAGAAAATACATAGTTTTACAATTAGTTTCTAAAGTACATATAATTGTAATGTGTTTGTGAAATGGATATGCAGCAGCTGTCACTACACAAGGGTGTTTGGCTTTTTGGGCACACCCTTTAAATGAGATAACATACATCGAGACAGAAACATGAACATGACATTTTGTGTGTGTGTGTGTGTGTGTGCACTTGTGCGCGTGTGTGTGTGCATGCCGTGCACGTGCGTGTGTGTATTTCTAAAGTTAAGTAGCCTGAGAGAGAGAGAGAGAGAGATGGACAGAAAGAGCATACAGACAGTGATAAAGAGAGCGTGTATGTGTGTGTATTTAAGGACATAAGTAAACAGTCCTAGCTCTTTACAGTGTTTTCTCTGTCAAGGTCCACTGGTTAGCCTTCACACAAAGATGCTCTTTCTCAGTTTGTAACAAAGCAACGACTCAGTGTATTATAGAATAATAATAGAAATGCATTGTTTCATTGAGGATGAAGTCTGAATACAAATCCCAATCCTCAACGGCACTTAACAGTGTATTAATTGAAGGTCATGTTTACGCTGACCGTGGCAAAGAGTGAAGATAAAGACGGTGTTCTCTTGTGCAAGTAAGAGACATCACGTATAGCAGCAGAATATCAATATGACATGTGTGGGTCAGACTCGTATATAGATTAGATGTCTTTATTATCCACAAGGGAAATTTGTTTTGCTCAGGTCAATGCATACATTCAGGACAATAAATAATTATACAAATACACCAGTGCACCAGTGGAACGCCTGGATTGCCAAGACTGACATGTAGGCCTATCACAATTATTACATAATCGCCTAATCGCAATTATTTTTGCATAATCGTCAATCGTTTCCATGTTGAACTAGAAAAAGTGCCCTTCTGGGGGCGGCGGTGGCTCAGGGGTAGAGTGCCTGGATGGTAACCGTAAGGTTGCCAGTTCAAACCCGGGCTCCCCCAGAGTTACTGTCGAAGTGTCCTTGAGCAAGACACTGAACCCCTAATTGCTCCCGATGTGCTAGTTGGTGCCTTGCATGGTTTCCGCTGCCATCGGTGTATGAATGGGTGAATGTAATGCACAATCTCTGTAAAGCGCCTTGGATAAAGGCGCTATATAAATGCACCATTTAGGTCTCCACCAGGATGAGCAGATGTGAAGAATTCCAGGCAAAGGTTTTTCCTTGGCCTCTAGGGAGTTGGCATACAAAGTTATCCACAGATCCGTGCAGTTAGAGGTGAAAACACTTTTCGGCCAGTTATAGCGCCACCTTGAGGCTGAGTTGAAATTGTTCATGTGGCATTTCGTCCTCGGCCTAGTGGGAATGTGGGTTCACAATTTCACGGAAATCACGCGATGTGTTCATGATTTGCAGCATTTTGTTTGAAACTGAGCACTCCTGTGAACTTTGGAAGCCAATCTTAACCAATCAGGATGGAGTCTGAGAAATCTGAAAGACCGGTTTCGTTGAATGGCTCTAGAGAGACTGTGTACCAATTTGCGTGATGTTTGGACAAAATCTGTAGGTGTACTGTGCAAAAACTTGTTTTGCACAAAGCGGCCTCCTCCAAACAGGCCGTTCTGGAAAGTTTGGGGCAGAGGTTCATCGTTGGCATCCAGGGAGTGTGTGTGCAAAATTTGGCATCGACCGGGTTAACGGTGGCCGAGATTAGCTGCTCACGGACACACGGACGGACACACACACACACACACACACACACACGGACGGACACACACACGGACGGAGTGCAAAACATACTCTCCCCCCATGCCTTCGGCCTGGTGGAGACAAAAAGTCCATACGTTACTTTGTAATGTGTTGTAACTGCTTGTCGATCAGCTATTTCCGCTATTTCTTCGTTTTTATTATTATTAAATGTGTCAGTAATTTCTTTGTATATTTCTTTGTATATTTCTCTGCCCTGTACAATTTGTGATTAGGAAGCCAAAAAGGCAAACAGAAATACAAATTGTGCACGGTGGCACAGTCAGTAGTGCTGTTGCCTCACAGCTAGAAGGTCCTGGGTTCGATAATCGATTCTCTCTGGGGACGCTGGGGGCGTGTTCCCTCCTCCGCGTCATCAGTGCCTATACCCGAGGCAGGGTTGGCGAAAGGGCCTTTCTGTATGGAGTTTGCATATTCTCCCTGTGTCCCCTAGGGTAGGTACCCTCACAAAAAAACATGCAGTAATCCTGGTCTCTAAACTACCTCATGAAGGAAGCATAAGTTCAAGTCCGTTGCTCTCCCCATGTCCCCCATATATGGGGACTAGGCTGGCGGAGGGTCACGTTACATAATTGACACAGGGGTAAAAAATGGGTTACAAAATCATGGGATAAAAATGATAGATAAACTACCTCAGCCTGGCCAGCCGGGGCGCCTGCGGGGAAAGGAACTGGTCGGAATAACGTGTTACTTCCACGCGCTACGTCCGGCCGGGGACACTCCCCCTGTCAGGTGAAAAGAAGCAGCTTGGACTCCTCATGCATAGAAGGAAGCATGAGGTCAGTCCGCTGCCCCCCCAGGTTGGCAGAGGAAGTGTAGCGCCCAGGATTACATTAGATAATTGACACTAAAGTTAAAGCCCTCCACTACAGACCATGTTTGGCCAATTGTGGTTTTGGTGGAGGCTGGCAGGGCAAGGTGATCACAGTCACTGCACTAGTAGCCTCGGTACCAGGCTTTCATTTTTGTTGGTGAAAAAATTTAAAGCCTGGAGGAACGCATTGGCCGCTCTGGTCTAAAAGTGGGAGTCAACCCTTCCGGGTGGGCGTCGCTCCAAATGATGTGACGTAGCGCTGCACTAGGGGGGAGAGGAGGGGCCGGGGGTGACGGACAGATCGATGAGATCCAATCAGGGCGTGCGCAAATCTGAGCCGCGACCCGCCCCTCTAGACCAGAAACCTAACACGTTAGCTCAGGCTACTGCACTAGCGACTCCTAGCGATGTTTGTTGAGGTGTTTGTTCAGCAGGATAAGAAACTAAAGATAACGTATTAATCACAATTCACATGCGTTGTGTCGTCCCAGTAAAACTACACACTGTCAGGTAAAAAGAAGCGCCTGGCAAATTCATGTGTATTCAAGTATGAACAGTTAATAAAAATAAAAAAGCAAAGGTCAACACCACTACCAAGGTTCTCCATGTGTATTATTATACGGGCAACACAATTCTTACCTGGCAGTATAATTTTCCGTAACAGTCTAGCAAGAAAGGGTTGTAGTCAAGAAGTCACTGACTCAGCGTAAATATATGCAGTCAGGGTTATCTATACTGTGCTTAACCTTTTCACACTATAGAATCTATATAACCCTTGTCTGTTCACTGGAAAAGCTTTCACACAGATAATTGGCCACTACATTGGCCACTACAAGGTGTGTGTGTGCGTGTGTGTGTGTGCGTGTGTGCGTGCATGCGTGCGTGCATGCGTGTGTGTCGTGCGTGCGTGTCGTGCGTGCGTGTCGTGCGTTGCGCGCGGACATGTACAAGGACAAGGCTCAATTGCATTATTAATGTGTGTACGTGTGTTTTCAAAACCAGTAACGAGGTCCTCAGAAGCATTATGTAATATAAAGACAGAAAAGTGTCTATGTTTGTGTGCGTGCGCAAGTGCGTTTTTGTGTCTGTCTGTCTGTCTCTCTGTCTGTATCTTTCTACCTTGGGTTGGCGCAGTGACATGAGTTATAGAAGGTCGTTTCTTGCTATTCGCTCTCAAAGGTTTTCTGTTCCTCTCCACTGTGATGTCCAGTCCAACTCCTGCCAGGCGTCTCTCTCTCTAGTCTCTACACTGTTTATTCTATACTTCCCAGGGACAATCACTCTTATGATCTCACACGCATGGAGTGTGGCCCTGACATCCAGGCTAAAACATAATCCACCATCGGTGTCACCACCGTTGTCACAACAAGCCGCCTCTACGGCTTCTCCAGAAGGGCAGTTACACCTCAGCCAACTTAAAGTGCTTAAAGTTGATGGTTGACAATATTTCACGGTGTAGTTGCAGCAGGATTTTGAAATGTAACTTAATAATATACTACGCTCATGCCAAACGTGTTTATTTTGCTAGTCATCACAAGTAAAGACACGATTGAGTGTAATTACGGAATCGTCTTAGCAAATTAACGGATTGTACATTTACAATAGTACAAAAATACTACCGGTAAACTTTGGTTCAAGTTTTTTATTCAAAAGTAAAAGCTCCATTGTGGTATAATTAAATAGTATTCATTGCTAGTATAGTGTTTGTTCAGTAGCAGGGCTCTCCCCATCTTTCCAGCACTTTAATAAACAAAAAAATTATGTTCAGGTGAGTTCGGGTTGTCAATTTCAGCCAATTAGGAGAGAGTACCCATTTTTCAGCTTTCAATTATATTCTGTTCCAGTTCCAATTTTGTCTGCTGACTTTGTGTCATCACTTCCAGTTGCACTTGTTTATCCCGTATCCTGTAAAAGATCTCTCTCTTGATAGGATAAAATTGGTATCCAGTATTATTATTTTAAAAACATTTTGAAATTGTGAAAATGGCCCAGGCCGTAGCGTAACGGTCTGGGCACCGGACTGGTGATCCAGTCGCGGTGTGCCGCAGGTTCGACTCCCGGACCCGACACGGCCTTTACCGCATGTCATCCCCCCATCTCTCTCCCGTTTCCTGTCAGCCTACTTTCTATCCCTTAAAAAATCAATAAAGGCGTAAGCCGCAAAAAATATCTTAAAAAAAGAAAAAAAAAAAGAAATTGTGAAAATGCCCGATCTACAAGCAAGCTTTTGAGCTTAAAAGCATGTGAGTACATTTACTTAAGTACTGTACTTAAGTAGTACAATTTTGAGGTATTTGTAATTTACTTGAGTATTTCCAATTTCCAATACTTTTACTTCTACTACACTGGATCGAAATATTGTACTTTTACTCCACTACAATTATTTGAAAACTTAAGTTACTTTGATTAATATTACAAAACATACATACTTAAGCTCTATATACATGAAAATGAAAATAGACGATCTACAAGCTCACAATGTGTCGAGATCCAACACATTGTGAGCTTGTAGATCAGCTACTGTATTTTCCAAAAGATTTTGATACATTTGAAAAGTTGAAATGGGACATTCTGCGTACTTTTAGGTTTGATAGTATTTGAGTATTTCTATATTGTATGCCGTATTGATACTTTTACTTAAATAAATAAAACAATTAGTACTTTTTCCACCACTGCGTCTTTGAATATCCATCAGACGGCCTGTTTTTCCAGTATATGTTGGTTTAGTGGTTAGTGGCAGGGAACAGTGTTTGAATAATATGCAATTGGAATTGTTCTCTGCAGCACAATCGGCACACAAAAATAATAACACTCTGAAACAAGACAAAACACAAAGTGAAAGCAATGGAACTCAAAGAAAAATGACATGACTGGCTGCTGTGCCTGGTGACTGCGCGCCGCACGCACACACACACACAGTGTGTGCACTGTATGCGTTTGTACAGTTATAATGCTATCTTTGTGAGTATAGTACCAAATTGGAAGTACGGGTGAAGGGTTTAGTCGGGGGACGAACAGTCATGCAGAGAGAGAAGAACAACTGGTACCTCTGTTGAATGTCCGTGACGGTCACCATGCTACCACTTCCTTTCCACGGCAGCCCCTGGGTGGCAGTGCCGTGGAGGAACCGCATCCCTTTCACGCTGTCGCCATGGGGACTGTCGCCATGGGGACTCACCCATGGTTTTGTCCTGGCAACCAAATTATTATGATGTCCAGACTTCAGGCTCACTTCCTCTTGGCTAATCATCGTTGAACGTTCAGTCCAAGGATATTGCTGTTCATTTTGCGTTGGCATTGGATGCAGTGCGTGGTTTGCACAACACATCCCTTGAGTGATAAAAACAAAAAAGCTCCTCATCCCCAAATACAGTAATGTCTTGTTGCATGAGTTGCTGCGTTTACAAAATGCATGAAATCTTGATGTTACTTTTTGATGATTAGACCATATTGTGCTCACAATCGTCATACTATAATTCTAACAATGTCTGTGTGTGTGTGTGTGTGTCTGTCTGTGTGTGTGTCTGTCAGAAACACTGTCATAGCTCCACACTGCCTGCGCCAAATCACTCCCACTTTTCACACATAATTTACCATAATAATATGGAGGGCGTAACGAAGCCCTTTTTTCGATTTGACACATTAATGATTAATAATGAATTTATTAGTGAATTAAACTTCCGCAAAACTCCTCTCCCCGGAAATCACGTGTCACCAGTGTCACAAGTGAATTGCATTTTGGGACGGTAACTGATTAATACTGGGACACAGTTTTCCGCGCAACATCTGTTTCGACACCACACTGTCCGCTCCCTCCTTCGCCGTGCCGTACACATGAGCTACATGCACGCAGCTATACTTTCGCAACGCACGTGTGTGTGTACTTTCGCCACGCGCGTGTGTGTGTGTGTGTGTCAGTGTGTGCGTGTCTCGCTACCTTCGCAACGCACGTGTGTGTGCGTGTCTCGCTACCTTCGCAACGCACGTGTGTGTGTGTGTGTGTGTGTGCGTGTCTCGCTACCTTCGCAACGCACGTGTGTGTGTGTGTGTCTCGCTACTTTCGAAACGCACGTGTGTGTGTGTGTGTGTGTGTGCGTGTGCGTGCGCGTGTGTACTTTCGCCACGCGCGTGTGTGTGTGTTTCGCTACTGCTTTTACAATAGTAATGGGGGTCTCATGTAACTCAGAGACAGCGTATACTATACAACTATACAATTGACCCATTTACACTCTCACATTTAACAGACATACAAATGCCATTCAATGGGCGGCTCCACAGGCATCTTCACCTTTCAAATGTCTCCACGTATATTTGTTACATCTGTGTGTATACAAATATATTATACAAGTTAAAATGAAGAGCAATTAAATATATTTATGGGGGGAAATTGTCCATACAACGGGTAAGGACTAGTATATATAACTGTAGATTAGGTCAGTGAGTTGTGAGTTCACTCTAGAGTGAACTCACAAGTGAGTGTGTCACCACGAGAACCACTGACCGATCGACTTCAAAGTTGGCTTGTGTGAGGATTTATCAACTCCAAATCATAAATCCTAAAATAAAGGGGACACAGACAGGCGGGTACAACCGGGTGGGCCATGCATTCCAAACAAATCTTTCCCAATTTAAATTATGCATCATTCCTGAGTAGGCCGGTGCCCAACGAGCACAGATCTATTGAATTAGTAATAAAGGTAAGCTCATCATAAGTTATTTGTAAGGCTTCATTTGATAATGTTAGTGGGGAGAGACAAGAAAAGCAGCATGGAATTTACGGACATGTGGTATGTGACCTAACCTCTTGGCTATCGGGTCGCACCAAGTAACTGAGTGTTATTGCAAAAAAAGAACATATGAGAAATTGCAACTAGGCTTTACCTAGGTGCAATCAGTAACAGGAGCTAGTTGGTAAATGTTCGCCGTGACAAAGGTTAACAGGAAAAGAGTATTTTCTTTTTTGCTGGCCTTGTCTTGATCAGAATGTTCTGCATTTGTTGGCACTAGAAGCACCCTTTCCTGTTAAAGCTATTTCCTGTAGGAAGTAATGCATGTGGAGGTGTGTGTGTGTGTGTGTGTGTGGGGGCAACAACAGGGGTGACTATAGAGGACAGGTGGACACGGCAAAACCCCTGACTGTTCATTTTACTCTGGTTTCTGTCTGGTGGCAAAGTGTCAAAATGGCCCCTCACGGTTCCGATTAGCACTGAGGGTTTCACTGTGTACGAACGAGACGAGAGACATGTGCTCTCGAAGGGAGAGGAGCAAAGGAATGGAGAAATGTGGTTTGGCTTGGCACAGCTCACCTGGCTGACGTGCTCCGCTCTGATTGTGTGCACTGTAAAAATCCTGAGCGATCATTTTAACTCTTCGGCCCGTGCAACCCTTACGGGTCCATTTGGTTCCATTTGCCCACGCCGAAGAGTTTAATGAACGCTCAGGATTTCACTGTGTGTCGGTGGGGTTGGCTTGGATCATGGTACACACAGTACACCGACTTCAAGGCCAAGAGAAAGATTTCCCAAGAGAGACGGCGGTGGGAGAGAGTCCAAGCACATCTCCATTTGTTCCTTTGTAAACTATCAGTGACCTGAAAAATCAAGTTACTTTCAGTGGAATTGGCGTAATGTGGGCAAACCTGAGATTTTGGGATAGATCTGATCATCTGACCTTTTTTTTGGCAGATCCAGAGAGCGTTACGCTACGATAGTTTAGTCCGAAGCAGGGCTCGACAGTGCGACTAGGTACTCGCATTTGCGACAAAAAATATCACCGTGCGACTTGTAAAATTAGATTTGTAGCACAAGTGCGACTACAGGATTTTTCAACTTAGGCGCACACGTGCTAAGCGTCGAGCCCTGGTCCGAAGTGCTTTTGTGGTCGTTTGAGGCAACCTTAAGGCAAGTCTTGGGACACTGCCAGTAGCTCATTAGTTTATATCACGTCACTACACACACTTACAGCTACTCTCTCACTGTGCAGTATTATTATTACGTCATATACATACGCATGGCACATTCATTCATGCATGCACACGCACACCCAGACACACACACACCCACACACGCACACACGCACGCACACACACACACCAGCTGTGGGCACAGTGAATGTCCATTTCTGCTTCGGCCTCCCTATGACGTACGTGTGTGTGTGTGTGTGTGTGTGTGTGTGTGTGTGTGTGTGTGTGTGTGTGTGTGTGTGTGTGTGTGTGTGTGTGTGTGTGTGTGTGTGTGTGTGTGTGTGTGTGTGTGTGTGTGTGTGTGTGTGTGTGTGTGTGTGTGTGTGTGTGTGTGTGTGTGTGTGTGTGTGTGTGTGTGTGTGTGTGTGTGTCCTCAATCCTCATGTCTCCATAATTCAACTTTTTGTTTTTTTTCTCCATAAATGAATGTCACACAAAAGTAGCAAAAATAGCAGATCTACAATCTCACGATGTGTCTATTTATGCTAGTTTTAAAATAATGGTGAAAGTATAGTAAAGTGTGTCTTTTTATATTCAATTACATGTACTGTGTATATATTGATAATTGAACCTATGAAAATAAGTTCTTATGACTATATTAGTCCCAAGAGCTTCTGACTAATATAATAACTACATTGGATCAATTGAAACACGTTTTTACAGTACAGTACAAGTAACAGTTTTGGACATACAAGGTTTCCACCCGACTCACTGTGACGATATTGTATTGTAACAGCAGTTCTTCTAAAGGTCCTACAACGTGGATACAGCGTGAAATTAAACTTTTCCCATTTATTCGTGTTTTTTGGGGCCTTCCCTATGTGTCTTCTATCCCCACAAATACCCAATTTTGAACAATCATGCTTTCTCATCACATTTGGGTTTTTATGTACAGTGGTCTCACAACAGGCCAACTGATTTGGTGCTACTTGTGATGTCATACCGTAGGTATCTCCCTACTTTGTATAACCCCTGTGCTTTCTGTGACATCTGCCTGTTTCTCGCGGAGCAGCTCAAGATAATACTACCTCTGCGTTAAACACCAAGTCCACTATGACACTCATGTCAGTTCATCTCCTTATACAGTATAGCGGCCCTGATCCTCTATCAGTTTGTCTTTCACTAGCAGGTGATATTGCGGTGTTTAATTTCTACTTAGACAAGCTGACACAAGCCCAGTGGTTCTCTGTAACCCTTTGTGGTTCTCTGGCATGCTGCTTCCCCCCCAAAAAAACCCCAAAACAAACTGAATTATATAGCAAATCAAGTCGCTTAGCTTGAAAAAAGACTCATGAAAACACTAGTAGGCAAACAAGCCTGAAAACACAGTTTTTTAGGTTGCAACCCTGACCCCCATAAGGCAATGTTTCCCCCACCCCCCATTAGCTTATTAAATTGACATAAAGTTTGCAGAACTACAGAGTGATACCATCACCAAGGGAACATGTTTAAACACAGGTATGCAACTATGCATTTATTTCCTCAGGGCTACACATGCAGCATTATACCCAGCTGGATGTCCTATGTAACGTGGTAGACACGGCTGGGTAATATCTGGGAGAAGTTCAGACTCCAGGCAAATCCAATTTGTTTGTGATTCTAATCTGTACACGACATACGTATGTCAAAAACTAGATTTTGGGCTGCCAGTCGGAACATAGCCAGAAGAAAACTGATCATATCCCCCCTAGATTTCCTTCAAGGGGCCAATGTGGAATGAGCATTTTACTGGAGGGATTGTCATGGCATTTCCTCTTCTATTTGACTGAGTTGTAAAGACAATGGTAGAGAACAGTGTATGCAGCACACTGGACTGGATCAGGAAGACTGAAGCCTATTGTTCATTGCAGATTGAATAGTTTACTGAAGGAGAATGTGGAAACGTGCCATCTCATCTGAATCTTCGGTATTCGAGTTTTACAGTTAACCACTTGAACCGTCTCTGTTCTCTGCGTGTCATAGCAGGCGAACACTCACTGAAAGTAGCTCATCCACAAGCCCACAATGCATGGTGTGAACTGTATAGGCTATTTTCTGCAAGGTGTAGACTAGAGGGAAAAAAGGTGGGGAAGTAGGGTTTAAGTAAGAGAGAGAGAGAGACTGTCATGATTATACGTATATGTAAAGATATACGATATGTGTAAAAGGATTAGATGTTCATGGTGTTTTGGTGTTTTTAGCATTATGTTATACTTTAGCTGTTAAAAATAGCAGATCTACAAGCTCATAGCGCGGCATTCGGTGCCGCGCTATGAGCTTGTAGATCTGCTATTTTTGAATATATATTCTTCCACAGTGAACGTTTTTAACTCGAATCTTTGCTTCTGGGGGAGTTCCGGTCCCTGGAACAACATATTTTCAGATGGGTGTCCACGGACCAATTCAGATAATTCTGAGGAAAGGTTGAACACCACTGTCATAGAAACATAGGTTTTTCAGAAAACTGTTTTAGAAGATTTAGAAGATATTTTTATAATCGGCCTCAGGTCTAAATGTTGTCTAAATGTGTTAGTCTAGTCACTCGCACAGGCACAGTTTGCTTTTGACGGCTACAGTATTTGACAAGAGTCCACACACACACACACACACACACACACACACACACACACACACACACACACACACACATGCACACTTGTCAACCATCAACTGTTTTGGGGTTCAAGGTTCACGTCATCGATCGGAAGCAACAGCAAACGTCCCTCAGCAGTAATGCATGTTGTGTCACACATAAATCTAACCATGGTTGTGCGGCCTGAAAAGGTTGAGAACCAACATTTTGGAGCACCTTTAGATTTTTCTCTAACAGGCTGTGGCCAGCAGATGTCAGTCTAGAGTAGGTAAAACTTAGTGTAATGGTGTTGTGCCAATGTGGCTGCTCGGTCTCTCCACCATGGAAGAAGTACTACTTTAGAAGTAGTCTGGTACAAGTACAAGTTTGGTATTCAAAATGTACTTGCTTAAAAGTACAAAAGTATTGCCATCAAAATGTACTTAAAGTAAATTAACCAAAAGTAAAAGGGCTCATTATGCAGAAGTTTTAAAATGTATTAAAATCCTTTGAAAATAGCAGACCTACAGTACAAGCTTGCGGTGCATTGTGAGCTTGTAGTTTGGCTATTTTCAGTATAAAGGTCTGAAGTGAGGTCTGAACTACTTTAAACCTAGCCGCTCTACTCTGTACTACTGTACAAGCTCAAGAGGAGAGGTTGGCCTGCGTTCCATCATGCGAGCCAGGAAAGAGAACCTAAATGCAACTGCAGTGAAGTGCATTAGGCTATATGGACCAGAGCTAGTCCTGAACCAGAACCAAACCAAGGATGTTCTGAGTTTCTGAGGTCACTGGCTGAGTCACATGCAAACTAGAGCTGCAAAGTTGAGAAAGTTGAACAGCAAAGTTGAGAAAGTTGAACAAAGTTTATATAGGACACAAATATCTTAGTCATATAGCCTACATCTAAATAAATCTGTATCTACTTATAGAATAATGTTATACTAATATTAATCAATATACCGGTAATCAATATTGCTGAAAGGCACTTTACAATGTCCATTACATTAACCCATTCACACACATCAATGAAACAAATGAGTTATAGGACTTTTTTTTGTTGAATAACTTTATTCAAATTCTTATCAAAAAAGATAATTTTATAATGGCTTATATCATGAATCATGATGCATGTATATTATAAATGCTATCCTAATGCATTATGGACCAGACCTTTAAGTAAAGTGTTAATTGGTAGTTATAATGACAAGCATTTATAACGAGTGTTATACAATGCCTTATAAACACATTGTATTGTGTGTGTGTGTGTGTGTGTGTGTGTGTGTGTGTGTGTGTGTGTGTGTGTGTGTGTGTGTGTGTGTGACAGTTTTCTTTAGTATGTGTGTTTGTATGAGCGAGTCATACACTTGAGTATGCCCGTGTGTGATCCCTATTGTGTCTCAGTTATAATTGCACTGGGCAAACCGCCTCACACTGGTATAAGCCTCTCTCTCTCTCTTTCTCTTTCTCTCTCTCACACACACACACACACACACACACACACACACACACACACACACACACACACACACACACAGTCATTTGTCATCAGGGGTTCCCCTGTCTTTGTTCATTATTGATAAGGAAGAGAGAGAGAGAGGATAGATATAGATCACCCCCCAATAGAGAGAGGAAGACAATTGAGGAGAGAGTGGAAGCCAGCTGTAGTTTAGTCACAGCTGTAGTAGTAAGGTCTGTCAGATTCTATTGACTGTCTAGTAAGTTCCTATATAGTAAATGCACACACACACACACACACACACACACACACACACACACACACACCCACACACACACACACACACACACACACACACACACACACACACAGTCCACATTTATAAAATACATGATCAAAGGGCACACATATTTTTCAGTTGCGTTCTGATGTCCCACACACGAAACAAGTGTTTCTCGGTACTTGATTCCAAACAAGCCCTAAATGTATAGAATATAAGCAACACATGCACAGTCAGTCAGTCTGTCATAACACCTGGGAAAAATCATGGGTACAAAAAGCACCTTCTCCTCCAAATAGACCGTCTATAATGGAGGAGATTGAACAGTATGTTGCACGCTGCTTTGGACAACCCCATAATCCTCAAGCCTCTGACCACCAAGCCTGTGGACATGGCCCAAGCTGCCAAATATAAAAACTGAGCTGACACGTACAGTATAGCCTAGATGTATAATGGCTTGTACTAATGGTTGGTATTTTACTTGTTTATTAAGGAAAGCTTCATCTAAACTTAAATCAAAAGTACAGTCAACTTCCAATAGAAACACGTCTCTGCTGTTACAATTACAATGACATCTGGTGTATTTGCCACTATACATTAATTGCAAATACACATGGGTCATGTGAAACACATGTGAAACACAGAGAAATAACACACACACACACACACACACACACACACACACACACACACACACACACACACACACACACACACACACACACACACACACACACACACACACACACACACACACACACTCAAACACAGGAGAGGAGCCAGTAAGGCTGTCTGGCTGGCTGGAGCCACACATAAAAGCGTGCACATTATCTTTCTCTTTTTCTCTTTCTCTCTCCCTTTTTCGGTTTCTATCAGACACACCTTTTTCCTCGATCTCTCTCTCACTCTCTCTCTCTCTCTCTCTCTCTCTCTCTCTTTCTCTCTCTCTCTCTCTCTCTCTCTCTCTCTTTCATAATGTACTGTACGTATGTGAGGACATGCTGCCTTTTCCTGTGGGCACTATATCAGTGATGTAAATTGTAAATCCGTTTTCAATGTAACGAGTCCCGGGATGCAGGGATGGTCTTTTAGATGCAGCATTTAACATTTTATATGGTTGTAATGTGGTTATATTCATGTAGAAAACAGAAGAAGAAATGATTATTATAACTAAATAATGCAGAGGTTGTTGTTTTATTGCGTCCCTTAACTATAAACTGCGATTTGGGATGCAAAATGCACCCTATTTTAATCTCTGCTATATGGGTATTAGTGAAATTAATGGTATTGTGATAAGAGACTGGGAATTTGGATATCGTAATAATGTGATATGACATGAGTGTTGTTTTTTCCTGGTTTAATCACTTGTCTTAAGCCATATTTTATGCTTTGATGAAAAGAAAAAACATCTACAAGCTCACAACACGTCGCATCGCGATGCACCGCAAGCCTGAATGTTTTTGCTACTTTTGAAAGTTTTCATGTAATATTATCTTCACAATATGATATTATGATATTATCACCGCAGTGAGCAAGACGCAACACAAACAACGGCCGCGATGTTGCGCCAGAGACACATACACGTTACTAAAATCATAATTATAATATGGGGGGAAAACAAAGACAAAAAGTGAGACTACGGAGACAGCTCCTGTTCACCTGACACATGATTACTATGTAATAACAATAATTCCTTTTTTATCCCACGATTTTGCAACCCATTTTTTACCCAGTGTCAATTATCTAATGTGATCCTGGGCGCTAGACTTCCTCTGCCAACCTGGGGGGGCAGCGGACTGACCTCATGCTTCCTTCTATGCATGAGGAGTCCAAGCTGCTTCTTTTCACTTGACAGTGGAGAGTTTCCCCAGCTGGATGTAGCGTGGAAGGAACAAGTTATTCCGGCCAGTTGCGTATGGGCACTGATGACGCGGAGGAGGGAACACGCCCCCAGTGCCCACAGCGTCCCCAGCGGGAATCAAACCCAGGACCTTCTAGCTGTGAGGCGACAGCACTACCGACTGTGCCTCCGTGCCATCATAACTTCGTTTATAAATATACATTTTATTCAGTTTTCGTTATTTAGTCGACGAACATTTTTCGCCATGGTGTTACAGTAGTCGACGAAATCAACACTGCTTCTGACTCTGCCTAGCTCCTCACTGCTCTGCTGCCACTTGTTGAGTGTGCAGGAGAATAGAGAGGCACGGGGTGGAAGTGAAGTGTGTGTGCACGTGCGTGCGTGCGTGCGTGCATAAGAGCTTTTGAAGGAAAAGGCAGTACGTGTCCTCGCATACATTTGAAAAAGAAGAGAGAGAGAGAGAGAGAAGAAGGGGGTGTGTCTGATACAGAAAAAGGGAGAAAGATAATGTGCGCGCGTTTATGTGCCTTTCGGCCTCTGCGCGGCTCCAGACAGCCAGCCAGCCTCACTGGCTCCTCTCCTGTGTTTGAGTGTGTGACAGAGCGCACGTGTGAGTGTGTGTGTGTGTGTGTGTTTGTGCGTGTGTGTGTGTGTGTGTGGGTGTGTGTGTGAGAGGGTGTGAGTAAGCGGGCGAGTCGGTCGCAATGTGTGCTGAGTGTGGCTGCCACTACGCTGCTTTCTGCCTCCCCATGCTGGATTAATATACCTCTGTTTGGATACACACGCGCGCGCACACGCACATACATACAGCTGTTGGGGAACACACACAGCTGCTGAAATGAGTGCGGGGGTTAAAGACAAGTCCTCTGGGAAGCTGGCTCAACGCAAGAAGAAAGGAAAGAAGGTAAAACAACAAAACAAGAGAAAGATGGGAGGGTGTGTAAACAAAGGCTGTGGCGGGTGGCTGGCTTGATTTCACTCAGGCTGGAGTTGCCTTTCTTCTGTGTGTGTGTGTGTGTGTGTGTGTGTGTGTGTGTGTGTGTGAGAGTGTGTGTGTTTCTGTTTTTCTCTGGGGTGATTTCTTCTGTAAAAAAGGATTTGTTTAGTTACTTTCAGGTGACCTGGAGCTGAGTGTGTTTGTATTTGTATCTATCTGCGTACATTGAACAAGGGTTTAATTTTTGCTCATGGATGGTAGGGAATAGAGATCACAACTTTCTTCCTTTTTATGAGATGTTTCTTAGCGGAGAACGGTTTCTATTATAATCATGGTTCTCTAGACTGTGTGTGCTGTCGCTTCGTTCTCAGTCATTCAATGGCAGTGTGATTGTTTGGGTCTATAGCGGTGTTATCTTGTGGAGCTTCTTCTTTAGTTCTTCTTTAGTTTTTCCAGTAAGCATTTATGTTAATAGTCTTTACTATCATTCCATTGTTCTTTTGTGTGGATGGATGTTCACTAGTGATCCAAACAAAGGGACATCGTTTGGGGCTTTGGCATTCTTCTTACGGTCATTCTGAGAGGTGTTCTCGTGCGCCGACGACAGTCGCTCATGACATCTTGCTGACAGAAAATCTTGAATTTGAATTCACAAGAAAGGAATTTGCCTCGCAATGTCTTTCACTAATGGCTTTCTTTCTTGTGGACATACTGTACATGTGCGTGCTCCCCCACCCAGAGCTGTTGTCTCGTAGCACTGCACCGTAGACGGCTGGGATAGCAGCAGCTCCTGCTCTTTGGGCACCTGTTGTTAACTCCGCCTGGATGCTTTATAGTCAAAACTTACAATGCATGAAATATTTGGTCTTTTTTTTGGGTGAGAAATAACCATAAAGACTGCCCAGAGTCTGGACGGGAAGTCGGGAACCCCTTTTGGTGTTTTAAGTGTTATGTTATACTTTAGCTATTGGGAAAATAGCAGATCTTACAAGCACGAGCAGGAACAACATATTTTCAGATGGGGGTCGGCGGCCAATTACATATATTTTTGGGGGTCCTTAATATGAAAATGCTTGAGAACGACTGACATATAGAAACATGGGTTTTTCAGAAAACTGTCAGGATTTAGAAGAGATTTTGTAGAATCGTCCTCGGGTCTAAATGGGCTAGTAGTGCTGAGAGGGTGGGATGAAGATGGGGTGGGGGGGAGTAAAGTGCAGGATAGAGGAGAGAAAACAACAGGAAATGGGAGAGGAGAGAGGACAAAAGGGAGAGAACGGGGGGGGGGGGAAGAAGAAGAAGAAGATGATGGAAATTGAAGGGGTGTGGTTGGAGAAGGAAGGGAGAGAAGGACATGTTGATAACAGCAAGGAGATGCGTGAAGGAGGCTATGAAGGGAGGGACAGTTCCACTTAAGCATTATATACTTGAAAAAGATTGCTGATCTATAAGCTCACGATGCGCTGTTGGTGTGAGGCATTTGTGAGCTTGTAGATCTGTAGTATATTTCTTGGAATTTGAAATCGTTTGCCTTTTACAGATATTATGCCTAGACCGACGTGAGCGAGAGAGAGAGTACATTGCTCTTCAGAATACTGTAAGAAGAGCAATACGTGAATAAGTGAATCCATGGCAGCATGTTGCATCGACAAGGCATGTATCAAGCTATTTGCTTAATGCGTTGTGATGTTGAACAGAGAACACACTGTCTTCCTCCGTCACGTTGATTAAGATAGGCTTTTCCTGCGCTTAGCAAAAAATGGCTGTGATTTAACCCTCATGTCCACGTTAGCCCCGCTGTGTGTGTGTGTGTGTGTGTGTTTGTGTGTGTGTGTGTGTGTGTGTGTGACACAGAAACAGCTCCCTGCCTCCCTTTCTTTAGTTTAGGTAGGACAAGAGTTATTAGCGCGTCTAAAGTTATGCCTGATTCACAATTTGTCGTGCGCCGTTGTCGTGTGCTTGACATTGCGGATCTAGAAGCTAAAACATGCGTAATTAAGCTTATGCCTGGTTTATGCTCTGTGCATTATATTCAGACGGAGATGGATGTTGGAGGGGGCGGGGAGGTCAAAGCATAACACTGAAGATGTTAAGACGGACCCTAAAAAGTAATTGGGCTCTAGTCTTAGAAAGAACAGTGCATGGTGCTGCTGCTAGTGTCGTGTGTGTGTGTGTGTGTGTGTGTGTGTGTGTGTGTGTGTGTGTGTGTGTGTGTGTGTGTGTGTGTGTGTGTGTGTGTGTGTGTGTGTGTGTGTGTGTTTGCGTGTGCACGCTGTGCGTGTGTTTGTCTTACGACTAGTGAATGATACTGCTGGCTAAGCAGCTCCGTTCTATAGGGCTGCCTTATGTGAGGTCAGCTCTTCCACACTTTACTTCTTACTCTAATTGCCCTCCTGTAAATACACAAACACAAACACATGCACGCACACACACACACACACACACACACACACACACACACACACACACACACACACACACACACACACACACACACGCAGGGTCTTCTCTATCTCGTCCTGACGTCTAACAGGTGCTACTGTATACATCTCTCCCAGAGGAGCGGGGGAGGGAACACACATGCTGTAATTCATCCTTCCACATGCATGCTGTAATTTGGAAGGGGAGATCGAGGGCTTCCAGGGTGATGACAGTATAGTGTATTCATCACGTCTTTGATCTTCCGTATAGAGTCGGTTTCCAAAACTCAAACCGCATACTTGGGTTGACTGGGCGGTGTCCCACAGGGGTCTGTACTCTGTACCTCCTTTCTTTCCACCTTCTACAACCAAATCTCTCCTACGAGACGCACCCGATCTACAGGCGCACAACGTGTCACCACGATACGACACACGCCATGCACCGTGAGCTTGTAGATTGGCCGTCGTAGCGTTTTCTCCGAATGTTCGCCAGTGATATATCACATGCCCAGATTAGGGACACTGGGGTTCATGTGGTTAATGCCAAGTGTGTGTGGCTCACGTACAAGGACAATTGGCCTCAGCCCATCTAGTGCTGCTGTCATGAACCAAACAGAAGAGCATTTTCACAACACTTAATTAGCCGATTCTGAAGATCAGCTATTTTCATTTGAACATAACATTTTGAAAACAAATGTAAACTTTTTTGAAACTCTGGGCTTATAGTTCTCAGTCCTGGGGATGGATTTCAGCCCTGAGGATTTCATAGGAGTCATTTAATGAGATCAGTGCAGAACTGCATATTAGCAAAAAAAACCTTTTCAGTCTTTTTTGCTTCAAGCCCTGGAAACTAGGCTTTACTGTAAGTAAGGACTAAGTATGCACGGATACAGGCTAGCGACTGGCATCCAACGAGCAGTGCATTACAGTGCAGAACATGCTGTACTACTGTAATCACTCAGAGACCATAGTAGACCACACAGAGGAGGAAGGGAACACCGCCCAGCATGGAAGCAAGACGGAGATGAGGAACCCATCTAAGAGTGAATGGAAGGTGGAGGAGATGGGCGAGACAGAACGAGAGAGAAAGAGAGAGAGAGAATGTATTTTGTACATGGGCTGATGAGAGCTGAGCGGGCAGGCAGTCACTCCCATTCTGTGCCGGGAGACGATGAGAGAAGTACAGGGAGAGGAGAAGACGGAGGAAGATTAGTCTGATTACAAAAAACTGTGTTAGTCTGAGAGAGAGAGAGAGAGAGAGAGAGATTTGACTGGAGAAAGGGCCAGATAACACATGAAGTCGTCCAGGACGATAGATTGTTTTAGGTCAATTCTAATATATACTACTGTATGTGTATATATATTTTTTTTAATAATTGACTAGATCGATTAGTCTGATTTTATAGTTTGTCATGAAGCACACTAATGTTTTGAAAACCCCCCCTCCCCTATTTGTAAGAGTGACTGAACACATACAGAACACACTAAATGCAAGGCCATAGTAGTTACTTATTGCACTGGTTCTCATGTCAAGGACCACCCCCCCACCCCCCCAATGTACATTTATTTGGCTGTGGACCCCCATCTGAACATGTTTTGTGCCAGGGACGCCCAGAACAGAAGATTTGTGTTAAAAAAAAAATCTAAATTATTAACAAGCACGGAGTGTGAGCTTGTATCTATTTTTTAAGAGCCAACGTATACAATAGGGATAGAGTGGTTAAAATGATTGTGATGCTGTATTAAGACCTGAGACCAGATTCTACAAATGTCTTCTATGTCCTTCTCAAACTATTTCATGTCAAGGACCCTAAAAATTATATGTAATTGGCAGCCAACCCCCATCTGAAAATATGTTGTTTCAAAAATGTTCACTGTGAAATAATATATATTGAAAGATTTGCACACATTTTCATGATTTTTCATGAGTGCCGCGCTACGAGCTAGTAGATAAGTGGTTAAAAGCTATATAAGGTAAATGGGGTAACACATTTTACCGGGGACCCCCTGGAACCCCGCCAAGGATCCCTGGGGGGGTCCCCGGACCCCACCTTGAGAACCACTGACTTATTGTGCGACTCTCTCTTCTTCTCTAAGTGCACTTATCGAGCTCTGTTGTGGGTCTGCCCACAAAATGTCAGAGAGGCAGAGAGGGAAAGAGCGGAGCCGAGAGATAGAGCGAGAGTTGGAATAAACCAAGAGAGGGAGAGAGATACATGAGGGACCTGTAGCTTGGCAGGTGTTAATGGCTGTAGCCATGGCAACCAAAGGCGCTGGGGAGAGAGGGAGAGAGAGAGAGAGAGAGAGTGAGGGGAAAGAATGCATTCTTGAGCTCGCTCGCTCGCTCCCTCACTCTATCTATCTATCTATCTATCTATCTATCTATCTATCTATCTATCTATCTATCTATCTATCTATCTATCTACAGTATAAATATGTACGAAGATATAAATGAATAAATTGGTGAGGAAGCGTTGGTTGTAATGGACACCATGCTTATGTTACATGCAGTCCTACAGGGCCTACTGTATACAGCATATTTTACGTTTATATAAAATACATTGTCAATTATTACATGATGATTGAACCAATAGGACGGCAGGCGGACTGGGCTCACAAAAGGCCCTGTACAGAACAGTACAGAGATGATTCAGTGATGGGGTTCATACAGAGTTCAGTCCGTCTGTGAGTCAAGGCTTGTTATTCACGTTTTAATACCATTGTCTGATGAAAACATGTTTTAACCGACGATTAAGGGCCTGATTTTCACAACCACATAAACTATGTTTTTTTTTTTTTTTAAACTCTTTATTTTAGGATTTTCGAATATGCACGACAGTCAAAAAACAAAACAAACAAGACATACAATGGGACAGGAACATTAACAGTAAAAATAATAATAAACTGAGTGAAAACTAAAGACAAAAAGAAACAAAAAACAAGAGGTCATGGGATGTACAACAACAGCAATACATATTACAGGTTTTTGGGTTTGTTACATTCAATGATTACAGGGTTTTTTTTTTTTTTTTTTAGTTTGTTACATTCAATGACAACCGGAAGGGCACATTCACTCCACAGGACATATTCACTCCACATCCACCCCCCCGGCTAAGTACTCTGTCCATTTCTCCCATCTTCTTTCACCCAGCTCTTTTTGCAGTCTTAACGAATAGGTCATCTGTTCTAGGTGGTGCAGTTGTTTCACAATGTTGATAAATAGGTCGGCAGTAGGACAGTTCTTTTGTAACCAATTTCTTGTAATAGCTTTTTTGCTTGCCACAAGTAGAATCTTAAGTAAATAGGAGTCATCCCGATTTAGCCCGTCTGGGAGTTGTCCTAGGTACAAAGATGTGAATGTATCATCTATTCTAAAACCCATAATGTTTGAGATAAGTGTTGTCACTTCCTTCCAAAATGGTTGAATTACCGGACAAGACCAGAAGACATGTGCATGATCAACCACTGTATCTCCACATTCTCTCCAACAGTCCATATGGTTGCCAGTCTGTTTGGACTTCTGTTTTGGAGTAATAAAGAAGCGAATCTGGTTTTTCCAACAAAAGTCTCTCCAAGTCAAGGAATTAGTGGTCGTTGATTGCGTTTCCCATATATTCATCCATACTTCATCACTTATATCAATGCCCAACTCTTTTTCCCATCGCTCTTTCACATACATTGTAGAGTCCTTTTTCAACGACATAAGTCCATTATATAGTTTGCTTACAAGACCCCTGTTGCTTCCTGAGCCATAAGCATTTGTAAATACAGTGATTAGGCTTGTTGTAATACCTGGAGTAGACCCTTTTACCTTTTTACTAAAATAATCCCTTACTTGCAAGTATCTGAAAAAGTCCTGGTTAGCCAACCCATATTTCTGCTTTAGGTTTACAAAACTGTCAATATTTCCATTTTTAATCATAGTACATATAGAAGTGATGCCATTGTGGTGCCATTGTTTATACCTATTGTCTAATACTGCTGGTATGAAGTCAGGGTCATGTGCTGGCCAACTTAAAAGTTTTGCCTCCCTCTGAAGCTGGAAGCGTTTAACAACTTCTAGCCATATTTTGAACGATAAATTTACCCACTGACTCCTTGTCTGAAACATTCCCTTCCCTCTGTCAGTGCAACCTAATAGCGACTGTATTGGTACATCCATCAGGGATAACTCTATGCTTTTCCATTTTGCAATGTAGGGTCGGTTACACCAATATACCAAGGGTCTTAGCTGAGCTGCTAGATAATAGTCCCTTAAAGATGGGAGAGACATGCCTCCTCTCTCTCGGGGCAGTTGTAGGGTAGAGAATTTCACCCTTGGCCTTTTTTTATCCCAAATAAAACGTGAGATATGTTTATTCCATTCCCTGAATTGTTTTAAAGGTATTTCTACTGGCAGTGACAAGAAAAGGTATAATAATCTGGGTAAAATTACCATTTTGACTGCTCTTATTCTGCCACCTAAATCGAGAGGAAGCACGCTCCACCTGCCAAGATCATCATACATCTTTTCCGTTGCACCTTTGTAATTTACATCAAACAATTGTGGCAAGTCCTTGGGCAAATTCACACCTAGATATTTAATATGAGATGAATACCAATTAAATTTGTATTTTGTTATGTATTCTTGTGTAGGGTTGTAGTTGAATGTCAATACCTGGGTTTTGTTTACATTAAGGGCATACCCTGAGTAAGAACCATATGTTTCCAATATTTCCATCAGTGTGGGTAGCCCCGAACCTGGGTCCATGATTGTGACAAGGACATCATCAGCATATAATCCAATCTTATATTCTTCTCCACCTATGGATATCCCCTTTAATCTTATTTCCTCTCTAACTGCTTGGGCCAGGGGCTCGATGAAAAGATTGAAGAGGCTCGGGCTGCTTGGGCAGCCCTGTCTGCACCCACGTTCTAGAGCTATGGGGTCGGAAAGACTACCATTTATTTTTATCCTTGCTGTAGGGGAGGAATAGAGTGCTTGAATGCGTTGTATAAAACCCTCGCAAAAACCGAATCTGTGCATTACTAAGTAGAGGAAGCCCCAGTCCACGGAGTCGAATGCGGCCCGGGCATCCAGACTGATTACAATAGCGCTGGACTTTTCATTATTAATCTGCTCAATAACATGTAAAGCCCTCCTTATATTATCTTGGGTTTGCCTCGATTTCAAGAAGCCTGATTGGTCCTCATCTATGAGAAATGTCATTGCCTCCTCCATCCTCTTTGTTAAAATTGAGGTGTATAGCTTGTAGTCTGTGTTTAACACACTTATGGGTCTATAATTCCCACATTCCATTTTATCCTTTCCTACCTTGGGGATAACAGATATAAAGGCCTCATTCCATGATGGTGGAAGATGACTTTCCTTTAATGTGAAATTAAAACACTTCTCCAGTAGGGGGAGTAAGTGTTCCCTCATAGCCTTATACCACTCAGGTGGAAATCCATCAGTGCCAGGGGATTTATTAGAGTTTAGGCTAGAAATGGCTTCATCTATTTCCTCTTGTGTTATTGGTGAAATTAGTTTTTTATTCATCGTTGCGTCAATTGAGGGGAGGTCTAGTGATTCCAAAAAATCCACGATTGTTTGTTTGTCTGCCCTGTCCGGTTGGGAATATAGTGATTTAAAATGTGCTTCAAATACCTTCTGTATGCTATCCATATTACTGGTAATTTTATTTGTGACTGGGTCTCTAATTTTATATATGGTGTTTTCGGCCTGTTGTTTTCTAAGCCTCCAGGCTAAAAGCCTTGACGCTTTAGGGCCAGCTTCATAATATCTTTGTTTCATGAATCTTAGATTTTTTTCCACTTCTTCACTTAGTACTTTGTCTATTTCTTGCTTAACATTTTTTATTTGGTTTTTTATTGTAGGTTCCTTGTTTGTAACATGTGCTTGTTCTAACTCCCTCAGTTGTTCTTGTAGTTTCGAGAAATATTCAGCTTTTGCCTTTTTTATTCCAGCTGTCCGGGCTATAATTTTCCCTCTGAGAACCGCTTTAGCTGCATCCCACAATATACCTGGGTTCACGTCTCCCCTGTCATTATCCTGTAGATATAAAGTTAGGTCTGATTCCATTTCTTCTCTAAATACAGCATTATTTAAAAGACTGGTATTCATTCTCCAAAGTGTTTTTCTCCTTCTACCATCTAAATGAAAAGTCAAATATACCCCTGAGTGATCAGAAAGGTCTCTCTGACCCACTCTGCACTCCTTCAACCTGTGCAGGTCTGCATTGAACACAAATATATAGTCTAGTCTTGTATGAACACAGTGTCTTGCACTAAAGAACGTGTACCCTGGGGCCGATCCGTGCATGGCTCGCCACACATCAATTAAACCCAAGTCAGCTAATACCTTATTAATGCGTTTTTCTGTGGGGGTTCTCTTTCTCTTTTTGTTTGTTGAGTCCGAGTCATGGAGTGTAGCATTTAAGTCACCACCAAAAAACAAAGTACCATATGATTCAGTTGCGATCAAATTAAATATCTTTTTGTAGAAAGACATAGTACTGCCCGGGGGGGCATAGACATTAAATAATGTAACTTCTTTTTGGTCCAACTTTCCCTTCAATAGGACATATCTGCCCTCTTTATCAATTACCTTGGATATGAGTTCAAACTGAATCGAATTAGAAATCATGATAGCAACCCCTCTTTTTTTGCCGTTTTTGTATGAGGAGAAAAAAGTGTTCCTAAACCCCATTTTCTTTAATTTTTCGTGTTCTAGGTCAGACAGGTGTGTTTCCTGCCAGAAAGCAATATTTATCTTTTCCCTCTTCATTTTTGATATCATTTTGCTCCTCTTAATGGGGCTATTTAACCCATTTACATTTAGAGATAATAAGTTATAATGTTGAAGATTCATATTATTTTTTGTATTGAACCCTGTGTGATTGATGCTATATCTCCAGTAAGTGAGCCCTGTAATCTAGATTTTGAACAAATGGATAACCTAGACCTCAAGTCTGTGGTTTCAACAAAAACCTGCATTTCAAATAACATACATTGTACCCGTAACAACAGCATCCCGGACCTCAGTAGGAAACAAAAACAAAAAAGGAACGACAATAAAACAATACAAAAAAAACACAGAGAATCTCCTAGGGTAATGAAAGACATCTGTATGTCTTCAAAGAAATGAGGGGGTTTGGCCACAATGTGGGGCCCCTCTCTAGCTAATAGAACAAACAAAAAAAAGTGGCTTCAGTTCACAGTTCAAGTATCAGCCCTTAATTATTACTTTTTAAACGTATTCAAAGGATATTTATCATTTGTATGATTAACTGTATCACACACCGTGCTCCACCAACAGGTCGCAGATAGATCATTCACCTCTTTATCAAGACGTTTCTCCGCCGGCTGCTCCTTCTTCGGGGTCCGCCCTGCGGTATTCACTCAGCCTATCTCGAACCTGTTGTTGAAAGCGTTGTTTAGCTCCTTGCGACGCACGTCTGGGTCCTACTATCTCCCACGGCAGAAGTCGGGTCAGCGCCTCCTCAGTCATGCCCTTCTTCTTCTTGGTGGTGGCCGGGACGATATCACCGATGTCGAGTCCTCTCTTCCGCAAGTCCTCCGCTGCTTGTAGTGCGTTGTCGTAGATAACAGCACCAGTGTCCAATTCAACTCTCATTCTGGTTGTCGGGGTTTGAAATCGTATCTTCTTCTGCAGTAGGGCTTTTTTGATAGGGGCATATTCTCTTCTCTTTTTCTGCACTTCGTCCGCATAATCATTATCGAAATACACCCGTTTCCCATTAATGCATGGCTTTTTCTTCCAGGCGGTGTGGATGACTCTCTCTTTCACTGTGAATTGGAGAAATCGAATCACCATAGAGCGTGGCGGGGCGGTCGCGGGGGGTTTTGGTCCGACCCTGTGGGCTCGCATAATTCCCAAACTCTGGTTCTGTCCCAGATCCAGGTCCCCAAGCTCAGACTTTATCAGCTTTTCAACAAACTTGATCGTGTTGCCCCCCTCCTCCGCCAGTTCAGCCCCCTCCGGTATGGAATAAATTCTTATGTTTTCGCGTCTGGAGTATCCTTCCATAAAAGACACTTTATCTTGTAATGCCTTTTGATCAGATAGCAGTTGAAGAAGAGTGTCTTTGACACCAATGTCCCATCTTTCTATGTTAGAAAGACTTTCCTCCATTTCCCCGACACGTTTCACTGCTCCGTCCAGCCGGGCCGTTGAATCCTGTATTTTCTGGTTTATTTCAGACTTAAACTCCTCCATTTGTTTCTTAATATCGTCTCGGAAGCATGTGCGGAATTCAGCGAGATCCTTTTTCAGCTCGGTTTGCATTGTAGCCAGGCCCGCGGTCATAACTTCACTCATGGCTTTGCGAAGTGAGTCCACCGTCTCCATGTCGGGTCGCTGATCCACGCCGTCGCCGCCGCCTCCATCTTGTCCTGCTGTCGTTTTCCCAGCGTTCGCGTCCTCCTCGTTCCTCTGTTCCACAGTGTTGTTTCTTAAATCATATTTTCCTTTTTTACCTTGGTTCTTTTCCCCGTTCATTATTCACTCAAATTGTACAACTTTGGATGTATAAAAACTTACTAAATTAGGGGAATATATGGGCTGATACCCGGAGCTCTGTTACTAAGCTGCCATCTTGTGTAGCGTCACCGGAAACTCCCACATAAACTATGTTTAATTGCACGATGCACAAGGATTCTGGTTTAGGTTATAGGTTATAGGTTGAAGGGCGGAAAATCACCCCCCCCCCCCATACCCATTCCTAAAAAAGGATGTGACGTTATTCGGGCCCAAGCGCTCCACAGTAGTGCGAAGCCCTATTGAAATCGCAATGATATTTTATCCGAAATGAATCGCGTTTTTGAGCCGCTAAACGTACTCGAAAAGTGGCGAAGAATTACGTATTTTAATCGTCTCAAAAAGGAGCGTGGCCTAATGGCTCAATAGCGGCCCCTACAAAACTTTGTATCAGGGGTAATCGGGGGTATTTGCGGTAGGGAACGCCCCTACTGACAATCAGGGTATAATCTCTACCCCAGTTTAGATCGGGCAAGATTATCCTCTGGCGTGAGCCATTCAAAGATCCAATCTTAGGCATCCCAAATGGCTCACAGGGCGTTTTGATAGTTATCCGGATGGTCACTAATATTGTCCGCGTGGAACATCACGGTGAGAGTCACGCGTGACCGAGGAGACAGGTGTGAAGTAAACAAGTTGATGACTTTTGGCACGGCGAGCGGTTAGAACAATCTGTGATGCGTTGGACAGCTGAGGCTTGTAGAGACGTGTGGCGAGAAGACTGTGTCGATAAGGTGACATATATCACAAGTCACACAGCCGTTCGTCATCACTGCACGTGTAACCCGCTGCTTCTCAAACTGAGGTCCAGGGGTCCTTGAGGAGTTACGGAACTGTAACAGTAGCATATTATAGGTTATAGCATACAATATTATGTAGACATAGCATTCTATTGTGTACACTTATAGTTTCAAGATATTCTACTGTTAGACGGATGTTAGGTTCTTAGCTTACTTATGATCCTTGATGACTATTTCTATGCATTTGATGTATTACCATGTGTTGTTCTTGCTTACTGTAAATCGCTTTGGATTAAGAGCGTCTGCTAAATGCCTACATTGTAAATTGTAACTCAGTACAAATTCAGTAATATTTAGGATATTATAAAATGTTTGATGTATCATCCCCTCTCATACACGTTCGTGGTTCGAGACCTTTAAATAATACGCATGTTACTACTGCACATAAAATGATAAATACACATGTCGCGCACACACACACACACACACACACACACACACACACACACACACACACACACACACACACACACACACACACACACACACACACACACACACACACACACATGAATGCATGCACGCACTAGCACACACGCGCGCATACACACACACACACACACACACACACACACACACACACATACATACAGTACATACATACATACACACACACACACACACACACACACAGTGGGAGCATTTGGCTGTGTGACCTGAGCTCAACTGACCAGTCTGAGGAAATCCATACAGCTGATCTCACTCCTAGCCGCCACTAGACTGTGCGTGCGACGTGCGTGCATATATACTAGTGTAGGTGGTGCAATCATGCATCCAGATAGCTGTGCAAACTGGGCCACTGTACCATAGTGTGCATGTACAGGCTACACACACACACTCACACACTCACACACAGACACACAGGACAGTGACACAGGATCTCCGGCTCCGCAAGCTAAACTAGATGTGTGTAGCAGGGGCGGTGTGTGTGCATGCATGTGTTTGCTGACACGTACTGTACTGTACTGTACTGTACTGTACTGTACTGTACTGTACCAAACATATTGTGAACTTGGGGCTTTGCCTTTGCCCTCTTCACTCCTCCCCTTTCATCAGTTATTTTTGCGCTTTCCTTCACCTCAACTGACTCCAGATCTGCCCCTGTTTCCTTCACTTTGACTCGATTTCCTAACACATTATGGAATCTGTCCTAATACAACGTAGATGGATGGAGGCCTTCACCGTTTTTCAGAATGAGAATAATGCTTGATCTGTTACCGATCAATAATTCATGTTTCAATGGAGACGGAAACGAATTCCAAAACAGACTGGTTAGTGTGTTATGCTTAAACCACTTTGAAGTTCAAAATTGAGTGAAAATAGCAGATCTACTACAGCTGTTTTGTTTTATTTTGCTACTCACTGTTAAGTGAGTGAATTCATAAGACCCTCGATGTGGCCCTAACCCTCTATTATGGGTACTGGGTAGTGAGTGAAATTTGAACTATTCCTCTGTATGCAAGCAGTGAGTTCAGAGAACAAGATGACACCGAGGCACTATCTCATGGCTGAAGTTCTGAAGTTTATTTTTAAGTTTACGTTTACATAGATGTAGTGCTGGTTCTAGTTCTCAGGCGTCACGACTGATTTCATGGTAATTTGGAATCTACAGCATGTATTCTACGAAAATAGCCGATCTACAAGCACGTGCTGTGAGCATGCCAGCAACATACTGTAGGTTTAGAATGATAACACCTGAAAATCATCATTATTATTTTCAGGCATGAGATTTTATTTTGCTTTATCCCATTTAGGCCTGAAAATCTTCTTAATCCTCCAGTTTAAAAAAAATAGCAGACCTACAAGCTCGTAGTGGCGCGCTATGAGCTTGTAGATCTGCTATTTTTCAATAGCTAAATTATAACATAATGTTTAAAACACCAAAAGGGGTTCCCGCCCAAAATGGGTTATTCCATGGTCACAGAAAAGAACAGAAAGTAGTGACGAATCAACAGATGCATCTCGTATCATTGGACATACAGTGATTGGACAATCAGTGTCCTGATAAAGCAGTTACTCTGACAATGGCGTCAAACGAGTATCGGTGTGTTTACGCAGATGAGAGTCCATCGCTACAGTACTGTACATCTTTTGGGCAAGCACTTAAAGTAAATGTCAGTCCTAAGATTTATCAGTCACACAGTGAAGTATAGTGCTTAAGAGTGCAGTGATGTAAACAGGTTTTCAATGTAATGAGTCCCGGGATGCAGGGATGGTCTTTTAGATGAGTCCCAGGGACATTTTATTAGTCCCACTTCAACGACGTTAGGAGTCATATTTTGCCATTTTTACAAATTGCAGCATTTAACTCCACAATTTATATGGTTATAATAACCATTTCCGCTTCTGTTTTCTACATGAATATAACCACATTATAATAACTAAAGCTAGCTAAAATAAACTAGAATAAAAAACATTACAGTAGTACAGTAGTGCATCCCATGGATGCAGGGGTTGTGGTTTTATTGCGTCCCTTAACTATAAACTGCGTTTTGGGATGCAAAATGCACCCTATTTTAATCTCTGAGAGTGTTTCATGTTTTCAGAAGAAATGTTCCCAAATGTTTTGCCATGCAGTTATTGTAATCAGCCATTATGGTCTTGTAATGGCCATGATTTAATAACCACAGCAACAGTGATCTCTACCACTAGTTTTACTTAAAAAAATCACACCCGTGTGAACTGAGTGGTGCAACTCCCCTCTCTCCCCCTCCTCTCCTCTCTCCCTCCGCCCTTCACCTACGGCAGTGTGTGTGACATGGACTGGCAACCGGTCATTTCAGTAGCCACTGAAGAATGGAGATGGGAAATCAACACATTATGACAAGAGTTTTGACTAGTGGTGCCGTACTACACCGAGTCATCTTTACTACAGCATGTCATTCACCCGACTGTATTTCAACGTTTTCCCCTGCCGAGACACTGATAGCTTTCCCAGCCAGGTAAAATGGAGACGTTTGTTTATTGACTTGGGGTTTTGACAGTGGATGCAAGCCTAGGGGAGGTCTTCCCTTTCAAGCATGAATCATGAACCCTCTCCCTCAGCTCTCATTAACTACCAAGTAGTTAATGACCCCTAAGAGCATTGCCCCACAGCTGATTTGGTTAGTAATCAAGCTTAATCAAGCAGTTTCATGTATTCAATTCATAGAGAAATGGACTCATCAAGATTCCACACCTCTGTGAATAACAGAGAATAACAGAGAATAAAAACATCACTCTTGGTGTCCTTGGACAAACTCATTGAGGTGAGCCTCACTATCGCTTCCAGGCATGAACCTGCAAACCATTTCACCTTTGCTGGTGTGTGATGGCTTGTTCAGCTAATACCAATGGCAGCCACACAAGACTGCGACCCCTACCCAGTACCCTGTCCTAAATTAGCACAGTAGAATCTTCAGATATGTAGCCATAGTGTAACGAGTATGTAAATTAAGTGGAATCAGTCTAATTCCATACATCTTCGTGCAGATCGCTGCACAACGATGCTTTGCTCCAAAAATGTCTTCCATTCTAATGGCATCACGAGGGTTTTTTTCCAACAAGAGAGGGTTATACTTCTATAAGGCCAAGAGAGTTCTGCAGAATCAGTCATGTTACTCTATCCCGCGCTGAACTCCCGGTCTGGAATGCCCAGTGCAGAGCATTCCGGAAGCTTGGCACTGCCACCGTACGTTCCGCCCGCACCCCGCGGAGATTCGCCGTCGCCAGGGACACCCGATAGCAGAGCGAGAACTACAGAGCGTCTGGTCGAAGACGTAGCATTGGCCACGTTGTAGTATGGGTGCCACGTTGCAGCCCTTAAACTGCACTCGGGGAAAGTGTGGGCCGGCAGACTGTAACCCAAGCGGCCGTCTCGAAATAAACTTTATTCTTTATTACAGCGGCATGATAAGAAGCTCGACACGCTGAAAATCTGCTAGCTTTGGACTCGTGTCCAATCCATAGACGCACCCCGTGCTTTATATTGGTTGCGTTGCATGCAGGGGAATGTTAAGCATGCTCGGGGACTCCATATCAGCACTTTTTCAGTAGGAACACAGTCATAATTCACTGACTTCTCAACCTTCACTGACAGGACGGTGGAGATAGACAGGAGGAAACGGGGAGAGAGCCAGGGTGTGACACGCAGCAAATCCATCGCTGTCGGAGCCGGCAATCGGACCCGGGATTCGCCTCGGCCAGGCATCCAAGGCCACGCGGCGCGTGCCCCAACCTGGACATCAGTACCCCCCCCCCCCCCCCCCCACTGCATGACTTTAATTTCTGAGCAATAGTTAGCAAGAGATCCATCGTGTTATTTTTCATGTTCACTTTTAGATAGTTTACTTAATATGTTAAGTCCCACTTTTTCTCCTTAACTTAGTCATGCCAATTCCCAATTCCATTTCATACTGTAGTCCCTTGTCACTGTGGTTTGATTCGTGTGTAGATGAGCACGTTTCAGATGTACACGATGACCGCCGGCCACTTCTTTTCACCTGACAGGGAGACGCCCTAACAACCCTCACTGGGAGAACATAGAGGTATTATGCGCATGCATAAAGTAAGTGGCAAATAGAGTGGCAATCGTTTAATGCAATCACTCAGATAGGGCTTTTCAGCTTGAATGTATCGGCTGCCAGAAAGTAGTTTTTTGCCACTCAGTAGGCGTTCTTGAATAACTTCCGGGTATGCTGATTGCTGACGATATCACGCGCATACCCCTCTATATAACACTGGCAAATAAACACACTATCCTTCTCAGTTAGACCCACTGGCAGTCTGGCACCCTGGCCAACCTGTAGGAGTCTCTAGTTCAGCGACTCAAACATGGCCATTGTGTTCGTTGGAGGCCCTGCCAAGCCGGCCGGATGCACCATGGGGATTTGAAACCCTGGTGGTGGGCAGGGACTTTTCCCCTGGGGCAGGAACTCTTCTCCTGCGCTACGTTGCCGTTAATATGATTATTTAACAAATGCATTGAGGCTCAGTGAAGTACACTTACTGTATGGTAACCTCTGCAAGCATTTGATATGGAGCTGAGGACACCTGCAGGGTTCTTTCTCCCTCCACTCTGACTAATCGTTTGCTCTCTCTCTCTCTCTCTCTCTCTCTCTCTCTCTCTCTCTCTCTCTCTCTCTCTCTCTCTCGCTAACTCGGAATCACTGTTAATATCACCGCTGCACTTGTATCATGCATGCAGTATGCTGTGTGAATTTGTCGTAGAGGTGATATTCTCGCCACACACGAGCGTGTACAGAATCACAAAGGGGGATATTAACACCAGCCCCGCCGCTGCTGGTGTTTTCACACCAGCAGCAGGGCTGTTCGGTGCCGACATATTGTGTTTGTGCTGAGGCAGTCATGGCAGCAGAATGCCGAGCTTGGCTCTTGTTCACAAACTTCGCAGGAACAGGATGGATGGAGCACTACTCTCTTCTCTTCTTCTCTTGCGCTGGCCTGCTTAATGTACGGGTCACACACTCTGTGTCTGTCTGTCTGTCTGTCTGTCTGTCTGTCTGTCTGTCTGTCTGTCTGTCTGTCTGTCTGTCTGTCTGTCTGTTGAATGACTGTTGAATACAATGGACAGCAGTTATGAATTATGAGTAGCTTTCGGTGCGGGCCACAACTAAGTGCCATATGAATCAGTACTCTCGTGTGGGAAGACTGTCCCGCTCATACAGTCTGGGACACGGAAGCTCTTTTGATGATTAAGGGTTTCTCCCCTCCCAACTTCCGTTTTGTCTCTACAGTCACGCACATTACTGACGTCGAAATAAAAAAAACATTCGCTCTGAAAGAATATATATTCAAAGATTTGTGCTGCATTTTTACGATAAAAAAAATAGCAGACCTACAAGCTCGTAGCGCGCTCTGAGCTTGTAGATCTGCTATTTTTCAATAGCTAAAGTATAACATAATGCTTAGTTAAAACACCAAAAGGGGTTCCCGCCCAGAATGGGTTAATCCTATTCCTAATATAAATTAAAATCATCGAAGCGTATATAGCTTGCTGCTTCATAGCAGAAATGGAAATAAAAAAATAACATGTACTGTTAAAGATATTTTTAAAATATATTTCCGCGAACGAAAATGTGACGGCTTCCGTTAATCGGATTTCGGGAGGTGTAGTGCGTTCCAGACTCTATAGCCGGCCCTATACTATAGCATTCGGAGATTGTGGAATAGTTGTCTGGCTACGCGAGACTTAATGAATCGGGCTAAAGAAAGGATGAGAAAGGAAGATTGTTGTAATAGTTATTGGCCTCGACTCCTTAAGTGCCGTACTTTGCTGCGGTTGGTCTTGCTCAGCACTTGACTGGAGCCCAGGACTGCAGTGGTGTTCTGCTGTAGTGATCCCAGTTTTACACAGTTGGTGTTTAAGAGCAATCCATTCAAAACGGAACTCTGAGGAATGCAGGAGTTCCACCTGGTAGATTTAATCAATGTGTTTCTCTGGCACAGACGCTCGCCATCGACTGCCAAGGCACTTTGACTAAATGAACTACAATTATAATAATCAAATGCAGCCGATACAGTTGTAACAACATGGGACGTGTCTACTGGCACACTTCCCGTCAGTTGCCAAAGAAGTCTGTGGCAAAATTATTATTTTTAGCATCAAACACAACAACAATTAATCATTTATACAGATGTAACAATGGCCATCTCTTTCTTCTGCTAGTTTCTTGCTAAACGTTCAATCTTGTGATGACCATTTCTACAGTGGTGGAAAGTAACTATACGTACATTTACTTATGTACAATTTTGAGGTATTTGATTTTGTACTTTTGTACTTTTGTACTTTCCAATACTTCTACTCCACTACATCTCGGATCCAAATATTGTACTTTTACTCCACTACAATTATTTGAAAACTTTAGTTACTAGTTACTTTGTATATTTTGATTATTATTGCCGAACATACAACATTAACCACTTAAGCCCTACACCTACAGTATACATTTCGGCCATTTGAAAATAGCTGACCTACAAGCTCACAATGCATTTGAAAACATGATTCTGCACAATGAAATTTTTTTCTTTTGGTACTTGGTACATTTGATGCCAATACTTACTGCACTTTTACTTGTAACAGAGTATTTCTACATCGCAGTGTTGATACTTTTACATTTGAGTACCTTTTCCACCACTGCGTTTCTGTTTTTAATCTCCAACAATGTCTCTTAGGAACCCCAAACCCAGCGTTCATAATGCTGACACCATTGTCATGCTACTGTATACAACAGCAGGATTTGTTGCTGTGTTAGTGCGGCCATATTACAGTGTAGGCCGTTAGCTGAAGCCCTATGGAGTTGGACTTACTGTACACAGCTTGTAAAATGTACCACAGCAAATCGCTTTGTCGCAATGGGCCTGAGGGCAAGAGACACTGCTGTGTGTGTGTGTGTGTGTGTGTGTGTGTGCGATTGAGAGAAAAGGCATATTGAGCGAGTACTCATTTTTATAGCACATGCACCATGATACATCCCAGCCATGTCAGTGAATGAATTAATACAATCATATTGCTTTGCAAGTCATATTGCTTTAACAACTCTTCTGGAAGCCAGCTTCCATAGTAGAGGATGAGATGAGGCAAGTTAACACACACACACACACACACGCGCGTACACCGTTATTAAGGCCTGAAGGGGATTGATCATCAGTACAGCAGAACGCTACAGTAAAGGAACACGGAATAAACTAGAAATGCACTCTGTCGAGGTGCCAACTTGGGCCTGCCCTTCATGCACACAAGTAGGCCATACATACTTGTGTAGGCCATCACCAAACGTACCTTAGTTACATCATCACTATCAACAGCCAATTAGGGACCACCGAGGACATTAGAGATGTCTCGATATAATTTTTTTCAGACCGAGTACAAGTACTTAATTTTTATTATACAACAGGTCGTTTCAAGGAAGCAATCTGATTGGTTGAAACAGCCTTCTAGCCGTGATTATTGCCACTTCAGTGATAATCAATAATCAATAATCACGTTAAACCACACCCTCTCGTGTAATATTGCTTAAGTACTCACCAATACGAGTACCGATGTAAGTACTTCATTTTTGTTGAGCAACCTGCACTTATTTTACCCCCTTTTTCTCATTGATGCAGATCGATCTCCGATCTACACTTGTCAGTTGTCATTTATGCTTGTAGATCGGCTGTTTTGGGCGATTTGCTGCAGTGTTGGGTCAGACTTGCTCCCGTTGCATTCATTAAGCCTAGTGTCAATTGGATGTATTGGTTATCGGCCCGAGTAACCGATACTGGTATCGGAACCAGTCTAGCCTACATAACATACATACGCAGCCGTCCAAAGTAACAATCAATGAATAGTTGAATACTAGTTTTTGGAAAAGGCTGTAAGGTAATAATGTGCACACGCACACATAAAGGTGTTCCAGGTGCCTTTGTTGCATCTACTCTTCTTCTGTATGTGTATTTAGTATATCCATTCAATACCGATATTGCATTTTAAAGACAATATTGGCCGACACCGATGTGTTGACAGATTGATTGCCCATCCCTAAAAGGAATATATATAGGTTATTTTTTCTCTCTCTCTCTCTCTCTCTCTCTCTCTCTCTCTCTCTCTCTCTCTCTCTCTCTCGCCCTCCACAAAATGGAATACTTGAATTATGTATTACATAACATAAAGCTTGATTATGTTATGTATACAATTGTATGATATTTACTTTTGTTTAATATTTTGGTGTCAGTGTGTTGGCACAGGAAATATATTGTACTGTAAATTGTGTCTGAATAATCCCATAAGGGATGGACTGCAGAAAGCAGTCAGACACGTAAATAAAATCATTTATTAATTAATTTATTCATTCATATAGGCCTAATAATAATTTACAGTACAGTACATACAGTTCCCATGCATGCTCTCTCACACTCAGGCTTATGAACTGTCTTAATGGTACAGTGGTGAGTGACTGAGTAAGCAGTGTGCAGAAGTAGCCACAGTATGCAGAAACACAGACAGTATATCAGCTATACAGTACGTACGGTATATACTGTCTTAATAGCTGCAGCCTCAATACTGCACCTCCTCTCCCCACTCTGAGACGCCTCTCTTCTCCTTGCCTTTCTCAGCTCCTCTCTTAAAATATAAAATAATTCATCAAAATAATCCATCCGACGTCAGGACTTTCTTCTGATGGGTGATGGCCTAGAGGCCTAGATGGCCTTTCTCTGTCAGAAAAAACATCTGACAGACTAGTAGTGTCCCTTCATTCTGCCAACTAAACTGCTTAAAAACTGGTGCGTTTATATAGCGCTTTTATCCAAAAAATATATAGATGTGTGCATTACATTCACCCATTCACACACATGTTCACACAGGAAACCAAGCAAGGCACCAACCGGGGGAGCCCGAGCCCGGGATCGAACTGGGAACTTCGCGGTTCCCATCCGGCTGCTCTACCGGCCACTCTACCCCTTGAGCCACTGCATGCTGCCCCTATTTGTTCTGCGTGCTAGATGCCCACCCCCACTCAGTTATCTGATCAGATTAATCACAGCTGTGTAGCTTGCTCGGTGTCTCCAGAGTCCAGACACTGGAGCACTTGTGTACATGTAGCGTGGTTATTTTAATACCTGTTAACACTCTGTGTTTATCCATGGTCACTAGAGAGGGATTTCAGAGGTTTGTAGAGACTAAGTTCTTCCCTTCTCTGTTCCAAACTGTCACTGCTTTCACTGCTGACAGAATAGCCTGCCCTGGACTGAAGGCTATTCTCGTTAATCTCTCCTCTCCTCTCCTCTCCTCTCCTCTCCTCTCCTCTCCTCTCCTCTCCTCTCCAGTTGTTGGATTGCTGGATAACAAAGACCAACTTTAAATAGAGGAATATCTGTATTGTTTAATATATTTAGAGGTGCTCCGATCGATCAGCGGCAATTTACCCAATCTAGAGAAACCAATCTTTTATTTATGCCATTTAAGTGGTATAAAAGTCAATCAGATTATTTAGTATAATATCGTTTTGCATCTTTGTGACAGGACTACACATTCTCCCCTTCCTTCCCACACTCACAGGAAAAGTTTTGACGTGAGTTTTGACATATAATCATTTGGGAAATATGAAAATTTTCCCCATACGCACAAGATCGGTATCGGCCAATCGTGAGAAAAACAATCGGGATCAGGCCTAAAAAACCTGATCGGAGCACCTTAAAGTGTTGACTTGACTCTTGAAAGTTTTGGTCCCAGTATCAACCTAAAACGAGCCCCTAAGAATGCTAGAGAAAATACCACATGCAGTGTCTGTTTAACTACCTATATGTCGACTAGCTCTGTAAAGTGACAGTTTTCTGTAAGGCTATCTCCATTATGATACAAAATATATTTTCATGAAAATGTGAGAAAAAGAAATGTGTGTGACCAAAGAGTTTCCTCGAGAAGGATGCAGGTCGGGAAGCGACCCCATTGTAGGTGTATAGGGAGCGCTCCACTGTGGTGTTCACTGTAGGGTGGACGAGGATTTACTATTCTCTGACCCGTCCAAGGCGGCAACTCGCTCGCTTTACCTCACTCGGTGGTGTCTCTCGTGGCTCAAGTGTTGCTTGAGACGGCGTTCCTCCATCGCGGTCTCAAGGACGAAAGTCCCTCCCACCCTGGGGCATAAAACTAGTTTGCGGGTGGGAATGCATGGCCGTGTGAGAGTTATGCCCAGGAGAGGCAGACAGACAGACATACACACGACACCAGTTTCTGAAATTCATATACATACTGAGGATGAGACAGATATTGCATGTTGTTATGGATTAGGCCAGGTTATACCCTCCGTAACCTTACAGTACATTTAAATGTAATGCCGAGGCGTGATAAAGAGAGTAAAACGTGATAACATGGAGATCTTTGAAATGACATATTAATAAAATGATATATATTCATAATATGGCATATTAAATATCATACATGGTCATCTCAAACACCTAGGGAAGGGGCCGATACTATTTGATTGGGAACATACAGACTGGTTCATTGATGTGACGGTAGTGACCATGGAGCCATGGTAACAGCAGAGAGTGACGGAGGTGACGTTTGTTAGGCAATGCTTCGCTCTCTCTCTCCATAACAGTGTCATTTGCATTCTCTGTCTCTATCTCTGTCCCTCTCTGTCTCTCTCTCACTCTGTCCTGTCCCTGAATGCACTTTCTTTTCCTCCCTCTGTCTCCCTGAACAATCCTGTTTTCATGCGCTTGTCCCTATGTTTTTATTGGTTTCTCTCTCCCAATCTCCATTTCACTCTCACTCGACTCTCTCTATCTCTCTTCCCATTTTCTCCTTTTCTACTTTCTCTTTCCTCCTCTATCAAGCTATTTTCTAGTTTCTTTCCTTCTCTGTCCCAAACTTCTCGGCCCCTTGACTGAGTCGACTCCCTTTCCCCCTCCCTCTCTCTTCATGTACCTCTCTCTCTCCTCTCTCTTACTCCTTTGACCATTTCTCCCTCCCTCTCTATCTCTATCCTCCAGCCTCTTTCCACTCCATCTCTCCCTTTCTCCATCTCTGCTTCTTGATTTAGTTGACAGCTGGTCGGTCGGTCGACTGGTCTGTCTGTCTGTCTGGAGATTCTGACTTTCATACATACATTTTGTTTTGAACCACTTTTTGCTTTGGCAATGTTTTCTCATGCCTTCCATCTATCTCAAAGGCCTCCAATCAGCCTCTAACTTCCCTCGCTTCCATGCTCTCCTCTCTTATTTTTATGATTTTCTGAAATGGAAGATGGCACCATGCTAACTGCCGGTTTGTGCGTCCATCCAGATCTAAGTCTTGCCCAACAGTATAATGACAACAGGGATGCCAGGTTGAAAGTGGTTATACAAAAGTACACCACATGTACACCATATCAGTCAGGACAGACATCCAGCCAAGGACTAAAAATGAGTTTCATTGCAGATTTTAAAAACAGTTGTATAAGTTGTATTTGGAGGCTACAAAATGTGCTTGACCCTCTTCTGGTCAGCTGATCTCAGTGTTAAGAAGACAGATTGTACCAACCGAAGGCCGCGAAAGGGCGACCTGTCACCTGACTAATACTGTACCAACATAGAGGGTATTAAAATAGTCACGGCGGGTAGTAATAAAAGCATGTATAATCCTTTGAAGACCACTTAAAGATAAAAGGACTTGACCTTAAATTAAAGCTGTAGCTGGAAGAAGGCCGATTTTATAACTGTGTGTTTATCCTGTCCATTTTAAAACCACGGTCCATTATGACACCACGGTTGGTTTCAGTGGGATTCACATAGGGATTCAGAGTGCCCTGCAGATCTGGTTGGGAGGCTCTGCTACAGTACATGTTTGGCGAGTTGGGAGGCATTGGGTCCAAAAATATGTCTGTTTTTTCCTTGGCAATACAAAATAATAATTACATTAATTAATTTAGGAGACTACAATTCTCCTATTCCGCTGGTCATCAAATTATTGTCTCAGGACAAATAAATAAATAAAATCCATTTAATTCAAGGCTTCACGTGGTGTGTAATTAATAGAAAATAAGTATTTTGTTTGGGTGAACTACTTTTAAAGGGCATGGACCACATTGGTATGGCTGCATTAATTGACACATGATCATTCTAACAGTAGCCTATGTTCTTGTGGACACACCTTGTGTGCTTACTGCTTATTAGCTGTTATACTGCACACAGAAACACATTCCAAATCAAAAGTTGTTTTGGCAATAAATTAGTTGACTCTGTCTGGAATCTGTCTCCCTTTCTCCCTCCCTAGCTCTGCCCGTCCATCTCTCTCTGTGTCAGCCCCCCCCCCCCCAGCCGGCTCTTTTGTTTTGTTGCCATGACAGCCGGCCAAGGTGTCATCATCACCGGAGAGTGCTTTGAGTGTACGTGTATCTACTGACATACCAACACGAGTCAGATCAGGATGCAGGTTCCACAAGTGGAAGTGTGTGTGTGTGTGTGTGTGTGTGTGTGTGTGTGTGTGTGTGTGTGTGTGTGTGTGTGTGTGTGTGTGTGTGTGTGTGTGTGTGTGTGTGTGTGTGTGTGTGTGTGTGTGTGTGTGTGTGTGTGTGTGTGTGTGTGTGTGTGTACATACTGTGCCATTGTGTCTTATCTGTCTCTGTGTGTATCTGTGTATGTTTTGTAAAAGGTGAATCTGACCATGCCCTTGTTTGGAAAAACATGTGGGTCGGTCAGACTCAGTGTGTGATTTCTGTGTGTATAGGTCTACTACTTACTGTAGGTTAGGACGAGCTCACTCGGTAACTCGGTAAGCTCACTCGGGAAGGTCAGGTCTAATTAACCTTTTTAATGCCACTAAGGGTCATCATTCCACATGGCTTATGGTGCGCATGCACACACGCACAAACATGAGAACATGTCAAAGTCTTGTCCAGAACCGTCAGTCAGATGAGCTGTGTGAGTTTGATTGGGGATTTGTGGAGTAGAGTTACTCCAGTGCTAACCCTTATAGCAAGAACCTTGATGAATTCGCTGTGAGTGTGTTTTGGTCCTTGCTCCTGGGAGCCACAGGCTCAATATAAGCCCACACTTTGTGCTAGGGAGCACGCTTTGACTTTTTACAGGGGCCTGCAGTTCCGAATCGTAGCCACCTGTAAGTGCTCTTCTAGAGCGGTTTTGAAAGAGAGATGGGATTCACACTTCATTATGACTGTAAATGTGGAATGCATTCCACATTTTCGTGGCATAGTATAGCAGGATAATTAATTTAAACCCTTGTTCATGGCAAAGCTTGGTTGAACGTGATTATTTTGTGGAGCTCCCTCTTTATCTTGTGTTGTGATTGTGGACTTGATTGATTGTTTTTGAAGTAGTTAGACAAGTACAGGTACATGGATGTCAATGAGGTGTAGTGTATCTTGTAGACCAGACCCATTGCAAGTTACTGTACTGTACTGTCCTCATAACAGTATGAATAAACTATTGAATAAAGTTTATTACTATCATTGTTGCCGTATGTGAGTTGAGATGGAAAGTTTACTTTCCAGTTGCAGGCCCTGGCCTAACCCCTGAAACACTATACTGTAGTTACATGCGTGAAAAATCCAAAGCTGTTGATAGGCTCTATGCAGTATGCACACAGAATAACTCTTCCTATTTCCGGGCAAGGAAGCTCTTAGAAGGAAGTGAAGTGGTCACGTGACTGGGCTGCGCCATGACACTTTCATGGACACTTTCATGGGAGCCAAACTCACACCGGTAGTGCAATGAATATATGGCAGTGAATGGAGCCGGCTGGACCAGCTCGTAACAAACATTATTCATGAACAATTGCGAGCTTTGTCATATAATTGGTTCAGGAATATGAAAGAAGACATAAGTGATATCACACGTTTTTTCCGAGTGGTTGTTTTTCGACTTAATAACTATTTATTTTTATTGAGGTATTTATAGAAGAGCACATAGTAAGTTTTCTGCCTGGGCTGCTCTCTGCTCTTTGAAAAAATAAATCACATTAAGTAGTATGCACATCAAAAAAATAAGACAGCCTAAAATAACGTGTTATATATATTAATTTATTTTCCAGAAGTGATCACTTTACAAAAGGTCTCAGTCATTAATAAATAATGTTTGTTCATGAGCTGGTCACTGAGCTCTCATTGGCTCCAATGCATTCTGCCGAATTTCCGGGTGTAGTTTGGCTCCCCTGAAAGTGTCCATGAAAGTGTCATGGCGCAGCCCAGTCACGTGACCACTTCACTTCCTTCTAAGAGCTTCCTTGTTTCCGGGCAATGAAGCTTTGAGAAGGAAGAGAAGTGGTCACGTGACTGGGCTGCGCCATGACACTTTCATGGACACTTTCATGGGAGCCAAACTCACACCGGAAGTGCAATGAATACATGGCAGTGAATGGAGCCGGCTGGACCAGCTCATAACAATGAACAATTGAGACCTTTGTCATATAATCGGTTCAGGAATATAAAAGAAGACATATCACAGGTTGTTTTCTAATCACTTACTTTTCGATGTGCACAGAGTGCACAGTAATTTTATCTGAGGATCTAAACAGCATTTCTGGCTCCGAAGTATCGCGAGATTTGGCTGCCAGACAGGAAACGTCTCACGATACTTGGTACGTTCAGAAAAGTACTTTGTGCTCTTTAGATACCATACCCGCCTAGGGCGCCAAATTGCTTAGGGCCGGCCCTGAGTGTAATGTACATTGATCTCAAACCTTTTCATTCCAAGGACCCCCATAACTCTGAGAGTGTACAAATGGAACATTTACGGGTCCATTTGGTTCCATTTGTACACTCTCAGAGTTACACACATGTACGGGGCCATTTGTGTCCCACTCAAAGACCTACTGTTGTAGCAGAGTGTTTCCACAGTGAGCCAACATGCACAATAGCAGCATCCGGGATTCTGTTTGACCAGAATGGAACAGAGCATTCATTTAGTATCATCTGTAACACCTGTCCTGTGGAGGAAGTATAGGAAAGAGTTATTCTGTGTGAATACTTAGAGCCTATTGAGGCACAACTTTCAAAGCCGTTTCCAAACTAAGCTCAGAACGGGTTGCTCCTTCTCACTTCTGTCACACAGCCAGGGTCTATCTATCACAGTGGAGGGATACATATGACGATGAGTGGAGGTGCATGATGTGGCGGGCGCCCAGCGAGTGCACGGCGTAGGAATACCCCCCCCCCCCCCCCCCCTGCTTGCTCGGAGTTCTATTTGTGGCTCATGTGTCCGGTTGCCTAGGAGACAGCTGGCAGGATGCCAGCAGGAGGCCAGGGTTGACCCCAGAGAGACAGACAGACAGACAGACAGACAAGACGAGTACACAGAAAGACAGGTAGCCCGATAGATACATAATATAGATACATAGAAAGAAGACAGACAGAAACACACATTACAGACCGGCAGATGTTACAGGTGGACTCGGCTAATATTACAAATACAGGTGAAGGGACAGTCATTTGTTGGTGTATGCTGCTTTTGCATTATTGTCTCTGTTTGACAATCAAATAAAGTGTCAATTGAACAGATTTTCCAGTACATTTGCACATAAAACAAAAAAACCCCGTATAAAAGCACTTCACTGTACTAAACTCAGGATGTTTCTCTCTCTCTCTCTCTCTCTCCTCTCTCTCCTAGGTAAGTCAAATGGCTGTTACACACTTTCCTAGTGACTGTGTTGTCCACCTCACATTTATCCATACCCGTATACATCTCTTCTCTCCATACCTCGTCTCCTCACACTGCTAGCTCTCTGCGGCTCCCGCTTATGTTAACAGCTTTGGTAAGTTGCCAGTCAAATGTATCATCATGAACTCTGAAATACTTTTTGTGGAATGGATGTCTGACGTCTTTTTTTCCATTTAATCTTTTTATTTTTGTCATTTGAGTTAGGTAGTTGGGCAATTTACTTGGTATGGTATTCTTCTGTCACATTGCATTGCGTCGTTCGTTTGCGGTCCTGCAACACTCTGTGGTGTCAGTCTCCATAGAGATCACACAGCCGTCAGGTACAGCAGCAAAGCTCAGCGCCGATTGGTGCCTCCTCTGTCACGAGCCTATCGCGGCATCTGACCAATTAGACGGGATGATTCTGGCCAACAGGAGAGAGTTTCGCGTGATGCAATTTTTGACATGTTCCATCGAATCAAAATCAAATGTATTTACATAGCACATTTACATTGACCGAAGACAAACCAAAATAAATTCCATGGCAGTGGGGGGTGGGCACTCGACCCATCACTTTCCCTTCTTTTGGCTTAAAGCAGATGAATAATGACAAAGAGACCAATGACGACTTTGGTTTATTGGTGATGTTGCTGTTTCCTGGGATGATGAGAAATTTGGATCAGTTTAATATGGTTACGTTGTTGGCATGGAAGTATTCAAATTGATAACGGCACATATGGATAAATCTATAAAATATATGATTATACGACTATAATCATGACCTCATGTCGTTGTGGGTGTGGCTAGTAGAAATGAGCTTGTGGTAATTGTGTGCTGTTACTAAGCTGTTAATAGCCAACATATAAATGGTTAAAGTGGTTAAAATGATTGTGATGCTATATATTAATTTTGCTGGCCCCCTGAAACCCTCCCAAGGACCCCACCCCACTTTGAGAACCAATTACTTTATTATTTGACAGGATCTCGGTAGTCTCGCGTCACCAGACTGTTGCCTCCGTGATTTCCAAACGCTTCATCATACAGTCTGGACCAACGGAAGAGCTATCATGCGTAAGCAATAAAGCACCACTTCCGCTTCGTCTTTACAGTCGCGCACATTTACCCTAATATACGTAAATATAAAACATCTAAGCATATATAGCTTGTTGCTTAGCAGAAAAAAATTACTCAGCTCATGGGGGCTATAGTCTCAGACTCTATATAGCATTCAGAGATTGTGGAATAGTTGACTGGCTACGCGAGACTAGGATCTCAGAGCCCAGGTCCCAATATCGGGCAATGGGAGAGGTTAGGCTCAGACTATGAGGACAAGCTTATTTCACACATGTTATTTTGCATCCCCGTTTCAGTTCAAACTCGTTGCTTATAGGAGGGATGCAAAGTGGTTGAATTTAAAAGACTACAGAAGGCCTTCTGACTTCCCATCTCAGATTTATGGGGCAGTGGTTTTGTCGTTTTGACGTTTTTCTAGTTGGACCCAAGTGCAAGGAAGTCAGAATCTTGACGTGGATGACAGAGTTGAATTAACAGTTTGCAGGAGAGCAAAATGATCAAACATGAACACTCACATACACTTTGTCATGTGTCATGTGTCAAAGGCTTTGATATTGACTTTGAGATGTCCTTAAAAACCCCATCAAGGGACATGTTGAAAACGATATGACCGTCGGTCCCAAATAGAACGTTGAATTGAAGTGTACATTGAACAAGTAAGTGCACAATCATTTTCCAGTCTCTCATTATTCCATGATGGCTGCAGCAGTGCTCTACGCACATGAAGTTGCGGTCAGCTCGTTAATGGACACTTATCTCTTCATGGAGCATCTCCGGCGACCACGCCCTCCCTCTCCCCTTCCAGCATGATCTAATCTGACGTTATTACATATCCTGTGTGCCTGAAGACGGCCTGGTCCATGGGGCCTTGGTCTGTAGTTACCATCATTCTGACACCAAGACCTGCTTTATGGCTTGTTGGCCTCCGAATCTGACTGCAGATAATTCATTGTTATGTGCAGGGAACGCAGTTGTGTACCGTTTTACTGTGCTTCCACTGTGGGAGGGGTCGATTGATGGACAGAAAGAGTAAGACAGGATACTGTACAGAGAGAGAGAGGGAGAGATTGCATAGAGAGATGGAGAAAAAACAGATTAGAGAGATACACAAATGGGGGATAAAAAGCGCATACTGTATATATACAGAGAGACGGAAAGAAACAAAGAGATGACAGTGAGAATGACCGTGTCATGTGTGACTGTCTGTGTGTGTATGTGTGTATGTGTCATTATTACTGTATGTGTGTGTGTGTGTGTGTGCGTGTGCGTGTGCGTGTGCGTGTGCGTGTGCCCTGCTGTGTGCGATAAGACCTCAACAATCATCTGGTGCAGCTGGTGTTGCCTTTAGATAAGGACTAAAAGGTGGCTCGAGACCTCAAGATGCTATGATACACAGAGGAAACATTCAACAGCACCGGGTTTTACACACGATAACCACAAAAGAGAGGTGGGGGGGGGGGGGGGGGGTGAAAGATGGACAATACTGAATCACAACAATTAGTAGATAATGCCCTCTCCCCAACTATCTGTCTCCTATACTGTCTGTCTCCCTCTGAGCATTCCAACTGTCTGTCCTATACTGTCTGTCTCCCTCTGAGCATTCCAACTGTCTCTCTCCTATACTGTCTCCCTCTGAGCTTTCCAACTGTCGATGGGCAATGTGTGTAACCTACCCAGTTACAACTTTGCTAAATTATTTTGTTTTGTCTTGAGACAAAATAGAAACGCTTAAAGCTTCTTAAGTGGGAGAACTAGTACTGATTTAGAAGGCATTTGTAGAATTAACAGGTTAAAGGGAAGATTTGCCCAATTTGGGCTATAAATACCATTGTTCTGATGTGTGGATATAGTGTGGTTAAAAAAAAGCCTTCTATGTATTTCTTCTTCTGCATTTCACTGGAGAAATACACATCTAGGGTATTTTCCCACACTGTATTATTTCCCTTGCATTAGCCTGGCCCAGCCTGTGTGATTTCTGGTTTATGCCAGATTGTCCAATGGATTTCTCCAGGTTTTTCTTTTTGAGCTTGGGTACCGAGGCTACGCTTGCATCGTTCCGAGCAATGGAATACATGTTCAATATCAGCAAATTAGAAACAAGCCGGAGTTCAATAATGGTGTGGTCTCCCTGACTGTCAAATCTTTAGATATTGATAGTAAGTTAACGAAGTGAAGCCATACAATTTAAACCACAAGGACTTGTTCAGCGGGGAAGCCACACAGACATGCATGTTCGATTTTGTGGTGTCAACCTATGCCTTATTTTTCTAAAGGAAATGCAGATCTTTATATCTTTAAAAATACGGGCAATTTTGGTCAAGTGGGCATGGCCTTTGGGCAAGTAGAACATGACCTGCACTATCGGGCAAGTGCCTCTGAGACCTTATATGTCAACCCCTGTTACAGTATATTGTAGATGCAATGGAAATTGATTTAGCCTAGACCAAAAGCAGCAGTTAAAAAATTACAAATACAGCACATAAAATACACTGATGTGGTTCCAAGCAAACTGGTACAAGCCACTGGCTTCATTACAGTCGCTAGCTGGAAGATGTGCCATGACTTTAGTTCTGCTGTGCCCACAATTTAGAGAAAGCAGTAATAGGGGGGAAAAGACCAGGCTCTGCATCTGAAAAAGTCAATATTCTGAACAGCAGTTACCAGAGGTGTAACCTAAAGTAACTAAGTACATTTACTTAGTACATTAGTATTTACAATTTTGAATACTTTTACTTCTACTCTACACTACATCTTAGAGGCAAATATTGTACTTTTTTTTACCCACTGCAATTAGTTACTTCAAGTAGATTTTGATTACCCACTTCAGCCCTATATACATTTCAGCCATTTGAAAATTGCCGATCTACAAGCTCACAATGCGTCGCCACGCCGCATTGTGAGCTTGTAGATTCATTCGGGACATTCTGTAAATATGCTATTTGAAATGGGACATTCTGCATAACAAGTACATTCAACTTTAAGGCACTTTGGTACGTATTTCTACATTGCAGTATTGGTACTTTTACACAAGTGAAAAATGTGAGTATACTTTTTCCACCACTAGCAGTTACTGTAAAGTGTAAACAGTCAACATTGGCACACCCGGTATGCTATACACAGCATACCGTCACCTGAGAGGCTTAACTATCCCCAGTTAACCCCCACACACCCCTGACACACTCCCAGAGGCCTCCTTTACGTCCCAGAACAGAACATAGTGGCTGGGGTTGTTCCAGTGTGTGGAGTGGCCGATAAGGTGCCAGGCTTAATTAGTCCCAATGGACATTTCGGCCCCCTGACCAGCTGCACTTGATAGACCACCTCTGTCGGGTTTGGCTAGCATGGATGCAGGGCCCAGTCCATATACTAGTACTGATCTTTTGGGGTGGCTCTCTTCTTTATTAATAGGTATAGAACACCCACACCCAAGCCGTAGTTGAGCGAAGCAGTCCGGGACGGAATCCCCCTTATAGTTCCAGGCTAGCTCATGTGGTGGCCCGAACATGACTTACACCGTGGTCCGCAGTTCATACAGTAGATAGATATAGACCATACAGTAATAGCTCCAACCACTACTGCCAACAACACCCATAATTCTATTACAAAACCCACATAACATGAAAATGAATGACCAAATAGACCAAACAACAACTTTTAGTTAGTCACACAACAAAGTAAAATCACTCTTTAACCCAAATGGATTGATTCTACACTTCAGGAGAGAATACCTAATTTATATAAACGCAAATGCAATAGAAGGCATACCGGTAGATTGTGTGTTCCCCGAGGTATGCTGAGTGGGAAGCCCTTCTCAAGACAATACAAAACCAAAATCTGAAGAGCAACACGGTACCGATGTTTCAATAAGACACCAGAGCTGCCAACCTGCACACATTTTGTGTACCAACCACGCAATTATAGGCGTATAGACACCTAGAATTGCGTGGTTGGTACACAAAATGTGTGCAGGTTGGCAGCTCTGAGACACCAATCATACAACAGATTAATCGCTGCAGGAGAAGCTACATAACAGTAAAGGCTCAGAACACAAAACAAACAAAATACCGCGAGACACATTGAAAAGTGGGAGAGACGAGAAAAAGAGGGGGTTTGAGTCACTTTCTGCTGTGCTGTCAGCTTGTACACATACAGTGTTGAGAACTAGTACTGATTTAGAAGGCATCTGTATAATCTGTCAGGTCTTAATGGGTAAACAGGGAAACTTTGATCAATTTGGTCCTAAATACTGGTGTTCTGATACAATAGTCTGGTAATCTTCTCTTCTATATATTTCTCAGGGGTTGCATGTCATGGCCATTCACTTTTGCATTTCACTGGAGAAATACGCATACAGTAGGGTATTTTCTATTTCCCCCCACTGTATTATTTCCCTTGCATCGATCCGAGCAATGGAATACAATACATATTCAATATCAGCAAAGTTCCCCTTTATAATGGTAAAGGGTTCATTTAAACTATTTACTCATTTAGTGACTGCAGCAACATAAGCCTGGGACATAAATATTGCTTATAAAATATCGTATTTCACTGGCTTCAGAGTGCATATGCACTTTTTATCAATTGTGTGTACACACATTTTATACTGTAGACAGACTGGCCTTTCCCAACTCCATCCTTGTACACTACTGTCTTTCAGTGGCTAGCAGAGGAACTGCAGTTCTCTCCCTCTCAATTCAATTTAAAATGCTTTATTGACGTGACAATAGGACACCTGTTTCCAAATGGTACACAGAATCACATTGTTGAATCCAATAAAAATGTTGACAGAGACAATACACACACTGTTAGGTTGATCACACACCTTTCTTTTTCTTTCTTGTTATAAGCAAAACTGCTGCCGTGTTGACATAGCACACCATTCTTCTCTCTGTCAATAAGAAGCAAACAGCACCTCTTAGGTGCTAAACAACGACAACAACAACAATCTTTGAACATTTAATTGTCAAAAATATATCAGTCGGTCCTTGTACTCAGCAGGGAGCCATGTTCTCCGATACCTGCCTTTTATTTGTGTACCTTTTCAAATGGCTAAATTGTGGCGACAAAATCTGATAAAGAATTAGCAGTGACGTCTGTTGTCTCTCTGTCTCTCTCTGTCATTATAACTGTGATGCAAACATGTTTACTATTAGTAGAGTTACTAGAGTATACTGTAAACATTTTAAAGTAATGCACATTTTATCAGTTCACACAGCTTGTGTGAAGGGACTGCAACATTTTCAGAAGACAAGTTTAAGACTTGTCTCCCCCCTCCACACACATGCATGCACAGACTATCATGTTTTTATCTCTCTTTCTCATCTTCCCTTCACTCCTCTCTCAACCTCATCCCCATCTTTGCCCTCTCTCTCTCTCTCTCTCTCTCTCTCTCTCTCTCTCTCTCTCTCTCTCTCTCTCTCTCTCTCTAACCCTCCCTCCCCGTCCCTGCTTTAAATTGCCTGGTCCCACATTTGCACACATTTTCAAGATTTCAGCAGATCAAGCTCGTAGCGCAGCACTCTGTGTCTTGAGCTTGTAGATCTGCTATTTTTCAACAGGTAAAGTTTAAAATAATGGTATAAGGCGACACCAATGCAGGTTAAATTGCCTTTAATAGACTTATAGCTGTTCAATAATAATGTTCAGGTTCATCCTGTCATCACACAGCTTACCAGTAGAGGGAGTGAGAGGCTGCAACATTTTCAGAAGACAAACTTAACACTAGTTAAACTACAGACACACACACACACACACACACACACACACACACACACACACACACACACATACACACACACACAATACAGTGTCATGTTTTTTTTCTCTTCCTCATCTTCCTTCACTCCTAGCCCTACCATTACCCCCCCCCCCCCCCCCCCACACACACACACACACACACACACACACACACACAATCAAATTGGCTTGGAAACTCATAACATGGAGGCTAAATCAGTATGCACTCACTCACTCCTCTCTGAATCCGTTAATGAAAAACATGTGGCTAAAGGACTGACTTTTGTCTTACTACACACTCACAGTCAAAGCAGTGTTAACTACGGTAGCCAAATTCTCTGAACGTGGAAAAAACCTTAACCTTGAGGACCTTAACACTTTGTTTTCGTCAATTTTGTGTCAATTACACTATTGTGTGTGTGCGTGTGTATGTGTATGTGTGTGTGGCCTGTGCGTATGAGCATGTTAATTTTTAATTTTGTTTGACAACATCAGAAGCTATACCAACGCTAAGTGGCTTGTTGTACAGTACATGTATTACAGCTGACAGTATTTTGGCTTGGCTATGGTTTATTGGTGCCAAGAGGTTGTATAACCTGTGTATTGTAAGTCATTATTGGCCCAAATGCAGTGTCCCCTGTGGTGGCCCCGGTGTTTTCTGACAAATTAACATAATACACATAATTACCCTGCATTAACCGTGACAATTACTTTGACAGGCTTCCTGTCCAGAATGGGTTTTTGTGACCATATTGGGCATATTACCTAGTGAAATAAGGGCTGGGTGCATCTCAGCCAGTCACAGCGATGGGGGCGTTGGGGTGGGTAATTTTCTGCCTGAATAAGTTCGGCGGGCGACCATGGGAGGGTCCGCTGTGCACGCTCAAATGGGTTGAGGCCACACGGGGCAGACCAAAGGACCAGATGGGGGGGGGGGGGGATTATACAGGTATATCCACACTGCTGCTGGCCTTGGAACGCCTTAGGATCCCACAGGATTAAAGTGATTAATGTGGCCCGGGGAAAGGAACTTCTTACTACTATTAAGCAATCTTTAAATACAGTAGCATAAATGGACTGTGATATCCATAGGGCTGCCTGCAACAGTTAATCGAAGTCATCGAACTATCGATTTAGTCAAATTATATTTCTGCATCGACCATTCATAAGGAAAATCAAACTTTAAAATGTACTGTATGTAGCCTGTAGGCCTACTCCTTATCAAGTATATCATGCATATAATCATTTTTACCGTAGACAAAGTAGATCCAAGGAAGCCAGCAGTCTGCAAATGTCTTGTCAGTCTGAGTCCTCCTGGACAACACAATATTACATTCTTAATGTAATAATAGCCAAACAAACATCAGGTTGCCCTGCCTCCTCTCCTCACTAGCCTCGCTCCCACTACTGTAACCCGACACCATGGGTAGCAGCAGCAGCATCCAGGCTGAGTAGGCTCACTCACTATGATGAATTGAACATGGTGGACCGGGGGACCCCGTCCCTATAGTATTGTAATAATGAATTGAATTGTAGGGTGGCTGTGGCTCAGGAGGTAGAGCAGGTATTCCAATGATCCCTGGGTCGGCGGTTCGAATCCCGGCTCCTCCTGTCCACATGTCGAAGTGTCCTTGGGCAAGACACTGAACCCTACATTGCCTCCAATGAGTCGGTCGGTGTGAGCTTGCCACCATTGGTGTGTGAATGCGGGAAGTGAGAACGCTGGCGTCGACTGTTCGCCGCTTCACCTCCCAATGTATGAATGAATGAATGAACCATTGTAAAGCGCTTTGAGCTCTTGGAAAAGCGCTATAAAAATGCAATTCATTACTACAACAAGCAGGATTTGTTCATGTGTGTAAACAAACAAATGTGTTTTAGTTGACTGTTTGTAAAGCTGCATCCACCATCAGTCGTACCACCACTATCGACCAAAGAGTAATCAATTATTAGCTCTGTTTGAAAGACTGACATCAGATTATTGGTTGAAATTGGTTAGTACCTACTGATGTATTAATGCATTACAAATTAAGATTTGGGATCTAGTATAATGGCAGCCACTGGTCATAGTTAGTACATTTGCACGTACCTGGAATTTATCCTGTACCTGTACCATTCTAACAACTAAAGGGGACATATTTATTATTCTGGCATTTGTTCTTTTAGGCAACAATATCAAGATATTGATATATCAATATCAACTGTAGAAAATAAATGACCTGGGTTAAAATCACCCTCCATCACAGCCTGTTCTCTTTTTTTCTTTTGAATAGTTGAGTTATAAGCACAAATTGTTATAGCTTCAAAAGTAGGATTGCAAATTTTGCAATTTAATTCAGTTCTTCCTGGCTGGTAAGTGATTAAAGACAGTATGTGAAATTGAATTTGAAATGCTGTGATAGGCCAAACATTCCTGAGCTAGCGGCTATGGACCAACTTGAGGTGATGTAGCATTAATTTGTCTCCATGCACAATTAAAATAATCGTGGCAGGCAGCTGGCTTTTGAATTAAATTGCCTAATGCTGATTCCTGTTGAGATGAACAGCACAGCACTGTTTTTTAATCTACAAAGCCTTACTTAAGAAATTGCCTAATTATCTTAACAGCCTATTGGGTCCTAAAGTTGGCCATCACCACACCCGTTCTCAAGATGACTTTGTTTTAGAAATTCCCAATCTTAGTTCTGGTCTTCTGGGTAAGACGGCTTTTCGTTACTATGCCCCTCACTGTCTACAATCAGTTTTAAAACTGAAGAACTTGATTTCACTTGATCGCTTTAAAAGTCTTGTAAGGAATACTCTGAGATCTAGATGTAGATTCTGAAATGTCCATTATCTTGTAATTTATTTGTGTTTAAAAAAAAAGGTATGTTATGTTTACTATAATCAGGGCGTCATTGGAGGAGAGAGCTGGCTCTCAATTGACCTTCCTGAATAAATAAAGGTGAAAAAAGAAGAAATACTAGTTGAATGAAAACTACTGTACTGTGTAAGACTTAACCAAGAAAACAAATTCATACAGCTCAACAGCATATTCCAGTGTAGTTAAAACTGAGAAAAGACTCATACTAGTTATGATGCTTGTGTTGTGCTTGTGTACAGAACGTAGCATAATGCAGAGCACCCTGTGTGTTAGTAGCCTGTGGGGTCCAATAACTCACACCTTTTGCCAGTAAAATTCTCAGCTTGCAGTCCCGTGGTTGTGTGCATTGCTGCAGGCAAGAGCAGGTGCTACTGTAACTAAGTGCTGGCACAGCAGAGACGGAGTGTGTGTGTTTGTGAGTACGTATGCGTGTGTGTGGGTGTGGGGGGAGCAAGGAAGCAAGGAAGGAACTAAGTACGGTAAGTCACTGAAGAGCATAAGAGTCAGACATCCTCACTAGAGGCGCTCCAATCAGGTTTCTGGGTACCCATCCCGATCACCGATTGTTTTTCTCACGATCGGCCGATAACGATACCGATCTTGTGCGTAAGGGGAACATTTCCTAAATGTCAAAAACCCACGTCAAAACTTTTCCTGTGTGTGTTATGGGGAGGAAGGGGAGAATGTTTTAGGTATAAAAGATAGTTTCTCCAGATCGGATAAATTGCTGATCACCGATCGAGTCATTCGGAGTGAAAATCGTCCGATAACCGATCGGTAGCCGATCGATCGGAGCACCTCTAATCCTTACTGCCTGCTGGTGTTGCTTACCGTAACAAATAGCAGATATACAAGCTCACAGCGCGGCGCGTTGGTGGCGCTCTGTGAGCTTGCAGATCTGCTATTATTTACTGAACACGACACTTGCATAAATCATAAATTATCACCGCAGGCATGAATCGGGCTTCATTAGGTTCCTTCATCAGAGACGAGTCTTCCCTCCTTCTTCTCCTCCTTCGTCCTTTACTGTTGAGGTTTCTCATCCGTTTCATTCCTGGGAAATCCCCCAGTGTTCGCAGGACAGGGCTTCTCACCTCTACATTCCTAATCTCCTCGTGTTCATGAGAGAGATAATGAGGGATTAATCTAATACACCCATTATGTGCAGTCTGTCTCTCACAGGTGGCAAATTGTGGCACTATATGAGTTGGCCTTTCGTTAGCCCGCAGTGCAGCTAGCAATTGGGGAAGGGGGGCGGGTGTCGTCGATTGTTGTATTGTTACTTTTTTCCGGTTTCAAACGCCCCTATAGGAGTCCTCTCCTCTCGTTATTGGCATCTTGTGGGGCGGGATTTGTCTTTCCAAACACCCTATGACTGGTCCCACATCCTCCAGCTATAGCCAATAGCAAGCCTCCGTCCCCTCCTGTGGCACATTATTTATGACGAATCACACCCCGTAGCGCAATCCTCTTGCCCCGTGTCGTTAATATTGAATTAAGGCTGCAGCTCGCACACTCACACAGGATGTAGTGTACGCACGCACACACACACACACACACACACACACACACACACACACACACACACACACACACACACACACAAACACACAAACACACTTTCACTTAACTGTCTCTGTGTTGTATTGTATAGTTATGACTACCTCTCTCTCTCTCTCCTGTGCTATGTATATTTCTTTATGCTGCATAATTTGAATATTTTGTTACAATAAGCAATTAAAAACCACACACTGTAACATCTAAATAACATTGTTTAAATACTAAAAAGACATTTTCTGGGCTCCCTTAAACACAGTGTATGTACTGTATGTGGATGAAAAATCAGACCTGTCTGAAGTGGTTGCTGTACTGTACTGTACTGTACTGTACTGTACTGTACTGTACTGTACTGTACTGTACTGTACTGTACTGTACTGTACTGTACTGTACTGTACTGTACTGTACTGTACTGTACTGTACTGTACTGTACTGTACTGTACTGTACTGTACTGTACTGTACTGTACTGTAGTCCTCCCTGATGTGTGTGTGTGTGTGTGTGTGTGTGTGTGTGTGTGCACCACTCAAAAAGACCATTTGAATATTTGAAACAACAAAGGAATTCCCTTAATCCCTTAACGGCATGGCCTCTCGTTGTCAATTTAGCCTGTAACTATTAATAATGCATGGGTGCGTCTGAATAATTAATCAAATCGTGCACAACCATGTTGCAAGAAAACCTCAAAGACAAAGACTGTGTGTGTGTGTGTGTGTGTGTGTGTGTGTGTGTGTGTGTGTGTGTGTGTGTGTGTGCGTGCGCGTGTTTGCATGTGTGTGCGTCCGTCCGTCCATCCGTCCGTGTACAGCTAGTCTCCGGCACTGGTTGGACCAATCGACAGATTTTGTCCAAACCTCACTCAAATTGGTATTCATTATTGGTTTTCAAAGTTCAATCACAAAGTACACCTTTTACTGCTACAAGTGTTTTTCATCTGTTTCACTTGACTGATAGTATGATGGTGCAAACCTGATGTTTATCAGTTGACTGTATTAACAATGTTTTTTTTAAGACAAATGGGTGTATCACTTGTTTTGTTTATATAATGATCTGTGAATATTGGGTCTTTCTGTCATCATCATTCCCATGATGGGCATCCTTGCCATTTTGCATCTTTGATTAATGATTGACGGTATTATGAGTACCAGCACTGGTCAGGTGACACAGCCGTGACATGTACTGTATACAGTATGTACTGTAGGTGCTTGTATGTGAATCTCATTGTCTGATGAAGAGCCGTGAGGCTCCAAACGTCCTGTCCACTATGGTGTAAGAGGAACCTTAATACATCTTTTTAAGCTTTGGGCTATAATCCAGCGGTGCAGACTTACAAAATACAACCTCCGATCCCCTTCCCTATACTTCCTTCAGGTGTTACCGATGATACTAAATGAAGGCTCTGTTCTATTCTGGTCAAACAGAGTCAGGGTGCTGCAGTTGTGATGTTGGCTCACTGGAAACACTCTGCTACACCAGTGGGTCTCAAAGTGTCCTTTACTGGGTTCCAAATGGTCTGTGAGAAGAACAGAGCCCTTTCCACTGAAAATGATATGGTTCAGAATCAGAACCCTAAAAGTTGGTTCGGAACTGGAACCAAAAAATGGCCACCGGTTCCGTGAAAGCACCAAGATTCCAAGAATCTACAGTAGAACAGCACCAGTTGAAGAACTAGCCCTGGTACAGTGCGTCTCTCACTGACGCCCTGTCGGACCCCCATCCACTGCTCTGTAGCAACTTTCCCACTGCCGTGCAAGGCTTTAGAATTCCCCGAAAATAAACAAAACAACGTTACTACTCACCGAAACAAAGCCTGATAGACCTTGGTAAAAGTCTATTCTCAAAGCTGGGAAGGTCTCAGGTCCCCAGCTTCTCTCTAAAATGCACTTTGTGCCATTTTAATAACGCAATGTACCGGGCAGAGTAACTTCTTCTACTATGGCATTTCCGGGTTGTGACTGCGCCGATCCACGTGGATGCTTTTTTATTACATGACAAAAACACAAAAGACACTTCCCAGCTTTGAGAATAGACTTTTACCAAGGTCTAACAGACTTTGTTTCGGTGAGTAGTTACGTAATTTTGTTTATTTTCGGGGAATTCCAAAGCCTCGCACGGCAGTGGGAAAATTGCTACAGAGCAGTGGATGGGTGTCCGAAAGGGGCGTCAGTGAGAGACTCGCTGACACACTGGACCAGGGCTATTCCAGAACCAAAGCTCTTTTGGTGGAAAAGGGTCCGAGTGTACAAATGGAACCAAATGCACTCTCAGAGTTATGGGTTTCCTTGAAATGTAAAAGTTTGAGAACCACAGTATACTAAATGTGTCATCGGTAACACCTTTGAACACCTCAATTCCATGGCTGGCTAGCTTTCTGTGGCTTTTTGAGCATATTCTGTGCTCAGCCAATCAAATCATCGCTATGCGTTACACACATTGCTCAGCCAATCAAATCATCGCTATGGGTTACACACATTGCTCAGCCAATCAAATCATCGCTATCGGGTTGCTCACATTGCTCAGCCAATCAATTCATCGCTATGGGGTACACACAAACACACAATGCTCAAAAATAGGCGTACAAGAATAGCGAATATAGCTGATCTATACAAAGTCGGAGCGCTTTTTTCACTTTCTTAATCGTATTCGTAAAAAACAAACAAAACGTGATTATTACCGTGTGTGTGTGTGCGCGTGTGTGCGCGTGTCTGGCTGTCTGCGTGTGAGCGTGTGTGTGTGTGTGCGTGTGCCGTGTGTGCGTGCGTGTGTGCGTGCGTGCGCGTAAAACAGAGATGAAAAGAAAGAGAGACAGTGGTTTCGTAACAGGAACATGATGGATGCATGAACATGATGCTCTCTCTCTCTCTCTCTCTCTCTCTCTCTCTCTCTCTCTCTCCCAGTGTCTCTCAGTCATCATCATAACCAGTGGCAGCTGGTGCTGACATGGTTCATCCACACCGAATTGTCCTTTTATTCCCCCACTGTCCCACGTGCTCTCTCTCCCCCTCTCTCTCTCTCTCTCTCTTTCTCTCAATCTCACGCTCTCTTTGCCTGCCTCTCTCCCTCTTGCTCTTTTCTGAATCCCCTCCTCCTCTTCTCTATACCTATCTCCTCTGTAGCTCCCTCCCTCTCTCTCTCTCTCTCTCTCTCTCTCCCCCTCTCTCTCTCTCTCTCTCTCTCTCTCTCTCTCTCTCTCTCTGTGTCTCCACCTCATTCTCAGTGTCGTTTCCAGCTTGTGCATGCATGTGTGACTGTGTGTGTGTGTGTGCGTGTGTGTGCTGGCATGTGTGAGTCAGTCAACCACACTGCAGACTGAGTGTGTATGGAGGATGGCTCAGTGCTCAGGTGGACAGACAGCATACAGGGGGGGACCAGGCGAGGAACAGGCAACAGGACTTAACCATTTACCCAGAGGATGGAGCAGTCTGCTGGGCTAGGGGCTGTTGCCTCAATGTCCCTGTAGCATTAGCAACCCTGGAGCACCATTAGCTATCCTGTAACCAAGCCTGCTTTTTTGGGGGTTATTTTTATATATACATTGTTCAGTGGATCCACCAATAGGACTCTTCCATCCAGCTGTGGACCCAGTAAAACGATTTGCACGTTCACTGATTGAACTTCGTGTGTGTGTGCGTTCGCCTGCTTATTTTTGCACTTTTTGCTTTGCACTATAAGGAGCGGGGACGGCAGCCGCGCGTCTCTGAGGTCTTAAGAGAGGCGAGAGGTTGGGAGAATGCCTCCCTCTCCACCTGTGTCATCTCTCCATTCCTCACTCAACTCAGCCCTGCCCCGAGCTAGACCCGCGCCCCTGCAGCGCATGGACACACACTAGGGAAAGAAAGGTGTGTGGAAAGAGGGGTGAACGGAAACGCTTTCCTCACATATACCTGCTGGACTCCCCTCTCAGACACAAACACAACGGGAAAGAAGACACAAGGAGAGAACGAGGAAAATAAGCCTCTGAGGAGAGAAGATTGAGTGGGGACATAGCGCTGCACTCTTTCCCTTCTTCCGTTCGTCTCTCTTGATTTCCCACCTGTGATTAATCTGAGCGGTGGGGCAGCATGGCGCACGCAGCCGGGGTGCTGAAGAAAAAGGCGGACGTGGACCTAAACTCCGTAGAGGATGAGAAGACCAAGAAGAAGAAGGCGGCGAGGAAAGCATCCCGTGAGCTGAAGAGAAAGGTATAGAGGAGAGGAGAGGAGAGGAGAGGAGAGGAGAGGAGAGGAGAGGAGAGGAGAGGAGAGGAGAGGAGAGGAGAGGAGAGGAGAGGAGAGGAGAGGAGAGGAGAGGAGAGGAGAGGAGAGGAGAACATGGCATATAGGGAGGCAGAGAGAGAGGGCTGAGAAAAAACGGGAGGATTTTACAGGATTGGAGACGGTGGAGGATGAGGGGAGAGGAATAGAGGGAGATACAGAAAGAAATAATTATGTGGAGGTGCTGGAGATTAAGCTGACTCTGGGAGATTTTCTTTTGTCCTGATGCAGCCTCTTCACCCACACACACACACACACACACACACACACACTTGGAGGGACGGAGGCGGGGAGGGAGGGGTCCCACGGGGAATTGAGAGGCAGCAAGTGGGACGGGTGGCTTGGATGATGGAGGGAGAGAGAAACTGGGGTGGAAACTAAGGATGGGGGAAAGATGGATGGAGGGAGAGATGGGTGGATGTTGATGAAGAGAGAGAGGGATGGAGAGGGGGACAGACAGAGAGAGAGAGAGAGAGAGGGGGGGGGGGGGGGGGGGGGGATAAAAAAAGGGCAGAGAACTGAGAATATTTATAGAGGTGAGGTTTGGTTGGGTTTTTTGCGTTGAAAGTAACTTCATCGACCCCTGGTGTTTCTGTGTGCGTGTGTGCGTGAGCGTGCTTACGTGTGTGTGTGTGTGTGTGTGTGCGCGTGTGCGTGCGTGCGCGTTTAGACGGAGAGTTGTCTCGTCTCCCAGACAGCATAGTGGATCCATGAGTGATGTCTTTACTATCGGCTGACACAGCACTATAGGCCACACAAAGCCAGCTGCGTTGAGCTGGCGGTTGATGTAATGCAATCGAATGCAGTTTTCATCTAAAACACCAAAAATGTTTCCTGCTGCTATTTCCTCCCTTCTCTGTTATAGTCTCTCTCTCTCTCTCTCTCTCTCTCTCTCTCTCTCTCTCTCTATCATTCCTTTCTCTAGCTGTTGTAGGTTGTTTTTCATCATGTGATTGATATGATGCATTTGGTTTCCCCAAATGTGTCTCCGCCCACCTGACAGTAGAGCTCTGGATTCACATTAGTCAACAGCACATATGAAATTGAGCCATTAACCCTTTCCAGTTAGGTGCCTGTCCAGTATCTATACACGTGTGGGTGTCATTGCCCAAGGGCAATGTTGAGACCCTACTTTCACTCAGCCCCCTCCCCGCACACACACACACACACACACACACACACACACACACACACACACACACGAACAGTGCACACATGTCATTTATTGACGTGATAAATCCATAGGACTTATTGATGCCTAATCAATACTTATCACCGCAACGAGACGGCTGCATTCAGCAAAACACAACTCTACTTTAAAATAGATTTTGCGCTGAGTGTGGGCGTTTTTCTTTTTGGTACAATTGCTTGCGCAAAATCATTAGTGGACTTGAGTGAGTGCATTTGTGAGAGAGAAAGATATGGCCTGAGTGAGTGAGTGTGCGTGCGTGCGTGCATGGTGTGCGTGCGCTCGCGCATGTTTGCTTGTTAGACTTTAGCCTACATTAGCCTGCGGGGTTAGTCACCTGTCACAGTCTTAATTGCGGTGACCTCATCAGCAACAAGGTCACACAGTCCTGAAGCAAAGAGCCACAAAGGAAGTATGGAACACTCCCAGCAGTGTCACTCACACAGCTGTCACATGATTGTTTTCTCATCTAGGAACTGTTATAGTCGTTGAGTTGACAACAACCCTCTCGCTCATTCGGCTGACAGCGGTGTCAAGGAAATGCAAACAAGACTACGTGCATGTTAAAAAACAAAACAAGAAACACGCTAGCAGCCCCTAGAGAGCATTGGTTCTCAAAGTGGGGTCCTTGGGGTTAATATAGCGTCACAATCATTTTAACCACTTTTACCATATTTTATACTTTGGTTTTTACTGACATTTTTGCTTCTGGAGGTCCCTGACATGGTGGTCCACAGCCAAATACATTTGGCGGGAGTCCTTGACACTAAAAGGTTTGAGAACCAATTTGAAAATGTTCACGTTTTCACGAATTATACAAAAAAACGCACTACTTGATTATTCAATTGATCGAAAAAGTAATCAATAGAAAGATAATCGATAGTTGCAGCTCTATAGCCGGCGCTATATAGAGGAAAAGACAGTGGTGTCACCAAATCAGCAGAGGCCATCGTCAGGTGCGCAACAAATCCCATGGCAATCCAGCTGGTAGTTTTCCTAGATGTGTTTGGGATCTATCCTGCCCTTAGACAGCTAGGTCAGAGAGGAGCAGAGTGGAGTGAAAAGGCATATATCGGGGGGGGTTAGGTATGATGGTGGTGCCCAGATTCATGGCTCATGGCAGACGCAGTCTTTTACACTGATTTACACTAATGGACCATATACAGTTCTACGTATCTTGTTCATGTTTTTATGGGTTAAATGTCGAGCATGAAGTTATTTTTCAATTTGTCGTAATGGAAACCACCATTACGTTTTCCTTGTGTGACACGTACTGCATCTTATAGGGGGAAAGGTTTACACATTGTATAGAGTGTAATGGACCCATAAGGGTCCATTTGGTTCCTAATTATCATTTAGCTGGGGACCCCCTGGAACTCTCTCAAGGACCCCTAGGGGTCCCCGGACCCCACTTTGGGAACCACTGCTGTAGATCATTCAACTCATGTCATGAGTTGCTCTGGGTATTAAGAGCATCAGTGAAAGTGACAGTAGTGTGTGTGTGTGTGTGTGTGTGTGTGTGTGTGTGTGTGTACTGTGCACTATATAGGATTAACCTTGTGAACTGTTTGCTGGCAAGAGCGCCACGGTGTTTGGCAGCGACACAGTGAAAAATATAGAGCTTTGACCTTCACCACGTGATGTGGGACCTTCCCGCAACAGGCACTGGCAGCAACGTGTTGAACGTGTGTGTGTGACTGTGTGTAGTGACATCAGTAGTTTCCCTGCCGACGTTTGCAGGGTATGGTTCCGCCTCTAGAGGATATCGTCTGTCCTGGAACCACTTACGGTAAATCAATAACCGTGTCTGCCATGGGCCAAGTCCTGGCACTGCCATGCATCTCACCGATCTAACCCTCTTCTCTTCTCTTCTCTTCTCTTCTCTTCTCTTCTCTTCTCTTCTCTTCTCTTCTCTTCTCTTCTCTTCTCTTCTCTTCTCTTCTCCTCTCCTCTCCTCTCCTCTCCTCTCCTCTCACTAGATGTGCCTTGGCTCCAAACAGTGTATATTTCCAGTTCCACTGGATTCCTCTTTAACTGTAACAATCGCTTCGTCCATTTATCGGGGGCCGTAAAAAAGTAACCCTCAGCAGCTGTTCTCGCAAAAATAAACCTGCATCCATATCACGCTGTATTGTATATCTCAGAGGGTCTCACTATTTCCCCTCTCTTTCTGCAATTTCTGCTACACACAATGAAAACACTTTATGTCATGATGTAATGTAATGGTTCAGCTTCAAACAACACTGTACCTTCTCGTGCGGCTGCGATGAGCGCCACACAACCATTACTGTATAAAGCCCATGTTTAGAGAAGTGAATTCAGGGCCTACACATCATCAATTGCAGGGAGCTACTGTATACTGTAGTTCCCACCGAGAGCTATTAGCTGCAAGCACACCAAGCAAAGCAATACCATTAACCCATTCTGACCTGAGATCAGATTCATACGAGGTTTCCGCCGGACACACACTGGTCTGATGAACCCATTCTGACCTGAGATCAGATTCTAAAAATGTCAGTCGTTCTTCGATTTTTCAAAAAATAGCAGACCTACAAGCTCGTATCGCGCCACTCGGTGGCGCGATCCGAGCTTGTAGATCTGCTATTTTTCAATAGCTAAAGCACGACATGATGCCAACACCAAAATGGGTGCCCGGTCAGAATGGGTTAAGCCATGAGGTCATGGGCTCTGCTGTTAGGCTATTATGGCATGTCAGTATGTATTAGTTGCTTTTTGTTGCCGGTGTCTCAGCCCTGCAGTCAGCACTACGTATGTGCTACTGATCCTTACTGTAAAATGGGGCTGGGCATCTGCCTATAGCTACTGTAGCTGACTGGACATAAGTTGTATTGTGGAGAAATTGCATTGGAGGAATTACGTTAATTATGTCGTTTGTTTAGGGCACTAAACGTAGACGTGAGACGTGGCCTCGTAACGTATATACAGCTGTGAATCTGAAATCGTGTGGCAGCCACAGTGGCCGCCCCTCACTTCACACAAGTGTGATTTTTTCATTTCTTCACGGTATGTGTTTTGTGAAATAACCATACCAGTATTGTGTTTATAGTTATCTATAGCTATACTGTATATCTTGTGTTGTGTTTATAGCAGACTCTTCACTCAAATGTGCACTTGCAGTTTGGGCAACTCGAAAGCGAACTCCACATGCCCCAACATTTTATTTACCTGCCATAGTGTCAAACCCCTTACCCCTGTGTCGGATCGGTGGTTAGACTGGCATATATTCGCCGATACCGATACGACCCGATATGACAAATAAGGGCCGATACCGATACTTTTCCGATACCGATACAGTATCGGGACATCTCTATCAATAACCAAACGCAATGCTGCTATATTGATATCTGTGTCAGAAGGCCTTGCTATGCAGCCCCCAGGCCCAGCATGGCTGGAGACTGGCAGCAGGACAGAATCAATGCGGCTAACTTCAAGGAAGTGAACCATTAGAGCAATCCACTCCAAAGACAGAGATGTGGCGAGCTGCGTCTCTCCATGGATTCACAATGTAAGCCGGGGTCTCTAGGTGGGCTGCAACTATTGATCAGTGATTATTTGGATTACTCTTTCAGTTTGTTGAATATAACTAGACGTTGGGGGGGGTGCTATTTGTTCTGGCACTACCTCACATCTACAGTTCCTATACGTCACACCGCCGATCACGTGTCAGAGGCTTGTCAGAGAGCCGTAGTATATCCGTGTCTCTTTTATGCCCATACTGTATATAGATCTCTGTATCTGTCAGTCCTTGTCCCATTCATGCCCATATATGGAGATCCCTGATGTCATCAGTGGATGGCATGTACTGTAACAGAGAATGTACGACATGGGCATGTGTCTCATAGAGGGAGGCTTTTAGAGAGGAGATGGGTAGAGATGAGAGGAGGAGAGGAGATGGTTGGATGAGAGGAAAGGAGGAGGGGAGATGGGTAGATGAGGGGAAAGGAGGAGAGGAGATGGGTAGAGAGGAGAGGAGAGGAGATGGGTAGAGAGGAGAGGAGGAGAGGAGGAGATGAGATGGGTAGAGGAGGAGAGGAGAGGAGATGGGTAGAGAGGAGGAGAGGAGATGGGTAGAGAGGAGGAGATGAGATGGGTAGAGGAGGAGAGGAGAGGAGATGGGTAGAGAGGAGAGGAGGAGACGAGATGGGTAGAGAGGAGAGTATAGAGTAGGGTAGAAGAAGACAGGAGAGGAGAAGAGGAGACTGCTATCAGGTTTATTTTTGGGCAGGAGTCAATTCTGTCTTTTTCATCTGTTCTCATCTCATCTCCATTGCTCCTCCCCCAACCCATCTATCTGTTTTTATCTTTTCCCTGCCTCTCTCTCTCTCTCTCTCTCTCTCTCTCTCTCTCCCTTTCTCTCCCTTTTCTCTGTCAAGTTGGCAGAGGGATGTATTGTTCTGCCACGCTTCTGCTGCTGGGGGAATCGTGCACGCACGCACGCACGCACACACGCATCACACAGAACTCCCCTGTGGCGAGCCATCCCACCATGATAATCCCCTGACACTTATTTAAGCCAAGACTCATTTTTCAAGCAATAACCCCCTCCAGTCCTCCACTACACCCCTCCACCTCTTTTACCCCTTTTATTTAAATGTACCCCTCCCCCGTCTCTCTCCCTCCCTCCCTCCCTCCCTCCCTCCCTCCCTCCCTCCCTCCCTCCCCCGTCCGTCTCCCTCCCTCCCTCCCTCCCCAGTCTCCCTCCCTTCCTCCCTCCCCCGTCTCCCTCCCTCCGCTATCGTCTTCATTGTCTGTGTAGAAATAATGGTGGCACCGTTATTCCCCCATCCATATATTCGACCCCCACATACATGTGTCTCTTTCATGTGGCTGTTCCTTGCTTTTTGTCACTTCTGTTCAGACGGGTTCCAGAGTCTCTCAACCTCACTTAAAATGACTCGTATTGATTGTACTGTATATTTTGTCTGTTAAAAGTAGACGTTTATCTGTTTTTCTCTGCATCTGTCTCCTTTTTTTCATCTGTCTCAGTGAGAAGCTTAAGCCTGATTTGGTTTATGTTGATTTTGTTGTATGACAGTGTCCCTCTCTGAAAATAGCCGATCTAAACAATAGATTCGCTATTTTTGATGAGCGACACCGTTAATATATAATAGTATAAATGAAGCATTGTGATTTAGATTCAAATGAAAATATGACAATGTCTCACATCCTTCTCTCCCCTCGGTCGTCCTCTTTTGAATTCCTCTGTTCGAGACGAGACTTATAATTAGGAGTGGGCGATATCGTGATAAATATTGTCGAGGCGATACAGTGTCTCCACGATATGCCGTTTCAGAGATGTCGTACTTCTGTACAACGATGGTTTCGTTCCCCCACAAATAATAAACTGTATTTTGGTCTCTTACTCCTTTTTCTTTTCATTTTTGTTAGCTTAGTATTAGTTGTACTGTTAAGTAACTTGAAAAATAACCATCAAAACCGCATGAAAAAATCTTGTGGTAACATTGTGTATATCGGGATACTCGTAATATTATATTATTCCATATCGCCCACCCCTACTCTCAAGCTATAGTCTGCCTCGTAGCATCTGAATAGCGTCCTCCTCTCCCATCCGTCCAGCGTCCGTACACTCGCAGGTGTGAACAATATTAATTAAAGGAATACAATTGAAATCTCCAAAGCTCTCTCCAAATTGCAAGTGACTGCACTATCATCCACAGAGGGAACTGTCTTGTGGTGCGTCACAAAGCTGCGTGAACAAGAATTCTGTTGTTGGCCCACAAAGTGTTCACATTAGTCAGACGCATGTCCCCCCTCCTCTGCAACCTCCATGCATTTGTGAAAGCGGCAACGGTACATTCTGGGAAGATGTTATATAACAGACAATGGTTCATATATTGCATCCACAATAGTCAGCTAATAGTCAGGCCTATACGGTTGGGTTCCCGTAACTCTCCTGTGTTTCCCTCTAAAGCTGCTGTTGCTGCTGTAGGACGCCAGAATGTCCCTTATCTTTACATACGTCATTACCGTTCAGCCTCCGCTCGGCGCTCAGCGAGGAGCGGCAGTCTAGTGAGGAAAGACCTGGCTGAGCAGAGAACGTCATGAATTATGAAACATGGTTCCATTAGAGAGGAGAGGAGAGAACAAGTCAGGAGAGGAGAGGAGAGGAAAGGAGGAGAGAATGGAGGAGAGGAGAGGAGAGGAGAGGAGTAAAAAAGAGAGAGGAGAGGGGAAGAGTAAAGGAGGAGAGGAGAGGAGAGGAGAAGAGGAGAGGAGAGGAGAGGAGAGGAGAGGAGAGGAGAGGAGAGGAGAGGAGAGGAGAGGAGAGGAGAGGAGAGGAGAGGAGAGGAGAGGAGAGGAGAGGAGGAGTAGAGTAAAGGAGGAGAGGAGAGGAGAGGAGTGTGGTGTCTGCACTCTGCACCCGGCGAGCTGTACTTTTCAGCCGTTAGCCAAATAGCATCAGAACACTGATTCGATACAAATCGGTGATTTGGCGTAGATGGGAAAAAGGAGAGAGAACACCTACTAGACCCCTGGGTTAAGGCTTATAGGGCTAGTTAATGGCGTACGGTTTAAGTGGTTAAGATACTGGCACACGGCTGTTGCCAGTGGGGGTGATTCCACACCCACTCTACAGCTTGCACTGCATAAGGAGAGAGAGAGAGAGAGAGAGGCGGAATCAAATTAAGGAGCATGGGAATTGAGAGCGGGACTATCGAAAGAGGTAGTACAGAATAACCAGGGCGAGAGAAAGTGCAACTGCTTTCTTTTAGCCAAGAGGGGAGAGAGACCCGGAGACAAGAAGATAGAGAAAGCGGGCAGAGAGAGAGAGAAGGGGAGGGGGATTCTGTTAGTTAAGCCTTTCATCTTGTCTTCCCCCGCTTCCCCCTGCAGCTGTCTTCTTCTCTCCTCTGCAGTGAGAGAAATACATTAAGAACTGGGACACCCCATGCATGCACGGCACACACGCGCACACACGCACGCACGCACGCAAACACGCACTTCTCATTGCCAATACCCCTGCTCTTTGTTTTGATATATTTGCCTTAGCCATTAGAATATGATGAAATCCGTTCCAATGGTTAACCACTTTAGCCCCATATATACTCTGTTTCTATGCCGAAGAATAGCAAATATATATCGCTATAGATTGTGAAGAATGTTCACCGATAATGACATGCCCAAAATGGTGACACCAGGTTGAAAGTGGTTGTCAGCATGTTTGCTACGTGCTAACACACATTCCAGTAATGTTATGTGCTTGTGGCGTCCTATAGGCATAGGTTGTTCTTGGCTTCCTTCTGTCTCACTGCTACTGGGAAATAGGACACAGTCATACAATTATTTATGTCATGACAGGAGCCATTCTGGACCCCTTGACAACAATCACCACATATCCTGCAATGTGCATTAAACAATTAAAGAAATGCACCTGTGGCTGCGCCAATATTCTCTTGTTCAATCTATGTCATTGTGACCTTCACCTTTGACTTTTCAATCCAAAGCGTAGTCATCTCTTCGGGACAACCTACAGTACTGCTCATACTGTACACCCACAAGTATTTATGAAAATCCGCCCAGCTGTGCTCAAGTTCCAGTATCTTGCTAACTCACACAAACACAGGGAATAGAAGTCTTCTATGGAAGCATGTCATGCAACATTTTGTGCAGCGACGTGTTGTGAGCTTGTAGATCGGCTATTTTCAGTTATTCGTTTTTTTTAAGGTGAAAGAGCATTTGAAGTGGTCAAACCTGCAATCAGAACCGATGCATCTTCCATGAGACATGAACGGTCTCGGATATTTCATAAAAGCAAAGGTCAAAGCCTTTTTTAGAAGGTTTTAGAATCATAATACCTAAGCATCGTCATCGCCCATTATTTTTATTATAATTTTGTAGGAAACGGCAACTGGTCACAGTACTCACAAACCACAGATTGGGACAAAGTGGTTCAGTCATGATATTTAATTTAGCTTTTGTACCTGTAGCAGCTACACAGACAACTCTCAGGTGAATATTTGACAGTTCATTATTCGACATGGGAAACATTAAACAAAACAACACGCAAATGTAGCTGTTGCTGTTATAAACAACACAGCCAGCAGGCTGAATGTAGATTACAACAAAGCTACCATATACAGTATACAGTTATGTAAATGCATATCCGTGAGGAATATGAGGAGTGTATGGAAGACTCTCGGTGTAGTGGATCACTAATGGGATGTTAACAGTGGAAACATTGCTGTGTCATCATTGATTCCGCGGAAGTCTTTCCATGGCTGTTGGCATGTTTTTCTCAGACCTAGAGTGCTAGCGGACACTTTGAAGGTTAGCAGTAGGGTGGGGCTCTGTCTCGATTAGAGACGCTCACACACACGCACGCACACACACACACGCACGCACACACACACACACACACACACACAAGCGCGCACACGCACAGTCGCACACACACGTTCAGGCAGGCAGGTAGCGTGATGGTAAAGTGCTGAGTGGTGTTTAAATACTGTATCACCCGCTGTCCAGTTTACCGGAACTAGGCAGGGAGTCACCATGGGACAGATTGTGTGTGTGTGTGTGTGTGTGTGTGTGTGTGTGTGTGTGTGTGTGTGTGTGTGTGTGTGTGTGTCTGTGTGTGTCTGTGTCTGTGTCTGTGTCTGTGTGTGTGTGTGTGTGTGTGTGTGTGTGTGTGTGTGTGTGTGTGTGTGTGTGTGTGTGTGTGTGTGTGTGTGTGTGTGTGTGTGTGTGTGTGTGTGTGTTTGTTTTTGTATGTAAGTGTGTCTGTACCAGTGTGCCTGCTTGTATTGAATATTTATGTATCTATGTGTGTGAGTGAAAAGAGGTGCTTGTGGGCGTTCCTCGGTCCCCAGAATGTTATTTCTTGGGCGGTTTTGACGAGAGAGAACTCAGAGAACTCGTGCTGCAGCAGACAATGCTGCAGTCGTAATGTGATGGCAAACGGGCTGGTTTAGATGATACAAGCACAAAATACAGTATATACAGTTAAGTAATGAGTGTCAGCATCCCAAGTGAGAGACGGAGGAAGTATAGCAAGCCAGTGGGATGCTGCACACTCCACCTAAGTGCTACAGTATATCGACCTATGGAGACGTTCCATAATCGCTTCGAGAACTCTCAATCTGGAGTCGTGCAGCTAATGGACAATTGTTCATAATTTCCATTTCCCCTTTGATCCTGCTCCAACTGCGTTCTATACAGCGGATAATAGGTGAACCTTTGCCTTTTTATGTGTTGTTGTTTGTGGTGATCTGTTGCTTCTGATCACTGAGAAGGAGAGTGCAGAACATGAAATGTCAGGGTTGGTCATTGCTGGATGGGTAGAGAGAGAGGCCATGATGTGTAATATAACGAAAAGGTTCCAGGGTTGTTTCGCAGCCTTTTTCGAGGCGCAAGACACTTAACCCATAACTGCTTGTCCTGAAGGCTTATCAGAACCCCCTGAGCAGCCATCAGCTGGGTGAAGCTGAAAACTGAATCCCCCCCCCCCCCCCCCCCCTTGTAACCAGGTTTCCCCTTTTTCCATGTCCCGTACTGTGCCAAGAATTAGTAAAAAAGGAACGAGGTTTCCATGTCAGAGCCTTAATTTGGATGTCTCATCATCACAGCCCAATTCAGGTGGGAATAATATAAGTCTTAAAGCTCATAAATGTAGGGTGTTATTATAGAGAACATGTGTGTGTGTGTGTGTGTGTGTGTGTGTGTGTGTGTGTGTGGTGTGTGTGCGCCTGCGTGTGTGTGCGCCTGCGTGTGTGCGTGCACGCGTGTGTTAATGTGTCAACAATAGAAATCAATGATTTCAAATCATGCTATTGTGGTTGTTTTCCTCCAGTCTGTTTTAAGCAACAGCAGTTGCCGATCTTCTCATGAAGAGGAAATAGAAACCATGCTGACGTGACTGAGAGACTGATGAACACATGACATCACACGCTTCAGGACCATGTTCGATGACATTGGTCCTGTAATGTGATCTGTCATGGAGCATTTAATTGTATTGCCAACAATTTCTAGCCTAATTTGTGCTTTGTCGTACGACCTTGTCGCTTGCTGAAAACAATCGGTATTTCAGTTCTTTAAAACAGTTAATCTTATCTAACTATTTTCTTTATTTACTAGGGACAGCTGCACATTAATCAACATGTCGGTTTACACATCCATGTAAATGAGCCAGAGTTAACCAGAAGCTAATTTTCGTCTGTAGTCCCCAACTAATCAATGTAGAGTGTCTGTCTGTCTGTCTGTCTGTCTGTCTGTCTGTCTGTCTGTCTGTCTCTTTAGCCTCCTGGTTTTCTAGTATGTCCATTGTTCATATACCTCTTGGTTTGTCAGCTAAACAGACGGTCTGCTCCACACACACACACACACACACACACACACACACACACACACACACACACACACACACACACACACACACACACACACACACACACACACACACACACACACACACACATGGCCTCGCATGTATGCATGAAATTCTTCCACAGCAGCTGAGCAACATCAGCTCCCATGGTCCAATGGGGGGGGAAGAGCGTTACCGGCCTGTTGGCCAATCACATGGCAGAGGGAAAGCCTGCAGAGAAGTAGCTCCGTGGTGACAGTCAGGGAGAAGTGGTGTACTATAGAGAGTTCATCCTCGGGTCTAAATTAAGTACTGTACTTAAGTACAATTTTGAGGTATTTCCACTTGAGCATTTCCAATTTCCAATACTTTTTGCTACATCTACATCTTCCACTACATCTCAGGTCCAAATATTGTACTTTTATTCCACTATTTAAAACTTTGTGTTGCTGTATAGTTACTATACATTAACCACTTACAGTATATACATTTCGGCCACAACATAGCCGATCTACAAGCTCACACTGTGTCGCATCAATGTCAATCTTTTTAGATATTTGAAAACTTGAAATGGGACATTCTGCATAAGGAGTACTTTCTACTTTAAGTACATTTTGATGTCAATAATTTTTTATTCCAAACTTGTCTTGTAACAGAGTATTTCTATATAGCAGTATTGATATTTTTACTTAAGTAAAACATGTGAGTACTTTTTTCCACCACTGGATGTGAACACTGCTTACCGTATGCCTCATTTATACTTGCTCGTGCATCGTGCCGTGCACCGAACCTATAGCAGATCTACAATCTCACAAGCTAGCCTTACATGTGAACTTGTACTAGCTTGTGAGCTTGTAGATCTGCAGTTTTTTTTGGTGCACAACTAAGTGTCAATCAGGCTGTAGTTTACTGTACATGGAAGCTGTCTGTCTTTCTGGTTTCATCCAGCCTCTTCATGCCACGCACATCTATCCAAAGCAGAAATATAGTTATCGTAATATAACTCTTAAGAGCATACAGTTGGAACTAAATGGGCACGTGTATGGGGTGCAATCGGTTAAACAGACTCTCAGGATTTTACTGTGTTGTACTTCTATTTGCTAATTAACGGCGCGCAGCGAAATAGCAGACGTCAACACAAACACACAGCGACACTCCGAGGCCAGTACTAGCAGAATGTAGTTCACAGACAACACGTACAGCATATTATTATACAGGACAGGACAGGTGGTGAGGTGAGGTGAACGGCAGGGCTATGGGGTCTCCCAGGGAACACAGCAGGGGAAGCATCCGGTGTGTTCCAAGAAAGAAAGAACAAGCATATAGGGACGCAGGGACACAGGGACGCGGGGACACATAGGTGATGCATGGACACCACCAGGGACGGACAAAGCTGGGCATTGGAGTGGCTGCACCCTATGGTTGCACCACTCAAAAAGGGAAAGATACGAACTCAGAGGAACTGGAATATTCAAAAAAATCAAAATCTCAAGAACTAACATAAAAGAAAGATGTCTATCTGCCATTGGGGTGAATCTGTGGAACGAACTCAATACAGAACTAAAAGAGAGCAACTCCATAAGAACATTAAAAAAATCATATAAAGCTATGATAATTGACAAATATATAAAATCACTTTAATATATACAATATGCATAGGCAGTAGATATTACAAAATTATATTACAAAATTATATATAAAAAAATAAAAATAAAATAATAATAATAATAATATATATATTATATATAAATAAAATAAATTATTTGAAGTAACCACTTCAAACATAAATATACAAACACATATGCAGTAAAAGTAAACCAGAATAAAAATATACACTATATTTGAAGCAACCACTTCAAATATAAAAGTACGCTCTAAAAAAGCGAAATCTATGTGGGCGTAACGTAACTAGTATAAGGCATTTAAGCTAAATATGAATTTTCTGTTCATCATTGGTATACAAGAAGCACATCACTACAGAGAATCAGTTTTTGCTATTGTTCCTGTTTTGTTTTTTTTTCTGTTCCTTTTTTTCCCTTTCTTCTATTATTTGAATCATTAAAAAGGTGGGCATAATAAGCTTCGGCTTCAGCCCAAACCTTTTCAGTCAAACTGTAATTCTGAAACCCCCATTCTGAAATGTACTGTACTGTAAATGACTGAGATAAATAAACTAACTAAACTAACTAAAAGGGGAAAAAAAGCCCAAAACAGGCTAGGTCTCGAGTGAAGTGCTGCGTTCCGGAAAAGCTGCCGGTCAATGACCTCAGGTTGTGAGGCTGTCGGAAACGGAGAGGAACTCGGAAGGAAGGACATTTTTTGTACGGAATAAGAAAAAAGAAAAGATAAAAAAAACTAAAACAAAGAGGTTTTCAGGAAGGAGAAGTTGTGGTTGTATTTAAAGCCCCTCCGTCCCGATTCTCACTGTACTGCTGCTGCTGCTGTGTGGATGCTGAGACTGCAGTAGCACACGGCCAATCACATTGCTGTGTTCAGCAGCCAAGCAGAAGACGTGAACGCTCTCTCTCTGTCTCTCCCTCACTCTCACACACACACAAATACACAAACACATGCACGCACGTACGCAACTACGCAAACACACAGACGTGAACGCTCTCTCTCTCTCTCTCTCTGTATCTCTCTTTCTGTCTCTCTGTCTCTCTCTCACACACGCACGCACGCGCGCACTCACACACAGACGTGAACGCTCTCTCTCTCTGTATCTCTCTTTCTCTCTCTCTTTCTCTCTCCCTATCTCTCTCTCTCTCCCACACTCTCTCACACAGACACACACACTCACTCACTCACTCACTCACTCATGCATGCATGCGGCCATGCATGTGCGCACACACACACACACACACACACACACACACACACACACACACACACACACACACACACACACACACACACACACACAGAGTCGCTGCCTCTATCAGCCTATTCCCTGGCTTTCAGCAATACAGTGAATTGATAGATACAGTTTGGTTTTCTTACTGCAAAGGGGAAGCTTCGTCCTAAAGGCAGCCCACACTTGATAGTCACATAATCTTTTTTTTAAAGGGAAGTGTAAATACATAGACCTTGTGTACATACATAGTAGATCTATGTATATATTTGTTATGCACAGAGGCTTGTCTTTTGCCAGATAGCATGCAGTATCACTGACATACCACTAGGGGCTGATATATTACCACTACTTAGCTTGTGGTCAACCTAGTCAGTAGAAAAAAGTGTGTGTGTGTGTGTGTGTGTGTGTGTGTGTGTGTGTGTGTGTGTGTGTGTGTGTGTGTGTGTGTGTGTGTGTGTGTGTGTGTGTGTGTGTGTGTGTGTGTGTGTGTGTGTGTGTGTGTGTGTGTGTGTGTGTGTGTGTGTGTGTGTGTGTGTGTGTGCGTGCGTGCGCGGTTAATGTAGGTAATTTATATTTTCCAAGTAATGTCTTTTTTATTTTTTAAAGACTTATTGTTATTATGCAGCATTTATCTTTCTGTCAGTCTCTCTCTCTCTCTCTCTGCTGACTCTTCATTGTCCACATTGACACTAGAGTGGATGTAAAATATGTGGACGTAGTTCTTACTGATCAGGACTCTGTCCTATAGACTGTTCAGGACTCTGTCCTATAGACTGTTCAGGACTCTGTCCTATAGACTGTTCAGGACTCTGTCCTATAGACTGTTCAGGACTCTGTCCTATAGACTGTTCAGGACTCTGTCCTATAGGCTGTTCAGGACTCTGTCCTATAGACTGTTCAGGACTCTGTCCTATAGACTGTTCAGGACTCTGTCCTATAGGCTGTTCAGGACTCTGTCCTATAGACTGTTCAGGACTCTGTCCTATAGGCTGTTCAGGACTCTGTCCTATAGACTGTTAAGGACTCTGTCCTATAGGCTGTTCAGGACTCTGTCCTATAGACTGTTCAGGACTCTGTCCTATAGGCTGTTCAGGACTCTGTCCTATAGGCTGTTCAGGACTCTGTCCTATAGGCTGTTCAGGACTCTGTCCTATAGGCTGTTCAGGACTCTGTCCTATAGGCTGTTCAGGACTCTGTCCTATAGACTGTTCAGGACTCTGTCCTATAGGCTTTTCAGGACTCTGTCCTATAGGCTGTTCAGGACTCTGTCCTATAGGCTGTTCAGGACTCTGTCCTATAGGCTGTTCAGGACTCTGTCCTATAGGCTGTTCAGGACTCTGTCCTATAGGCTGTTCAGGACTCTGTCCTATAGGCTGTTCAGGACTCTGTCCTATAGACTGTTCAGGACTCTGTCCTATAGACTGTTAAGGACTCTGTCCTATAGGCTGTTCAGGACTCTGTCCTATAGGCTGTTCAGGACTCTGTCCTATAGACTGTTCAGGACTCTGTCCTATAGACTGTTCAGGACTCTGTCCTATAGACTGTTCAGGACTCTGTCCTATAGGCTGTTCAGGACTCTGTCCTATAGACTGTTCAGGACTCTGTCCTATAGACTGTTCAGGACTCTGTCCTATAGACTGTTCAGGACTCTGTCCTATAGGCTGTTCAGGACTCTGTCCTATAGACTGTTCAGGACTCTGTCCTATAGACTGTTCAGGACTCTGTCCTATAGACTGTTCAGGACTCTGTCCTATAGACTGTTCAGGACTCTGTCCTATAGACTGTTCAGGACTCTGTCCTATAGGCTGTTCAGGACTCTGTCCTATAGGCTGTTCAGGACTCTGTCCTATAGACTGTTCAGGACTCTGTCCTATAGGCTGTTCAGGACTCTGTCCTATAGACTGTTCAGGACTCTGTCCTATAGACTGTTCAGGACTCTGTCCTATAGGCTGTTCAGGACTCTGTCCTATAGACTGTTAAGGACTCTGTCCTATAGGCTGTTCAGGACTCTGTCCTATAGACTGTTCAGGACTCTGTCCTATAGACTGTTCAGGACTCTGTCCTATAGGCTGTTCAGGACTCTGTCCTATAGACTGTTAAGGACTCTGTCCTATAGGCTGTTCAGGACTCTGTCCTATAGACTGTTCAGGACTCTGTCCTATAGACTGTTCAGGACTCTGTCCTATAGGCTGTTCAGGACTCTGTCCTATAGACTGTTCAGGACTCTGTCCTATAGACTGTTCAGACAGATGAGGTTTTGCCACCTTTTGCCTGTATATGGAATTCCTCAAACTATACAGTCACCACAAACCCCAAATACAATACAATAATGTGTGACATTACGTGTGGAATATGCACAGTGGTGTAAAGTAACTTAAGTACTGTACTTAGGTAAATGTTGAGGCGTTTGTACTTTACTTGAGTATGTGAAATGTTCAGCACTTTTACTTCTCACAGTACATCTCAGACACAAATATTGTACTTTTACTCCACTACAATTATTTTTTAACAACATTAAAGGTATATTCAGTGATTTCACTCAAAAAACCTTAGGTTTCGTTTTTGGCTGTGGGACCCAGCCTTTCGTCCAATCAGGATAGAGAGTCAAAAACGAAACCTAAGGTTTTTTGACCCCCAGGGGTTAACTGGGGACAGGGAGGAACTCCTTATATGGCCAGCACACTCTATAGTAGGGAGGATTATCACAACAAAACAAAAAAATAAGTGATATTTGAATTAAGTGAAATCACTGAATATACCTTTAACAACTTCAGCCCTATACACATTTTGGCCATTTTCAAAAGATTTTTATACATTTGAAAACTTGAAATGAGACATTCTGCATGAAGAGTAGTTTCTACTTTTTGTACTTTAAGTACATTTTGATACCAATACTTTTGTAAGTAAACTTTGAATTACAAACTTTTTCAAAGTAGTTCTACATTGCAGTATTGATACTTTTATTTCAGACTTTTTCCATCACTGGTCATAGTACATAGCACCCTGTTGACAACATGGCTCTGATAGGTTGAAACACAGGTGCCACCTTTTGTCCATAATGGAATTCCTCAAACCCAAATATAGACATATCACATATGTGACTTTGGAACTGTTGTTCTGGGAGGAATCTGCAATCGTGTCAAGGATCCCGTGCTGAAATATAAAGTCTACCATTTAAACGAAGACTTCACATTCACCGTGGCCAAAGAGTGCATGGTGGATCGCAATAAAGACAAATGCAGTACTTCTAGAGTTCAGTTTGTAGACATCCTGGACAATGTGAGATGCACCATTGCCATTTATGACTTTGCGTATACCAAAACCATCCAAGCCATTCAAAATGTTGACAAAAAGATTAAGTTGTCCGTCATCAGGCCAACCAAAAGGCTTCTATCGATAACTGTCAGGTTTGGATTGCAAGGACTACAGGACCCGACCATCCAATTCAGTATTTTAGCCGTGACGTGAGCGCCCCCTCCAGAAATACTTCCGGTTCCCACTTTTGTGTCACTTTTGTGTCCCCATAGAGTTATACTGTGTCCCTCCGTCGGACTAAATCTGAGACAAAAACAACCACGAAAGTCTCATTTTACCGCTTTCCTTGCAACAACAAAGCTACTGGTCTCCCAAAGTCCCAAATCTGTCTGTGACAGGCCGTCTGCCCCACACTGAATACTATCGCCATTTTTATTTCATTGTGTCAACTAAATCCTCATTAATGCAAACTAGATTCAACATGCTCAACCCTGCACACATTCTAAATATGCCCCGAAATATTGTACTGAGCAAATGGACTGTTACCACCTTCAATAATAATGATAATAATAGTCTTTATTGTCATCATATGTTTTCTTTGTCATGGACACTTGTACAGAACATTAATAATTCTACTCGAGTTGGAAGCATTAAGATGCATTTTAACCCTCAATGGCTTCCTTTCTGAAAAATAACGTCACTGTGAAAAGATTCACACGCTTAGATATTCTATTTACAATGAGATGCGGACGGGAGCTGGTGCCACTTGGACCCGAATGTAACGTAGGACTACAAAATGACGTCTGACTTAAATACAGAATAGTGTTCGAGGTCAACAGGAAGAACGAACTGATTACTGAGTAATGGATGGTGCACCAGACACTCTGGAAGGATGGCATGACCTTTCATGAGCTATAAGCGGCCATGAACAACAGCATCGCCTCCACAAAGCAATGCAAGACCTGATCCAGGGCAGAGCAGCACACACACAGAGCAGCAGACAGGTGTTGTTGTTGGTGTTGTTGTTTTCTTTTTGTTTACTGAGGCCACAGTGAAGAGAGGAAGGGGAAGGCACTCAGCCAAAAAACGACAGTATTTCAGACAGTACTGTCTAGGGCAGTGATTCCCCACCTTTTAGGAGCTGGTCTGTGCACAGCTGTGGTGTTAAGTGGTCAAATGTGTGGCCCGCGCGGGTTCATTTGAATGATCAGTCAAGCGAGTGTGTTCCAGATTGGATCGATGGAACTGATTGAAGTTTATTGAAATGGTTTCCGGCACAGGATAAATCCTCTACGCCAGACTCAAAAACAGTATACATATTAAAATTGTGACATACACAAAGAAGTTCATACATACAATGTAGTATGCTTATCTTTTTCCCCCCATTATTAGTATTATTTTATATTAATGTGATGTTATTGTTAACCCATTTAGACCGTGTAATCTACATTATACGTTGTTTTTCCTTTCAATCCGGGAGGCACCTCCGTGTCTCATTAGTTGTTGCTGTACATGTAGCAACGTAATTTTTTAATATGCCCAGCTTTGTAAAATAGTAGTGTTTTGACAATTATTTGGGGGCCCACTAATGTAGACAGCTCCATTGATACCACCATAATTCAGGGCACACACAGGGCACACAGCGTACATCCAAGAGGCTCAGTTGCCACGGCAACCTCTTTATCGCCCCTGTGCTCCCGAGCTCTCTCCACCATAAAAACATTGTGGATAGACTTGTAAAATGCGGCGTGTGTGTGTGTGTGTGTGTTTGTGTGAACCCACGGCACACTGCCAGACTGGATCACCAGCCAAGGTGCCTGGACCGCTGAGCCACGGCCCAGGCCCGCCACTTGCCATTTTTAAATAAGCCTCATGGTGGCGCTATAAGAGCCCCAGTCGCGTCTTTACCTATAACTGCACTGATCTGCAAAGGTTTGTATGCACACTCCCTAGAGGCCAAGGAAAAATTTATGAACTACTAATTTAGTACTAGGCATTTGTAGAATTGACCTCAGGTCTTTACTAATTGCTATTCTATTCTCACAAGAATGCAAGTAAGCTTAGGCATTTACATACTGTATATAGCCTATTTATTTATTTTTCTTTTCTTTTCTGAAAATAGTGATGCAGCAAAAGCAACACAACTACAACTGTTTATACGGTTAGATTATTTCCAGGATAAACTAGGACATCTCTGCTGTGGGGTGGAAGAAAACCTTGTTAGCCCCAAACTGTTACTTTTCAGGAGTGGAAACTATATAGAGATATACAGTAAGGTTTCTGCCAGACGGAAACGATGTATGCTAGATGTTATGCCTCAGCTGTTATGTGTGGTGTGTCCAGTGTTGTTTTCGTCGACTAAAACTACAGTATGACGACTACCTTTTTTCACTGACGAAAACTAAATGGAAACTAGATGAAAAGTAAGCTATGATGAGTAAAACTAAGACTAAATATACTGTCGATTTTGTCAACAAATAAAAACTAGACTAAAATGTTAGGAAGGGACTAGTGGACAAGCTATTCAGTAGAAGTAATTTTACACTTGGTTGCATGCTGAAAATAGCCAATCTACAAGCTTGTAGGTCGGCTATTTTCAGCAAGTGTAAAATCAGCCATTACGATGGCATCTAGGCCCGCCAAAATAAATTTTAGTCGACTAAATCACCTGTAGAAACTAAAACATTCAGGGTGACTAAAATGTGACTAATACTAAATGAAAACGTTTCAAGAGACTACTTTCAGATACTGTAGGTCTATTTTCACTATCCGAACAGGACTCCAAGTTGAAAGTGTTGTCTGTGCAACGTGGATGAGTGACCTACCATAATTTATTGGAGGATGATGTTGACAGAGTCTGCCTTCAGATTTTCCCCCCGAATCAAATTCCCAAATATCTTTGGGTTACTGCTTTGGGTGTCCACACAGCACACAAATAGTTACTCCCTAACTTTGTGGAAGTATAAGATATTGCAAATATCAGCATTACATGTTGCAAGAGGGAAATTGTAAAACAGCAGGACAGCTAGTAGAACTCTAAGCTGGGAAGAATACGATGTAATTCTTTTGTTGCAGTTCCTTTGTGGTGAACGTTATTGCCTACTGTTGCCACAATGCCATTGCATTGTTTGATCCTTTCATTTTCTGTCTTGTAATAATAATAACTAGCGTTTCCCCGGCCCCTGAGTGTACATTTTTATAAAAGCAGTGTCGTCAGCAGAGCAGACTACTCTCATATTGTGATAAATCATCATCCAGTAGACCGGAAACCCTTTGAGACTGGTAACGTGAATACTGCATGGATTGTGTTGTGGGCAGGGTGGCTGTACAGAATGTATGTAGATTGGATTGCCCATTTAGCTTATTACATCTTTAGCAGAAGACTATTTATCAATAGACAGGGTGTAATGTAACTTGGCGACCACACCACAGCTGGGCTGCTTCTTCTTAGATATCAGATTGGCAATTGGTCCATTATTCATATTCATTATTCATCTTCATATAGGACGAGGTCACGTGCACTGGCCATATAAGGAGCGTGTCTTGAGTGTACAGGGTTTGATGAGGTCAGATCAACATATGGAATGTCAGAGGCAGGTCAGCTCAATGTATGGAGATCTAAGGGTGACAGCGGGGACAGTGTCTTGAGTGTACAGGGTTTGATGAGGGCCCAGGTAGGGCCAGGCCTCAGTTGAGAACTCTAGTTTTAGCCGGCTGCCGGGCATGGCTGCACTAATAACTTTGGGGCAGGCCCATCTAGAGTTTAAATGGACAGGTATCAGTCAAAAGGGAGACATCGAAGAGGAAGGATGGATGGATGGGGAAGGATCAACATATGGAATGTCAACAGGTTCTGACATATATCCATAATACTAATATTGATGACATCAGGGATCTCCATCTATGGGCTTAATTGCGACGGCAGGTCACATTTACTATGATAATGATCCCTGATATACTATCATCCCTGATGATGTCATAGTGATGTCACGAGAGTGACGAGACCTATGTCATAGTGATGTCACAAGGTCTCGTGACATCACAATATATGGCACAATATATGGGGGCTTTCCCCATGTATGGGGATTGTGAGTGATGTGATGTGACGTGACGTGACGGTCACAATTATACTGTAAATCAGTGGTTCTCAAACAGTGGTGCGGGGACCACCAATGGTCCTTGAGGGGGTTCCAGGTGGTCCCCAGCTAAATGATGGAGAGTTGGTAACCAAATGGACCCTTATTAGATCTTTAAGAAACCTGGTTTCATTTTACCCTCTCAAGAGTACAATTATTGTGAAACTTCTGCATTACTTAATTTACTTAAGTCTACACAATTAGAGAATGTAGAATAATTGTTATTTTGATCAACGTTCGCCTGTTGTCTCTCCTATCAATATGGAATGGAATTGTGGACAAAATATTCCAAGTTTTGGGTCTGAGAGGCTAAATCTCATCAAATGGTGCTTTGTGGCTCAAATGCAGAATAAAGAAATTGTGATATGATATGAAAAGTGTTGAAAACCAGTGCTGTAAATCATCAATTGTGAGAGAAAAGACACAACACCTGCATGTCGCTACTGTCGTACACATGTGCTTTCCAATGGCCCACTGATTACTGTACTGTACCATCACGGGCAGCTATACAAAGACACTCCCACACAGTACATTCTTTAGTGTTAATTTAACTCAGAGAGTGTTCCATTTAGCTACAGTATGACTTAAGCTTAATTAATAATTATTTTTGTATTACCTATGAATTTAAACTATGTTACCACAAAATGTACTGAAATAAACTCAACTAAACTACCGTAATCTAAGTTTGCTTACATTTGTACACTACACTCAGTTATAAAAATGGATAAATGTAACACTAATTACTGTGAACAATCTTAAGAAATTTCTACCACCCAACAAGGCTGTCTTAGCTTAACTGAGAGGCAGTGGTAGAGTATTTATAAAGAGAGGAATTAAAATGTGTGCGATGGCCACATTTAAGCCTAATCTCTAGTCTACGTGGTTGCATGCATGGTCTGTGTGGTACGGTAGGTACAGTAGGTACAGTATAGGTATACCCACTCAGCAGCAGGCCAGCATGGAGAGGATAATATTCGGTTATATCGGTCTGTGTCTCAGTGCCATGGTAATAGGCCTAGTAGGCCTACCTAAAGGAAGTCCAAATCCTGCTAATCTACCATGTGGACTCTGAGCTCTAGCTAGGGCCCGTGTTTGTGTGTGTGTGTGTCTCTGTCTGTCTGTCTGTCTGTCTGTCTGTCTGTCTGTCTGTCTGTCTGTCTGTCTGTCTGTCTGTATGTGTGCGTGTGCGCGTGTGTGCATTGCTGGTGCATGTCTGTTTGAATAACCAATGCGTGCTGTGCTGCTGACTGGCTGGCTGGCAGGCATTGCTTCGTAGAGAGGAATGACATGATAAGCTGGATCACAATGGGAGGTGCATAGCGACACATTCTGTGTGTATGTGTGTGTGTGTGTGTGTGTGTGTGTGTGTGTGTGTGTGTGTGTGTGTGTGTGTGTGTATGTGTGTGTGTAGGCAGACGTTCATGCCCACATTCAGCCGTACTTGTGTGCAACTCTGCTATACCCCACCGCAGGCCAGAGTGCACAGGGCTATACGTGTGCTCTTTGCCAACCAAACATCACGTTTTGCCTCCAGTCCAGTGTATATTTGTGCTGGCTTCAGTGCTCATCATATATCATGCTTTACGCTGGCCAACACTAAAAAGGACCTAGCTAGGAGATGGATGAGTCCAGTTTGGTAAGTCACACAGCGTAGCAGTAGTCTGTACAGTATGTGTGTGTGTCTGTGGGCGAGGATGGCTCTCCTAAACTCATACTTTGTAACTCTGTCTAATGGCTCTGTGGCTCAGAGGTGGGCTGTGTGGATATGTTCATTAACATGCCCACCGATGACATTATCTGAGGATTCCTTTGGCTAACGGGAATGACAGCCTTTCTCTTCCTCTTCTTCGTTAACATTCTGTAATAGTAGAAGCCCTCGTTCTTGTCATCAATTACAAAAATAATGAATAGTGGATCTTGTTTGAAATGACCAAACCTGTTTTTTTAACTGTGATAGCCCTCATCTGAGGCATAACAACATTAGAAAGAAATGTTATCAGTTATCACATATAATGATAAGCATTAGTGAGGACCAATTCTGTATGAACATATACGTGTACGGTTGAACATGGGTGAAGTGCTCATTTAAGCCCTATTTTATTCCGTACTTCACCGTACGACATTGTTCGTACGACAAAAAATAGCCAATTTACAAGCTCTCCGTCCATTTGTGCTATATTAGAAACTTTTGGGGACTTTTCGCCTATAATGACATGCCCAAAATAAGGACACCAGCCTACTGTAAATGTAAACAAGAATGACACGCGTATCATTAACTGCCAGGTGAAACAACTTAAACAAGCACTGTCTCCGTTCTGTCCCGCTTTTTAATCCCCCCCCCCCCCCCCTATTGTTTTATATTATCATTATTTATTTTTTATGTGTATATTTCGCTGTCACAACCTTCCGGCCATTGTTTTCGTTCGTTTCTGACTTTGTTTTGTTGGTTCAATCACTGTGTTTTGTAATGGGTTATAAAATAAAAAGGAAATTAAAATACACAATTGATAAATTGTGTATTTCACTGTACAGTATGTCCCACCCGCCACCCCACCCCCTCCCCCGCCAATAATAAATACATTGTTTTAAGCATATCAATCTAATAGGCAAACTATCAAACTCTCTCGGAAGTCGTTTCCCATTTCACCCGGATATTGTTGATGCATATAGAATTGTCTGTTTGCTGGGTTTGTCCCAGGAAGGAATCAGGATGTCCTGATTTATGTAATGTTTGCAGTCAAAAAATCCATCCTGACAGAAATGCCAGTGAAAGGTGTGCCCTGTGGCTCGGCCACTTTGTGCACACAGAGACCCCATGTGGTCCATGTGAGTGAACCCGCCGGGTTCAAATCTGACCAAATGTCTCTCCTCTGATCTGCCCTTGGTTTCCTGTCTCTCTACACTGACCTGTCTAAAGTAATGCAGAACATAGTAAAGATAATACCAATGAAAGCTTCCCTCTGGACCAAAGTCTTGGACTAGACACATGCACACACACACCTGTGAGCGCATGCACACACACACACACACACACACACACACACACACACACACACACACACACACACACACACACACACACACACACACACACACACACACACACACACCACACACACACACACACAGGACACGCCTAAAAAGTCTATACTAAAAGTATTGTCCCCTAGCCTTTTGTTTCACAGAGTATTGGTGAGAGATTAGTGCCGGAACTCCTCCGATTACCCCCCTGTGTGCCCTGGGCTCTCTCTCTCTCTCTCTCTCTCTCTCTCTCACTCTCTCTTTCTCCAAGCCAGGTATTTTTAGCTGTGACATAATGCCCCAAGCCTAACCCCCCCCCCCCCCCCCCCCCCCCCCCCTCTCGCTCTCTCACTCACTCACACACACACACACACACACACACACACACACACACACACACACACACACACACACACACACACACACACACACACACACACACACACACACACACACACGCACACACACACACACTCTCGCGATCTCCCTGCATATCTCCCTCTCGCCCGCTGTCACCTAACACCCCCTCCCCTCCTCCTCCTCCTCCTCCTCTTTCTGTGGTGTCTCTGTGTGTCTCTCTCTCTGGCCCTCCCCGCCGGTGGTGGTGCTTGGTGATGATGGTGGTGCCTGGCTATAGGAGACTCTTCTGGGCTAGTGGGCTATAGTTGGGCTACTATAGCTCACAGTGTATATTAGTGAAGTGTGCTCAGGTTTCAGTCAGTCTCTGTTGAGCTGCGGGCTGAGCAACAACATGGCAGTGGAGGAGGCAGCCGACTACCTTGTGGAAGTAAGTGCAGGCATTGAGCCCTCCTCGCCGGTGTCGAGGCTAACAGCACGGGATGAGGTGTGTGTATTTGTGTTTTTTTTTTGTACAGTATATGTGTGTGTGTGTGTGTGTGTGTGTGTGTGTGTATGGGGGGGGGGGGGGGGGGGCTTGGGGGGAGTGCAGTTATGCTAGGGTGGTCCCGAGACTAGCGCTGGGCAAGTTTGCTGACAGGACAGGTATTCGCAGAAGCAAGCCTGTCAGACTGCAGTCAGTCGCTCTACTGCAGATGTTATGTGTGTGTGTGTGTGTGGGGGGGGTTGTATGTGTGTGATTCTATTATCTGCGTCTGTGTTTTCCTGTGTGTCATGTCCATCAGCCGCTAATGCTGCAGTGTTATGGACATATTGGAATGTCGTCTGATAGTGGACTGTGATGTGAATGGAAGCACCTGACCTTGGATGGTGCCGCATGCTCTCTCTCTCTCTCTCTCTCTCTCTCTCTCTGTGATCCTTTACAAGCCTGTGCTTCTGTAGTCCTTCATGAGAAAAGAGAATCCTGTTGAAATGTATCCTTCTTAATAATATCCTTACTGGGGATTTGCTGCCAAGCAGTAAGATGTCTGGGTTCCACCAAGATAAGAGTATAGGGATTGCCTGTCTGGACTTTTGGGGAACACCGAATGCTGAGCTCATTTAAACACAATCAACTGATACAGTATGCCTCCATCCATCCTCCATCTTCTATCACTATGCCCAGGGCATCCTGAAATTAGGCAAACATTTGCTAAAAGTAGATCATGTACATGCTCACAATGCGTTCTGACTAAGTTACTAGAACTCTAGTACTACTGGTTCACTTTGACCCTATATACTGTTGACCCTAGTACTGAGAGTTTACTAAGTACTATGACCCTAGTACTGTTGGTTTACTAAGTACTATGACCCTATAGTACTGTCAGTTTACTAAGTACTATGACCCTATAGTACTGTCAGTTTACTAAGTACTATGACCCTATAGTACTGTCAGTTTACTAAGTACTATGACCCTATAGTACTGTTGGTTTACTAAGTACTATGACCCTATAGTACTGTCAGTTTACTAAGTACTATGACCCTATAGTACTGTCAGTTTACTAAGTACTATGACCCTATAGTACTGTTGGTTTACTAAGTACTATGACCCTATTACTGTCAGTTTACTAAGTACTATGACCCTATTACGGTCAGTTTACTAAGTACTATGACCCTATAGTACTGTCAGTTTACTAAGTACTATGACCCTATAGTACTGTCAGTTTACTAAGTACTATGACCCTATAGTACTGTCAGTTTACTAAGTACTATGACCCTATAGTACTGTCAGTTTACTAAGTACTATGACCCTATAGTACTGTCAGTTTACTAAGTACTATGACCCTATAGTACTGTCAGTTTACTAAGTACTATGACCCTAGTACTGTCAGTTTACTAAGTACTATGACCCTAGCACTGTCAGTTTACTAAGTACTATGACCCTATAGTACTGTTGGTTTACTAAGTACTATGACCCTATAGTACTGTCAGTTTACTAACGTACTATGACCCTATAGTACTGTCAGTTTACTAACTCTGACCCTAGTATTACCTGGCTGGTACAATAGAAAACCTGCAGTGCAAGTGTTCTCCAAGGACCAGGGTTGGGAACAACTGCTGTACTGTATACAGCTGCTGTACCGTATACAGCTGTACCTGCTGTACAGTATACAGCTGTAACTGCTGTACCGTATACAGCTGTACCTGCTGTACAGTATACAGCAATGTCTCTCACCTGGTGTAACACGGACGCCCGATTATGCAACGACCTTGAAGTCAGCACACAATATTTTGTGCACGCACTGTTCCTTTGTCGAAGTTCTCTCCTTTTGTCCGTGACTCTTATCGGAACATCTCTTGACCTACCTCTGAGTCCTCAACCCACGGCTTGAGAAACATTATACTGAACTCGTTACATACTGGCATCTGTATACTGCCATCATACCTGCGGGCTATACAGTAGCGGACAATTAGCAGACAATAGCCTGTACTGATTCATGACCTGCTTTTTACAAAGTGTTTTGCTGAAGAATCGTTCATCGCTTACCAGTTGCTTTTGTGTGGTGTTTGTGGCGGACATGTCCAGTTGTTCCGCTGGAGGTTGTATACTTGTGGTTGTAGCGTTGTACTAAGCAGCTCCTTTGATGTGAATATGGATAACTATATATGAAGCAGCTAAATGTTTTAGTTTTTATCCATGTGTAATCTTCATTAAAATGTTGGGTTAGTGAGATTTTAGTTGTTTAAATAAGTGCACAATAGATATATATTCTGATATTATGAGGAGCGGAGTGGATCAGGGGTAGAGTGGCCGGATGGGAAAACCGTGAGGTTCCCAGTTCGATTCCGGGCTCCCCCAGAGTTAGTGTCGAAGTGACCTTGAGCATGACTCTGAACCCCTAATTGCTCCCGATGAGCAGGTTGGTGCCTTGCATGGTTTCCTCCACCATCGGTGTATGAATGTGTGTGAATAGGTGAATGCAATGCACAATCTTTGTAAAGCGATTTGGTTAAAACACAATATAAATTCATTGATAAACTCATTGATATAGAGTGTTTATAGAGTCATTGATATATAAGTTGTAGCCTTCCACGGCTACAACTTAAACCATGTGAGTGACTACCACTTAACCACAAACTTCACAACGCTCGTTCTGACTTGAAAACAAACAAACACATTTTCAAAATGATTTTGAAAATAGCAACTTGAACTTTTAGATCTGCTATAGTTTTGAAAATGTTGCAATTCATTGTTGCATTTTCACTTGCTGAAAATAGAGATGTCAGGGTTATAAACTGGTTAACCCATTTTGGGCGGGAACCCCTTTTGGGTGTTAAAACATTATAAACATTATGTTTATAAACATTTTAAACATTATGTTATAATTTAGCTATTGAAAAATAGCAGATCTACAACCTCATAGCGTGCCACAACACTCTGCCATTACCAAGCACCTGTTGTATCTCTTTGTATTAACTGTGTGCTGTGTGCACTAGCCTTTCTATTCAGATAATCTGAATAGATATTCGCCACAATAGATTTCCCATTGTGTTTCAATTCAAGTCCACTTAATTGGTCAGTAATATAATTGTACTCTCCCTTTCAGGGCAGCGTGCTATGGTAATCCTTAGTCTTTCCAGAGCAGTAATCGAATTCTCTCCCTTTCAGGGCAGCGTGCTATGGTAATCCTTAGTCTTTCCAGAGCAGTAATCGAATTCTCTCCCTTTCAGGGCAGCCTGCTACAGTAATCCTTAGTCTTTCCAGAGCAGTAATCGAATTCTCTCCCTTTCAGGGCAGCGTGCTATGGTAATCCTTAGCCTTTCCAGAGCAGTAATCGAATACTTTCCCTTTCAGGGCAGCGTGCTATGGTAATCCTTAGTCTTTCCAGAGAAGTAATACTCTCCCTTTCAGGACAGCCTGCTACGGTAATCCTTAGTCTTTCCAGAGCAGTAATGGAATACTCTCCCTTTCAGGGCAGCCTGCTACAGTAATCGTTAGTCTTGCGTAGCCAGAAGACCAGTGATCTCGGCCTGCAGATACATCTGGTGACATCTTACAACCGGGTGGAGAATAAAAATAATTAAAAAATGCATGGCATATCCAATGCAAAGACTTGAGGGTGGTCCTTCATACTGGAATATTTATATTTTTGAGTGATGCAACCACTCCAAGCAACAGCAATGTCCATGTTCACCTATACACATATGTGACGTTAACCTACCTATGTGACTATGAGTACCAGTATGACTATGAGTACCAGTAGGGGCGCTGTTGTGCCAGAAACAGAGAGAGAGAGAGATAGTGCTGCACTGTTGCCTGCTAATGAGAGAGAGAGAGAGACACAGAGAGAGAGAGAGAAAGAGAGAGTGAGTAGGGGGGGAGAGGGGAGTTGCACCACTCAGTTCACACGGGTGTGATTTTTTATCAGTTTATTTTATAACCCTGACCATTTGATTACTGAGAGGATGTCAATCCTGCAACACATTCCACATCATGGTCATGGCATGACGTTGACGTAAAATCCACACTCAACAACAGAAGGTTTAATTAGTAGATCGATCTGCCGCTGATGGGTGATCGGCCGATTTCCCCTCAAAATGACTCGATCAGCAATTTACCCGATCTGGAGAAACCAATCTTTTATACCATTTAAGGGGTATAAAATCTGATATACAGATAGTATAATATTGTTTTGCATGTTTGTTACAGGACTAAACATTCTCCCCGTCCTCCCCACATAATAATTGGAAATATTCAAAAGTTCCCCTTACGCACAAGATCAGTATCGTATCGGCCGATCATGAGAAAAGCGACCTGTGATCGGGATCTGTCCCAAAAAACCTGATCGATGCTTTTCCATTCGTGACCTCCATTCGTTCACCTTCACCCTGGCCAACGTAATGAACGTATTCTCACTACCATGACGGTAAACGGGTGACTTCTTGTGGTGGATTTGACCAAACCGCAAACGTTTGACTGGACGTTTGATGGCACATGATTGACTATAGGGGGGATTTGTGTTACGATTATCTCCCTATCGGGACATATCTCTGAGCTAGGTTTATTGACCATTTCTGCAGATATTCGCCTATAGACGAATCCACCTATAGGCCCTGGGCGCGGCCATAGCTGCGGTGTACCATTAAGAGCAGCTTCACCGCAGCACTGATTAGCTACACCTGGCCTACAGGGCACTGCTCCATGGATTCCTCTATAATGGAGGTCGTCCAATGATCCGTGGGCCGGCGGTTCGAATCCCGGCTCCGCCTGTCCACATGCCGAAGTGTCCTTGGGCAAGACACTGAACCCTACATTGCTTCCATTGGTTGCCACCATGGAAGTGAGGAAGTGAGGATGCTGGTGTCAACTGTTCGCCGCTTTACCTCCCAATGTATGAATGTATGCGCTTTGAGTTGAGCACTTGGAAAAAAGTGCTATAAAAATGTCATTCATTATAAGGACTATAGCCCTAAACAGGCATGCCAGGTTGAAAGTTTAAAACCAGGAAAAGACAACACTTATGCCACATCACGATATTATGATAAAAAATGTCAGACCTCACATCGCGATATCGATATTGTAGAAAACTCCACCCTACTCTCAGCTATAGAGAAGTATTCTAGCTGGTAAAGGGAGGCTGGCTATATGTTGTGTGTGCTGTGCACTCCTACAAATTATAATATTGATTTATTGCCCAGACCTACGGTACAGTATGTATATTATAATGCTATCAAACAGAGGGACATAGGCTACTGTATTGTACTGACCAGAGGACTATTCTACATTCAGTGGTCGAACGACACATCTTATCCACTTTCATGCCTGCTCTGAGGCTGCTATCAGTTGCATTCCTACAGTGTGTGTGTGTGTGTGTGTGTGTGTGTGTGTGTGTGTGTGTGTGTGTGTGTGTGTGTGTGTGTGTGTGTGTGTGTGTGTGTGTGTGTGTGTGCGTGCGTGCGTGCACGTTGTGCACTTGTAGTCACTTAACGGCTTTCACATACAAGGCAAGCACTCTAAAGCGTAGTCAGTATAGTGACTGTCTCTCTCTCACGCTCTCTCTCTCCCTCCCTCTCTGTCTCTCTCTCACGCTCTCTCTCTCTCCCTCCCTCTCTCCCTCTCTGTCCTTCTCTAATTACTGCTAGATCAGCAGTCTGACTTGAAGTTGTGTTCTACACTGTGCAGACCTTAATGCTGTGCACCAGCTACTCATCTTTGGTACATGGTATATATTCACTGACTGAAGGTTCTAAAGTAAAGGTCAGGAGGTCAAAGAAATCAGCACAGTTTGTTTCGAAAATCTGCCCGGGTTTGTAACAGTGTTGATTTTTTTGTGAAGATGGACAGGAACGAGGGAGAAAGAGAAGGGCCCTGTTTTGCTAGAAAAATAAATTATTATTATCTGTTATACGTATACATCACTGCTGTTTCCCTCTCCTGTAATGTCTGTGCTAACCCGGGGTTCTTAAAAAAAAAAAAAAAAAAAAAAAAGATTGTTCACAAAAAAAGAAGGGGAGAGACACGCAGCACAGGACGTCATGAACGGGACTCGAACACAGTCAGGCCAGAGCTTGTGGCATGCGCCATGGACCACTTGGCCAGCGGGCGCCCCAACAGTGTGGATTTTGACAGGAGCAAATTTTTAGTCTTTTGAATAAAATTCCATTTAGTTTTGGTCATGTTATAGTCATCTCAACAGTTTTTGTCTGTAGCCTAGTTTTAGTCGAATAAATATAATACGATTTTACTCGACTACCGAAGCCAAAAAAGTTTGAAAACCCCTGCGTATGGTGATAAATATTGTCGAGACGATACAATCTCCAGTTGATATTCACACATTCTATGATTCGCAGTTCTATAATGTTAATTTATACTTCTGTAGATCGACGGTTTTGTTCGGCAAAAATAATACGTAATTTTGGTCTAAATGGTCTATTACTCCTTTTTCTTTTAGTTGTTGTTACGTTGTGGGTGGTTGTACTGTTCAGTAAGTTGAAAAATAACCATAAAGAAACGCATTGAAAAAATATTGTGATATTATATTTTTCCATATCGCCAACCCATACTCTCCTGCAGCAACCTACAGGGGATTCCCTCTAAGCCGGGGAAGATATTAGACTCCTCTGAGCCACTCTGCTGCTAGCTATACATGTTGTACTGTACAACAAATTCCAAATGCTGGTAATCCAGCTAGTAGTCCTTGGGTTATTTTATGTGCCATATGCTGCCACAGGGGCTAAAGACAGACATATTTAAATGGCCATACTATATAGTGAATCTGATATACTGTACAGCAATTTGCAAAACTGGGTAGCACAGCATATCTTTGACCCGTTCCACAGTAATTGTGTGTGTGTGTGTGTGTGTGTGTGTGTGTGTGTGTGTGTGTGTGTGTGTGTGTGTGTGTGTGTGTGTGTGTGTGTGTGTGTGTGTGCTTCTGCTTGTCCGGTAAGCCCTCTGGCCTCAGTGCTGACACCGATAACATAACCTCAGTTTGCACGTGTGTGAGTTTTCCTCCCTGCGTGTGTGGAAGAGAGAGAGAGGGCATGTTTGTGCGTTGTGCTGTCTACTCTCTGCCTAACGCCATGGCGAGCGTGTGCGTGGGCTTCTGTCTGTGTGTCGTTTTGGCTCACATGTCTGCCTCTTTGTTTGTGTGTGTGTGTGTGTGAGAGTGACAGACTGTGCATGCGTTCACACCTCAGATTATCTCCATTCAGTAAGTGGAAGTGAGCTCAGCAGCAGCATTAGATACTAATCTGCCTACAATAACAAACAGCAACACCACAGTAGCGCTACAGTATGACCGCAGCAACTCTTTCTGAGCCACAGCATCAACAAGGAGAAAAATGTCACTTGTCAGCTCTTGATGCACTCAGCCTCTATCTTAACTGGATGTTATCCTGGTGTAAAAGAGTCATGAGCTGAAATAGCTGTACCAGCTCCACATCAGACCCATGGAATGAAGCCCCTGGCTCTAGGCACAGCAGACTTCTCTTCCTTGGCTTTGTCCAGTGCGCTACATACTAATTCCTACACGGGTTGTGTTTATAACCATGCCACAGGGTTAGGGTTAGGTTTAGGTATAGTTTTACTGAGGTTAAGGTTAGGGTTAGGGTTAGGTTTAGGCTGTCAATCACAGCGACTGGCCACTCACAGCGCGTCGACTGCACAACCCGTGTAGGCTTTGGTATGTCACGTCCAGTTCCTTCACAGGTGTTGCAGATGATACTATTTACGATCTGTGTAGCCTTGTTGAAACGGAGCTTTTAGTGTACAGTAGTTTTAAAACTTTAATTTCAAGCACCCCCGTAACTCTCCGAGTCACAGACCCGTAGGCCTACGGGGGCCATTTGGAACTCACTCAAGGACACTGCTAAAGTGTTTCCAGTGAGCCAACATGCACAATATCCGCACCCTGACTTTGTTTGACCAGAATGGAACAGAGCCTTCGTTAGTATCATCGGTAACACCTGTGAAGGAAGTAGGGAAGTTCTTTCCAAAATGGTGTGTGTGCATATAGAGCCCATTCTCTTTCCCTTGGTGAACGATTAGAAAATCCTTTTTCATCAGAGCAGGCTTGGCTTTTGAGGGCTTCAATGGAGGATTTCTCAGGTACAAGTGTGAACATGCTGTACTAATGTAGCCTGGAAACCAGACAAATCTGGGTGAGATTGGTCTGGCACTCCTCAGTTTGAATTACATTTAGTTTCGCTCACCCCAGAGTTGTGGGTGACCAATCAGAGCCCACTGTTCAAAGTGAGACTTTTTTGCTGCGACGTTGGAATCTGTTTGTAAACCGCCCCTTGGAAATAAATCTTCCACACCGAAGTTCCAGACTAATATCTACGCAGTGATATTAGTCTGGCCATGCCAGGCTAGTAATAATGCATAATAGTACATAATGCTGAACTAATGCAAAAATTGTATTGCAACTATGCCAGCATACTGTACAGATTCTGCTTTTCAAGGACATAGTAGTGTACATGTTTTAGCTCTGATACTTTACCAAACTTGCATCTATCCATGATGTCCACATGTCTAATCAGTCCCTGGTTAGACATACAGAATGAAAATCAGTTGGGTATTGATTGATTGATTGATCATTTTATTAGACAATAAAATGCATACAGTACAGGGGTACAGTCAAGCACAAATGGTCCAAAAGGATAGCACAGAAGAAAGACCTTGCAGTCTTGTTTCCATTCGGGTCCCAATACATTCATTCAAAACACAACAATGACATCAGCAATGATATATCTCAAATATAAATCTGGGTAGGCCTACATGTTGGAATAGAGGGGATAAAGAGGTGGGGCAATCACATTCTCTCCCTTTGACCTGATGACAGTGACAGATGAATTTTCAGACCTTTTTTAAAGGAATCCAGTGATTTGCTTGTTTTGAGGGAAGGGGGGGAGGGTATTCCTCACATGAGTGGCAGTACTGTGGAAGGTGGATTTACTATTTGTTCTAAAACTGGGTGGCACCAGATCATTATTCACACTCCCTCTAGTGTTATGTCTGTGTGAATTGCTCACCTTTTTAGGTAATCAGTCAGGCAACTATAGGCGCTAAGGTCATGGATGGCAGAACTGTATTTACAATCTTGAATGTTAGTCCCATTTTCAGTTGCTTGACTCTGTCTTCTACCCTGAGCCAACCTATGCTATCAAATTGCGTTAAAGGTGGGTCATGGGCCCTAGGCCTAGAAGGAGTCGGATTAGTTTGTTTTGGGAGGTCTGGAGCTTAGTTTTCTGTGACATTGAGATGTTAGATAACCAGGCAGCATACTGCATAGTCAAATAAGGGCTGAATAAGAGCTAGTGTCCTGACTCCTGAGAGCTCTCTTATTAAAAAAGGAGGAGATTCTGCACAAGAATTTTGTCCTTTGGTTTACTCTTTTGATCGCTCTTGTTGCCATGCCTTCACCTGACAGTTTATTGTCCAGGATACAATCCAGATATGTAACCTCTTCTTTGCTAGAGATTACCATGTCATCAACTCTGACTCTAAAATCATTTACATTTACCCTACTAAGGGAATGGTTGTACCCAAAAAGAATAGATTCTGTTTTACCAAGTGAGAGTTTGTTATCAGTAAGCCAAGTTCGGATTTCAGTAAGTTCTGAGCTGAGTGCCTCCTCAACCTGCCGGATATCAGCAGTGCTGAGTCGTCTGCAAACAGGAACATTTTGCAATTACAGGCGGCACTCATGTCGTTAATGTATAATAGGAATAGTAACAGCCCTAGTATGCTTCCTTGGGGGAACCCCACGGTTCACTGGGAGGGGGGAGGACGTGGTTCCATTCATGTCAACCATTTGTTCTCTTCCCTCAAGGTAGGATTTCATCCAGCGTACTGATGTACTATCAAATCCTATCGCCTATGGCAGCATCCCATGGGTACTAGCTTAGTAGCTTCAGCTATTTGGCCATTATAACTGGCCAGCCACACCTTGTTCTATATGCCTAATGCCAAATGGGCTAGTTATAGAAATCCTGTCAAACCTACAATATATAATACCTTGGCTTGAAACTGTCTGGAAGGAAGCAGGCTAGGCTATTCTGTTGGTGAGGAGGACGTTGGATGTTAGCCAATGAAGCAAAAGTAATCTGCAAAGATTGTTTTGAAAGCTTCCAGTAGCAGCTTTCCATGATTAAAAATGCTGACAATGTCCCAAGTGCTGAAAGCCTGTGCTCTGCAAGTCTGCACACAAAAAAAATAAGTAAACAGTGCCCCTTTTTGTGTCAATTACAGTCTAGAGAACTGTTGATATTTAAGACAATATTCTTTTTGTAATTAGAAAAGAAATCACTCGTGTGAACTGTGAAGTGATCATACATCATCATACATCTCATCGTCACATTCCGTGCTCAGCCACTCAAATCATCACATTCCATGGTACACACAGACACACAAAGCTGGGCATAGGAGGTGGGCCGAGGGACTAGTGCACTTCAAAAATATGATCATATATACGTTGGCCTCAATATTCATTTTAACGTATATATTTTCTCCGGATGCTAACAGTTCTCTCTCTCTCTCTCTCTCTCTCTCTCTCTCTGTGTTCCTGCAGACAGATATAAATGCCAGCTACCTGCGAGCGGCGAGGGCGGGTAACCTGGAGAAAGCGCTGGACTACCTTAAGACTGGGGTGGACATCAATATCTGCAACCAGGTAACTGCCTGCCAAAGCTCTACAACCAGAGATGACAGGAGATAGTGCTGTCATCTCTGTCCTAGATAATGTAATGCAAAATCATGTTGTAGCCTACAACTTTTTTATTTTTTATTATTATTATATATATATTTTTAGAAAGAATGTAATATGTATATACAATCAATGCATTCATATTTTGAATGGCAGTCTTCGTTTTCTCTGTGTAAGTGGTAGATTTAGACGGCATTTTCATTGAATCACAACTTTGTTTTGATTTGATCATGAACACAAATTGAACCTTTTTAAGATAATACTGTCCTTGTCAGAAACATCTAGAATAGAATTGAACCTTGGACCATGGGAATACAGTAGATATAATACATAGCAATACCAAGGACTAGCTTTAGATTATTATTACAGGCTTGAAACACTTAGGCCCTATTTTATACACGTTGGGGCGTCGGTAGCAAAGTGTACTATATAGGCTTTGAAGTCTGACAGTGTCGCGAGTTCGAAATCCTGAGCAGCGGATTTACTGAAATAAAGGCAGAAAAGTTCCCGGAAAATAAATAAATGATGACAATATAAAAATAGGGACACCAGGCTGAAAGTGGTTAACATCATACAGTATGTCCTACTTAACGCTCTGTTTATTTTTTTCCGTCTGCTTCTCTCCCTATACATCTCTTTCTCTCTGTGTCTGTGTCTGTGTCTGTGTCTGTGTCTGTGTCTGTGTCTGTGTCTGTGTCTCTGTCTCTGTCTCTGTCTCTGTCTCTGTCTCTGTCTCTGTCTCTGTCTCTGTCTCTGTCTCTGTCTCTGTCTCTCTCTCTCTCTCTCTCTCTCTCTCTCTCTCTCTCTCTCTCTCTCTCTCTCTCTGTAGAATGGTCTGAATGCTCTCCATCTTGCCTCCAAGGAGGGCCATGTTGAAGTGGTGGTAGAACTCATTAAGCAGGGAGCCAATGTGGACGCAGCGACCAAGGTATGTCCTCCCGCCCACAAACTATACTGTTGATTTGGGCCAATGACAGCAAAGGGCTGTTTCCTCTTCTAATTATGACGTGTGATACACGCTCTGGCACACACCGATGCATAAATGCATAATGTGTATGCTGTACGGACCACGTGTGAACACCTGCCAGTGACTGCTGTACATTCCTTGTTAACTGCTGACAGTGTTCACGCACGCACGCACGCACGCACACACGCACGCACGCACGCGCGCAGAGTTTAGCTGCTTCAGCAGCTCACCAACCTGACAGTGCCAAAGCAGCACTAAAGTGAATGAATATAGCTATGAACTAGTACAGTGGGCTGATTTAGAAGGAAGCAAACGCACTGCCAGGTGTCCCACAGAAAACAGAGTTTACTCTAGAAACATCTCTTGGCAGGATGGGAAGACATCTGGAACCAGAATCTGTAGGATTAGTAGCAAAACATGTGCCTCCTGGTGGCGCTATAATGGTCCAATGTGAAAAGGGTCTTCCTCGGCCTAGTGCGTGCAGAGTTTCACGGAAATCAAACGCTGTGTTCCTGATTTGAGGCATTTTGTTCAAAACTAGCCACTCCTGCAAACTTTAGATGCCAATCTTAGCCAATCAGGATAGAACATGAAAAGTTGGACAGAGCTGTCTTGATCACAGCTTGACTATAGTGATAATGTGTACCAATTTGCGTGATCTTTGAACAAAATGTGTAGGAGTAATACCGGTATCCAAAAAAACGTGTTTTGCAAAACTGCCTCCTGGTGGCACTAGTGCACTGATCAGTCCGACGGTGTCAGAGACTAGCTGTCCACAGACAGACAGACAAACACACACACACACGAGGACGGACTGACTGGCAGGGGCCACACCTTCGGCACTAGAGAGCTGTGCTTAGTAGAGTTGCAAATCTCTAAAGAAATAAAGAGTAGTCCTTCATGTGTTTACCAGTTGAAAGCCTGTGCTCTGCACAGCACATAGAGTAATCATCGTCTTGCTCCTGGGATGTCCCGATCACATCACCCAGAACATGTTATTTTGCAGTCCAGCATGCTCATTCGGCAAAGTTCCCCATGTCCAAGCATTGGACTCGAGTAAAATAACACTTCCAAATTGTGTCTTCATGCATATAAAAGGTTATGTAATTTCAAGACGGAATAACAAATACTTCCCAAAAACATTGAAAGTGACAATTAAAGGGGAATTAATAGGCTGATTGTCATATTTCAGTCTATGTCTACTCAGGCTTTTGTGAACACCCAGGACAGGTTTTTTGTTGCTCAGTTCAGTTTTTAGATATTTGATATTAATTTTATCTGACACACCCCCTTCCTATACAAACCCGTTGTAACTTCAAACTCCATTTTAACCATGATACTGTAGATACACCTAACGCACAAAAAAACGATAAAATGAAATATCCCTTTTAAGTGTGCTAAAAACATGGCAGACTGTGTAATACTGACTTTAGTACAAGCTAAACAGATGCAACTAATTAATAACGGGTGTGTTACATTTAGCACATTGACACATGCACATGTTGACTACTGTGATTCTGGACACTCCTAAATATAACACATACACATACACATACACTGACTACACGCACATACTGTACACATTCCTACACTGTCTTCAGAAAGAAAGAAAGAAAGAAAGAAAGAAAGAAAGAAAGAAAGAAAGAAAGAAGAACAAAGAACAAAGAACAAAAGGAAGACAGATAGAAAGCAGAATGTAAAAAAATGGTTGTCTGAATAGTTTGCAAAGCCACTGCACATGTACAGTACAGTACAGTACAGTACATTCCTGTGACGTATGAGCTATGTACCGGTATGTATTTCCAAGAAGCGAGGTGGGTTTCTCTGTGGCAGTCAGCCATGACATTCTACGCCAACTTGAGAACGGCACGTAACAGGGGCCAGCGCACTAGAAGTAACACGTAACAGGGGCCAGCGCACTAGAAGCCAACATTCATGCCAGTAAATTATTATTGAATTGAAAGGGAGAGTGAAAGGGAGGGAGAGAGAGAATTATAGGGAAGAGAAGTTAGAGGAAAGGTTTTCCAGACACACTTTCAAGATCCTGAGTGTTAATTGAACTCACTCAATCATTTAACCACGTTCAACCCGGTGCCCCCTATTTAGGGGCACCGTAATTTATGTGCAGACATTTTCAACGAGGAGAATAGCGGATCTCCAAGCTCACAATGTGTCACATCGAGACATCGTGGTGAGCTTGTAGACCGGCTATTATCCGCTATCCGTTGTGTGACACAGTATACTAACGTATTATGGGACTTGAGTGGTTAAAATGAATGCTCAGGATTTCACAGAGTACATAAAATACAGACAAGGGGAGAGAGAGAGAAAGAGAGAGAGAGCTCAGCATTTAGCAATTAGAATAGATGGCAGCGTCGGCGAAAGAGCACTATAGTTGAGAGTGAGACGCCGAGACAGGGTGTGTTGGTGTACTGTAGATGGACAGAGACAGGGTGTGTTGGTGTACTGTAAATGGACAGAGACAGGGTGTGTTGGTGTACTGTAGATGGACAGAGACAGGGTGTGTTGGTGTACTGTAGATGGACAGAGACAGGGTGTGTTGGTGTACTGTAGATGGACAGAGACAGGGTGTGTTGGTGTACTGTAGATGGACAGAGACAGGGTGTGTTGGTGTACTGTAGATGGACAGAGAGGGCCTGATTCTTCAAAAACGAAATGCGCCAGAGTGTAACGGTGGCGGAAACAGATATCGTATTTATCCGTCCGATCAAGCTACGTTGAGATGACGTGTTATTCAGAGAGTGGTGTGTAACACAGGTGCGCTGGCGTATCGCAGGTGTATGTCATACTGAATTCAGCTGGTGCAAAGTGATCGGAAAAGCACCCGACAACCTCATTTGCATTGATCCACGCCCAATTTCATACCATAAAAGGCTTCAAGCATGACTCAGCAAACAGCAGTTTGTCTGAGATCCGCCCGTCAAAAAAAGAAAAAAGGCTTTGCAGACATAGCGGCTTCACAAATTAGGCCTAAAATAAAAATGATTGCTGGAAAGAAATCACAGCCGCGGTCACTGCTATGAATATAGCCCGCACTCTATTAATTTAATAATTCTACACATGTAGGAGCAGGACAGGCTTTTATGTTATGTCGTTTTTGCACCATTGTATTACCACTGTAGGCTACTATATATGTACAAACTGACATCAATCCATCAAAGGACACCAAAGGAAATTAAAATATTTCCAAGCTTACAACGGTGCGTGCTCCGCTGAAGCAATATAATTATAATTTATTTAATTAAGTTCGGGACCAAGGCGGGTGCTCAGTGCTCACTCACACCTTTGCAGAGGTAAAACATATCCGATATTTAAAATATCGGATATATGTCAAATTGTCAATGCAAAAGTCGTCTTTTGAGAGAGAGCTAGAGAGAGAGAGAGAGAGGGAGGGGGGCATGGGCCCTCGACACTGGTTTGCGCGATAAAGAACAGTAGCCTATACATTCATAAGTGAATAATTATAGGCCTACCTCGTAGGCCTGGGATCCTCTTGTCTGAAGAAATATACATTATTATAAATTAAAAATAAATAAGTCTGTCCGTCATGTTTGTGAACAAGTGCGAGTGGAGGTGAGCTGGCTTAAAAATATGATATGACTGGCCGACTTTCAAACACGCTGACGCCATTCATTAGGCTAATGTGGTCTTCTATTTTTTATATAGGGCTAATTAGCCCTATTCATTTTCCAATGTGAATCGGATCGGCAGCACGCTGCTGTCTGCCCCCCCCTTCCCACACACACACACACACACACACACACACACCCACACACACACACACACACACACACACCGACAGTGAACTCAAGGAGCTCCGTAACAAAACAATTTCAATAGGCCTGCCGCCTACTGCAGGCATTACTACACTAAACAATGTTGGATTCGTACTGTGCAGAATACAGATAAGCCTATGTTCTGATTATAATTGTGAGTTTGTTTTTTAACATGCAGCGCGAGTCCGCGAGAGCCGATCTACAAGCTCACAACCGTTGCACTTCGAGTAGAAGGCTGCCAAGTGAGCAGCCCCAATCGCGCATGATAGAAATATCCTAATGCATGCATTTAGGCATACAAGTGCACTCTGCTTTTATATATATATATATATATATAGGCTATCATTTTTGTATGTGCTGATCGACCAATATGTTGGGGACACATGCCTACATATTTTATCTGAGATTTGGGAACAATTTATTGATTCAGCATGAAGACTAAAGCCTTCTGAATAAATCTATACACAAGTGTATGCTTGCGTAGATTTCTCCTCCACCTAAAGAGGTCCCGTAGGATTTGGCGGAGTTTCCGAACAACCTACGTGAGCGTCAAGTTCACGGCCATTTCCATGAATTCCAAATTAATGTGGGAAATCCACGTAAATGCCTTTCCGCTGATATATTGACGTGACGTTAGCGGAAACGCGTTGAAGAATCAGGCCCAGGGTGTGTTGGTGTACTGTAGATGGACAGAGACAGGGTGTGTTGGTGTACTGTAGATGGACAGGGACAGGGTGTGTTGGTGTACTGTAGATGGACAGAGACAGGGTGTGTTGGTGTACTGTAGATGGACAGAGACAGGGTGTGTTGGTGTACTGTAGATGGACAGAGACAGGGTGTGTTGGTGTACTGTAGATGGACAGAGACAGGGTGTGTTGGTGTACTGTAGATGGACAGAGACAGGGTGTGTTGGTGTACTGCAGATGGACAGAGACAGGGTGTGTTGGTGTACTGTAGATGGACAGAGACAGGGTGTGTTGGTGTACTGTAGATGGACAGAGACAGGGTGTGTTGGTGTACTGCAGATGGACAGAGACAGGGTGTGTTGGTGTACTGTAGATGGACAGAGACAGGGTGTGTTGGTGTACTGTAGATGGACAGAGACAGGGTGTGTTGGTGTACTGTAGATGGACAGAGACAGGGTGTGTTGGTGTACTGTAGATGGACAGAGACAGGGTGTGTTGGTGTACTGTAGATGGACAGAGACAGGGTGTGTTGGTGTACTGTAGATGGACAGAGGAGAAGGGGGGGGGGCTGAGGAATGAATGGAAGCAGGATACCGATGCAGAAACCTTGTATCTTCATATTTCAACTTGTCGTGCCCGTAAACGAATGCCCTACTTCATCATACAAGGGAGTCGCACGCCGCGAAAGTAGTGAAAATAGCCGACCTATACAGTATACAAGCTCACAGCGCGTCTGTTCGGCTATATTCACTGTTCGGCTATATTTTATAAACAAATAATAGGTAATAATAATAATAATAATAATAATAAAGGAACGGTATTTGGACATACATGGTTTCCACCCGATAGCAGTGATATAATGTATCCTGGAGG
>NC_139719.1:22619343-22624343 GCF_964188405.1 Protomyctophum parallelum | reverse complement strand
ACACACACACACACACACCTGATGTGTATGGCTTCGATCTAGCATACAACATTGATGCATGCTACTGTAGATACATGCTAGATGTAAACAAAGGGTAAGTGTCAATGCATTTCCAATGGAAGTCACATGGTTTGACACAAAATTTTTGTTGTACGGCTTTCGGCTGTGTTTCGACTGCCCCCTCATACAACAAAAATGTTGCGTCAAACCATGTGACTCCCATTGGAAATGCATTGCGAGCTTGCATCAGTAAATAACTCATGCAACATCAATCTGTTGTGAAGGTGTGAGTCAGGCCTACGGGTGGTGGGGCTGCAAACGGATGGGCCCGGGAACACTTTTGAATGTCCCAAGTTGGTGAACCTGCGTTGTCGTTGTCCTTCTCCTTCTCCATGCAGAATGGCTTCACTCCGCTGTACATGGCCGCCCAGGAGAACCACTTGGACGTGGTGCAGTTCCTGCTGGACAACGGCTCCACCCAGAGCATCGCCACAGAGGTGCGTAACGGAACGTCACACACTAACCACATCCACCCAGAGCACCTTTTTTTTCATGAATTAATGAACAAATTTCTATGATTTGTTTTCCAGTAATTTCATAAAGGAATCTGAGAAAAATCTAAGGAATTCCATGAATTAGAAAACAAATGTTTAAGTAGTAGTGAAAATATAGCCGATCCACAAGCACACAACAGCTGTGTGACATGTACATTATGTACTCACGCAGGTAGGACGTGTCAGTGATCTAGAGCATACGTACATGTGTACACGACCTGATCAATAACAATGTATTTAATATTTCATATGATGTGAAATAATATGACTCCGCATGGGGGGGGGGGGGGGGGGGGGGGCTCAGGAGGTGGAATGACTGCTTGGCAATTCCCCGCCGGCTCCTCAGGGCTTCATGTCCAATTGCCCTTCAGCAAGACACTTCACCTCTCACTATTCCCATGTGTGCAGGTTGATGCCGCGCATGGTTGCCTCCGCGGTTAGGGTTATAGTGTGTGTGCGTGTGCGCACGTGTGTGTGTGTGTGTCCGCACACACGCAAATTGGTGACGCACATTGTAAAGCACTGTAGTAAAAGTGCATAATATAAATTCACCCTTTCCCACACAAATACACACTCGAGGAAATAGAGACATGTGCGCGAGTGCACGCATGGATGTTTCTTTTGGCCTCTGCTGTATCATGGCTGGGCAGATAAAGCCTCGAACTGTGAATCACAAATCAATATTTGCCACGATGACTAATTCATTCAACGAGAGTCGAATAACACACCATGTTTATTAGCATTGAAAATAGTGTCTCAGGGGGCAGAGCGGCCGCTTGGGAAACCGGAAGGTTCCCAGATCGATCCCGGGCTCTCCCTTAGTGTCGAAGTGTCCTTGAGCAAGACGCTGAACCCCTAATTGCTGCCGATGAGCAGGTTGGTGCCTCGTATGGTTTCCTCCACCATCCATGTACAGTGTGAATGTGTGTGTGTGTGTGTGTGTGTGTGTGAAACGGGTGAATGTAAAGTTCTTTGGATAAAGGCGCTATATAAATGCACCATTTACCACAGTCTTCCACTGTTATTTTACGATCACTACTTTTTTGTAGCGAACAGTGTAGGAGAGAGACAGTATAGGAGTTGAGAGAGAGAAGAGGAGGAGGAGAGCGAATAGTGAATGAAAGGGAAAGAAGTGGAAAGAGAGGAGGCAGAGAAGGTCAATGGAGAGAAACAGAGCTAATGGAACAGACAAATACGTCACAGAGATATAGAGCATACATAAACAGAACATGCAGAGAGAGAGAGAGAGAATGGAGAGGGAGCACATAGAGAGCGAGAGCACACAGGGAGTGACGACATCAGATGATGCACAAAGCACAAAGTGACCTTGTGCTGCTTTCTACTTCCTGGTTCGTAACGAGAGGAGGGAGGAGTCCCCCTGATATGGTGGGGGGGGGGGGCAGGATGAAAGAGAGAGCGAGAGAGAGGAGGTGAGGGAGGGAGGGAGGAAGTATAGGAGAGGTGAACTGAACACCAAAAGGAAGAGAAAAAGAAAATGAGGGTATGGGGGTGTGTGGTACCCTTAAAAATACAGTAACGGCCAAAAAAACGAGACTTTGACCAAAATCAAAACATAGTCATACCTGCATTGTATTGTTCCACTGTGCATATACTGTACATATACAGTAGGAGTCGGATGCAGGTCTTATATTCTCCCTTCATCTCTCTGTTGTTCCCCCTTTTAACCGGCATTATTCACTATAGTCTGTTTTCAGTAAATAAGGATATATATCAGCAGGTGATGAACATCACTTCAGGGCATTTTGAGGCAATGTGACAATTTGGAGACATATCAAATATCGATGTTTTGGTGTGTTCGATGTCACATCACCATGCAGGCTCGAGTTTCAACTAAGTGCAGCTCCCGAAAAAATGATGCATCTCCTTGTTTCTCACTCCTCCTCCTCCTCCTCCTCCTCCTCCTCTTCACCCAGTTGTGTCTCTCCTTCCTCCTTCCTTCATTTCCTCACTGTCTCCTTCTACCCACTTCCCAATGCCTTGCCTCCTTTCCCCCTTGTCCTCCTGTTCTGTTCTGTTCTGTTCTGTTCTGTTCTGTTCTGTTCTGTTCTGTTCTGTTCTGTTCTGTTCTGTTCTGTTCTGTTCTGTCTGTTCTGTTCTGTTCTGTTCTGTTCTGTTTCTGTCTGTTCTGTTCTGTTCTGTTCTGTTCTGTTCTGTCTCTTCTCTTCTCTTCTCTTCTCTTCTCTTCTCTTCTCTTCTCTTCTCTTCTCTTCTCTTCTCTTCTCTTCTCTTCTCTCTCTTCTCTTCTCTTCTCTTCTCTTCTCTTCTCTTCTCTTCTCTTCTCTTCTCTCTCTCTCTTCTCTTCTCTTCTCTTCTCCTCTCCTCTCCTCTCCTCTCCTCTCCTCTCCTCTCCTCTCCTCTCCTCTCCTCTCCTACTCTCCTCTCCTCTCCTCTCCTCTCCTCTCCTCTCCTCTCCTAATGCATCTCGGTTGTTGTTCAAGGCTGCTTTTAAATAATTCATTATTTCCTTTTGCCGAGCATTGGAAGAGCAAATCAGAGCTACATTTTTCTACATAATTGTGTGCTTGACGGAGTTGGATTGATTTAGTTTCATTAGAATATTCTCTCGCTCTGGTTGTGTCTCAGTCTGACAGTCTGACTACTATACCGTATGCTGTACTACAATGTACTGTTTGGAAATGACGAGAACAAGCAATGCACCAAAACTATTATAGGATGGGAACCCCTTTTGGTGTTTTAGAGCAAGCATTATGTTATACTTTAGCTGTTGAAAAATAGCAGATCTACAAGCTCATAGCGCGGCACTCTGTGCCGCTCTATGAGCTTGTAGATCTGCTATTTTTGAAAGATCTTGAAAACGTGTCGCAAATCTTTGAATATATTATATTTCCTTCAGAATCAGAGCGAACGTTTTTAACTAAAATATTTGCTTCTGGGGGGGGGGGGGGGGGTCCTGGAACAACATATTTTCAGATGTGTCCAAATACAGATAATTCTGGGGGTCCTTGACATGAAAAAGGTGGAGCACCACTGACATAGAAACATGGGTTTTCTTTTTTTCTTTAATGTTGATGTGGGTGATATTCATAGAAAAATGTCAGGATCGACATGTCTGTTGTCAGCATTGAAGGCACAGATGAGAAAGAAGCCTTTCCATGGCCTCTCTGTCTGTCTGCTATAATTTATTTACCGGTGTGTCTCCTGTAGGTATTTTGGGGAGATGTTAGTCTGCCTGCATGGGTGTCGTTTCTTCAATCCATGAATAGACCAATCAGAGAACACGGGTTGGCCTTTGGGATCCCGTGGAAGCTTTTGGAGCTTTATGGACGTGCAAAATAACAACTGTGTGTGTGTGTGTGTGTGTGTGTGTGTGTGTGTGTGTGTGTGTGTGTACTTGTGTAGTGCTGTATGAGCAGGCCTTCGTTGAGTTTGTGTGTGTACTGTGCTATGTTATACTGTACAGTATGTGCATGCGTGCGTGGCGTGCGTGCGTGCGTGCGTGCAACGGCTGTTGGTCTCTAAGGGGAGGCTTTGATGTCTGCATGTTCAGATTCTGAGCTGATTTTACCAGACATAGTCAGCTCCCCTGTGAACACACACACACACACACACACACACACACACACACACACACACACACACACACACACAACACACACACACAATATCATGTCATGTGATGTCACAGAGAATTACCTTCCCAGGTATAGTTTGATGACTCATGCATGCTGCGGCTCTGTGAGCCTGAGCCACTGCCCTACTTACTTACTGTTGTCTGTGATTGTGAATAGGTGTGTGTGTGTGTGTGTGTGTGTGTGTGTGTGTGTGTGTGTGTGTGTGTGTGTGTGTGTGTGTGTGTGTGTGTGTGCATGTGTGTGAGCATTGTGAGCTTGTAGATCAGCTATTTTCAGTGTAAAAAAATCATTACGACGCCATCAGGGCCTGCCAAAATACTTTTTTGTAGACAAAATCAACTGTAGATTTAGTTAGACTAATTTAGTAGACTAAAATCGTATGATATTTAGGGCTGTATTTTGCGTGTCTTAAGTACCAGGTCTTATTACTTAACTTAAGACCTGGAGGCGTGGTCAATGCTCTTTGGCCACTCAGAATAGCCAAATGTCATTGATCACGCCTCCAGGTCTTAAGTTAAGTAATAAGACCTGGTACTTAAGACACGCAAAATACAGCCCTTAGTCTACTAAAACAAAAACTTTTGAGATGTCTAAAAGCTAAATCAGAATAAAAGAAACAAAATAAAACTAAATCAAAATGTAGTCAATATCAGTCAATATCTGAATAACCATACATTCTTGTGCAGTGTTGACGCCATCCATTTAATTTGTTTTCCGTGTCTGTGCGAGTGAGAGATAGCAGTATTTTATCCACATCTAATTTACGAGTCTTAACAACAACGTTGACTTGTGAATGGCAACTATAAACCATGGTTGTCGTGAGACTCGTGAC
>NC_139719.1:22598711-22619143 GCF_964188405.1 Protomyctophum parallelum | reverse complement strand
CCGACGTGGAGTCCAAGGTATAGGCTCGTCTTTAACCCTGAGACCACGTTCTACAAAATGTCTTCTGAATCACGGGTTCTCAACGTTTTTGCCTGGGGACCCCGGAAGTGCTTTGGCTCGCGACCCCCGCCCGGCACCCCCTCCCACCCCCAATACAAACTGACTGAAATAACCTTAATATTAGAGAAAATATATCATAAATGAATGCTGAAACCAGATATAATCATTATGGAAAGTTTATGCATGTACTATGTGCACTATGTAAACTCTTCATTTCCATTTCCCAGCCATTCAATTGGGGTTGCATACTTAGTTTAGACTAGTCATTGGTTAGACATGGGTTAAGGTTAGGTTTAGGTGTGCAGAGGTATAGCAGATCCCAAGCACGATACGCAGCCCGGTTTTGAGCTTGTCGATCTGCTATTTTTGCTATTTTTGAATTTGAATCCTGAAAAATAAACATCTAATGATCTATGTGTCATAGTCTTTGTCTATAGGACAGGGACTACACAACCCATCAACCACTTTGTGCCAAAACAACACCAAGTTATTGAGTCAGTGCAGGTGTATGTATTTATTTCTGTACTTTCTCCCTCATTTGATGTTCTGTGCCATTGTGTTTTTTCACTGTCAGAAGTCTCACATGGTTCAAAAACTGTACAGTACAGGAAAGTACAGGAAAGGCGTTGCGGACAGGGTGTGAAAATGTTCTTAAGAAAGCTTCACCATTTCCTTTTTTTTACCTTTGACTTCACCATTCTGTACTAAACAGACATGCACATACAGTAGCTGTATCTCAAGGAGAGTTGTGCCTTCCAGTCCACTGTTACCATGAATCTGAAGCCACCTGCCTCCCTATTCCCTGCACGCACCCATCCTACAGCCTGGTGCAACCATAGTGGTGATGCAGTTGTTCGTTTGGTTGATGTTGTTGATGTTGATCTTTTGGTTGCTGTGGTTCACTAACCACCCCATTCTCTCCTCCTCCTCCTCCTCCTCCTCCTCCTCCTGCTCTTTCATCTCTCCTACCCCACCCCATCCCCACCCTCACCCCTCTCTGCCCCATTCTAGATGATGGTGAATAGAACAACAGAGGTATACCTCCTTAATCCGTAATCCACTTCACTTCACTTCACCAAACTTCTCTTCTCTTCTCTTCTCTTCTCTTCTCTTCTCTTCTCTTCTCTTCTCTTCTCTTCTCTTCTCTTCTCTTCTCTTCTCTTCTCTTCTCTTCTCTTCTCTTCTCTTCTCTTCTCTTCTCTTCTCTTCTCTTCTCTTCTCTTCTCTTCTCTTCTCTTCTCTTCTCTTCTCTTCTCTTCCTTCCCCCCTCCCTCCCCTCCCCTCCCCTCCACTCCCCTCCCCTCCCCTCCTCTCCTCTCCTCTCCTCTCCTCTCCTCTCCTCTCCTCTCCTCTCCTCTCCTCTCCTCTCCTCTCCTCTCCTCTCCTCTCCTCTCCTCTCCTCTCCTCTCCTCTCCTCTCCTCTCCTCTCCTCTCCTCTCCTCTCCTCTTCTCTTCTTATCCTCTCCTCTCCTGGTCACTCATGTTCACCACTTCATGCCAAAGGCCCCAAGCTGCTAGCATTAAATGCTAAGTCCTAGCTGTGATGCTTTTGCTTTGCTGTTGTTGATACTGCCTCACCTCTTCCCCTGCACTTGGACCCTGCATTGCTTGTTGTGCCCGGTGGCTTGCTTCACTTAACTGAAAACATCTTACATAATGGGAAAACAGCATTAGACTTTTTGACTGAGTTCTGGTTGTGTGTACTCAGTGAAAGCCTGAGTTTAAATTTAACCCTGAGAGTGTAAAAAACATAACTCTCAGTGATGTTAACACTCAGGGCTGTATAGCATGACAAGGGAAATTGTTACAAGCAGTTCTGTAGCCTAGGCGACATGTGTGCGTATAGACCGATTCACAGAGGGTTTCCTGGGTGCGGCCATTACTGAGGTGTACCATTGAGTGCAGCAGCACTGATTAGCTACACCTGGCCTACGGAGCACCTGCTCCATGGATTACACCTCAGTAATGGCCGCGCCCAGGGCACCCCTCTGTGAATCGGTCTATAGGCTATACACTTGCACGTGGTCAATGGATGAAATGATTAGCAGACACTAGACAGTGTACGCTTTTTTCCCCAAAACCTCGGCACGGCATATTACGTATATACCGTACTGTAGCGTATAGCGGTAGACTACACCACTGGCTACAAAACATTCATGTGCACTACAACCCCTGCCATCATAATTAAAAAATAATCCACAACGTGTCGCGATGTAACGCGTTGTGAGCTGGAAAGTCTCTGTTCAGTTGCTCTGCTCTTTTCCAATAGTATACCTACTGTATATATTGTATACAACTTGTCAAATGCCCAGTGCATCTTAATTCAGCATTATTAATTCAGCTACCAGCTATGTTGTCCAACATTAGATGTGTTGGTAAATCTGTTGTTTGTAACATACAAGTATAATTAATATTAACCCTAACATTTGTATTATTATTAACCTACCCTTCGCCCTGTCCTTAGTTGTCTCCACCAGGCCGAAGGCATGGGGAGAGAGTATGTTTTGCACTCCGTCCTTGTGTGTGTGTCTGTCCGTCCGTGTGTGTGTGTCTGTCCGTCCTTGTGTGTGTGTGTGTCTGTCCGTCTGTGTGTGTGTCTGTCCGTCTGTGTGTGTGTGTGTGTGTGTGTGTGTGTGTGTGTGTGTTTGTGTGTGTGTGTGTGTGTGTGTGTGTGTGTGTGTGTGTGTCCGTCCGTCTGTGTACAACTAATCTCCGGCACCGTTAACCCGGTTGATGCCAAACACTCCCTGGATGCCAATGATGAACCTCTGTCCAGAACGGCCTGTTATAGCGCCACCAGGAGGCCGACTTTTGAAAAACACATTTTTTTATATTCTGTTCTGTCCAAATCGTTACACACTATCTCTATAGTCATGTGTTCAAGCCGGATTTGTCTGATATTTCATATTTTATCCTAATTGGCTAACATTGGCTTTCAAAGTTGGCAGGATTGGCCCGTTTTGAACAAAAAGCCTCAAAACATGAACGCAGTGTGCAATTTACGTGAAATCTTTCACAGACTTTCCTACTAGGGTGAGGAATATATCCCACCCTTTTCACATTGGCCTGTTGTAGCATTATATATGTTATATGTTTTGCAAAACACATTTTTGGAACAAAATGCCTCAAATCATCCAATTAGCCCTTCACTAAATCCCATCCCAAAAAGTGATTGTCCAATGCCAATCCAAATATTTTAGCAACGGTTGCTATGCAGGTCAAGCTTTCTTCGCTGCTAACGTGCCTATTGGACAAGGATGGGTTGAGGGGCACGGTGGCCCTGGGTTCGATTCCCGCTGGGGAGGCTGTGGGTGCTGGCGGCGTGTTCTCTCCTCCACGTCATCAGTGCCCATACCCGAGGCGGGGTTGGCGAAAGGGCCTTTCTGTGTGGAGTTTGCATGTTCTCCCCGTGTCCCCTAGGGTAGGTACCCTCACAAAAACATGCAGTAATCCTGGTCTCTAAAACTACCTCCCCCTGGCCAGCCGGGGCGCCTGATGGAGGGGAAAGGAACTGGTCGGAATAACGTGTTTCTTCCACGGGCTACGCTTGGCTGGTGAAACTCCCCCCTGTCAGGTGAAAAGAAGCAGCTTGGACTCCTCATGCATAAAAGGATAGAAGGAAGCATGAGGTCAGTCCCCAGGTTGGCAGAGGAAGTGTAGCGCCCAGGATTACATTAGATAATTGACACTGGGTGAAAAAAAGTGGGTTGCAAAATCATGGGATAAAAATTATATATATATGTATATTATATATATATATATATATATATATATATATATATATATATATATATATATATATATAAAAAGACAAGGATGGGTTGGGGAGGGACTTAGTGAAGGGCTAATTGCCATCCAAGGCATAAGAAGAAAAAACCCTTTTCACATTGGCCTATTATAGCGCCACCAGGAGGCCACAACCTGACCTGCCCTGGTGGAGACCTGTGCCCCGAGGGGCACTTCATCTAGTTGTAGTTGATGTCTGTAATATGTCGTTGCTGTCTGGAGGAAACATCATAACTCAATTTTTGAGGTTTTTGAAAAAATCAGTGCTGTTGAACACCCTTTACGTCTGAACAAGAAGGCACTGGAGCAGCTCAGACGATTTAGGCCCTTGGTTTATTATAACAGGGTGCAAGTAAAAAGTGACAACGTTTCGATGTGTAAGTTACATCTTTGTCAGCTCATCAAACCCTTTACGTCTGTGTGTTGTTTCGAAAATATCAAACCAATGGAAAGTAGTAAATGCATTGGACAAAACCTCTTGACTCCATTGGACCCTCAAACTGTCTGCTAAAACAACTAACTCCACCACCTCTCTCCTTCTCATGCAAGTCATTGACAATATCTAAAGTCACAACACCAACTTTGATGAGGCAGTATTGCATCGTTTAAAAAATATATGGTTTTCTTAATTTCCTTAAAGATATATATTTTTCATTTCCTGAAAAATTTACATTTTGGAGTTATGTTTTGAGGATTCCTCCGGACAGAAACGATGTATAACTATTACTTTTGGTCTGTGTTGTCTGTATGTATGTGATATATGGTGATTCTAGCATTAGTTGTAATATTAGTCAGGGCACTCTGGTTGTTTACTAAAGTTGGCTTGCTACTGTATGTTGGTGATATGCACATGAGGCTTGTTGTATTCATTGTAATAATCAAAAGATAAATCAAGCAATCTGTACATTATCAACTGACATTATCATCATGAGGGTTCATGATGACTTAAGGCCTATTCATAGTCTGGATTTCCGGTGGTGAGGTGACCACTGCTCCGGTGGTGAGGTGACCACTGGAGCTGTAATAACGTGGAGCGGTGGTGAGTAAAAACAGAGAGAAGGGCTGGGGAGAGCGGTGGTTTGCTCTTCACCGCGGCTCAGTGACGTCATGTTGTAGTTCGGTGGTCACCTCACCGCCGAACATATTAGACTATGAATAACACTTCACACTGATTTTGTGCACACAGTGATTGCTTGTTTGAGTTCCACTTCATCTTAATGCCACTTAATGCCACTTCATCTTAATGCAAAACGACTATGAACATACCCTGGCGGGTCAATATTAGTGTCGACATTCGACTAAACCCTGAGTCGTTTACTATCCCGGAGAAATTAACGTTCTCTTTTGCCCTTTAGGTGAGACATGATCATGTTCCCAAACCACAATGACTGTAAGACTAACTAACTAACACAACCTTAGGTGGAATTATCTGAGAGCTTCAGAGGTCATAGAGAAAATGCTACCATAGGTTTACTGATACTGACAGTCAGGTAGATGCATTTTGAATGGCACACCTGTCTTTTCTCTCTTTTTTGGATGAAAAGTTTGTGGCAATGAAGGGAACATTGTGTAATGTTAGATTCATAACATGTGTTTGTTTGAGATGTGGTTAATTATACATCTTAACATAAGGAAAGATTAGTTTTTGTCCAACAGCAACAGTAGCTACTATTGCTAATCTGCTTACAGTAGTTGTCTTCTGCACACAGTTTTGAGGATGTTTTAAAAAACTACATTTTGTGTAGAGAATGCAATTGACAACTCCTAAACTGACGCAAGACATACCTTTTCAAGCTACAATCTGTAAGATGTATGTCCTACCCGGGACTCAAACTGGCTCTCATTTTTACTGCTAGGACAGAAAGCCTGTATCGTTTAGAGGAGATATCTGGTCGGGAGTGAAATTCAGCAAAGGTTTGTCAGGCTCGGGAATAAAACCTGTGAGTCGCTGTTCAGGCTGCTAATATGGTACGTTAATCACTAGGCCTTCGGTGTGTTCATTTTTTCTATCAGATTAGAGCTTTAATTTTAGGATAAATTTGTCAAGACGGCCTGTTCACGGTCAAGGCGCTGCCACATTTCCTGCCTGCATCACGCCCGCTACTTATATTATACCATCATGCTTTGCTTGTGGCCCGTTGCAACATGCTGGGGGGGGGGGGAGCTTTCAATGGCTGAGGGAGCTTGGTGATAGCGAGTAGTGACTTCTGATTTAATCTCTGTGTCTCTCTCTCTCTCTCTCTCAGAGTGGTTTTACGCCTCTCCACATTGCATCTCACTATGGGAACATAAACGTAGCGACGCTCCTGCTTAATCGAGGGGCAGCAGTGGACTTCAAGGCCAGGGTAGGTACCTCCTCCTCCTCCTCCTCGTCACATAAACTACACACACCCTCTGGATCTTCTTCATACCGCCAGACCAGTGGTTCTCAAAGTGGGGTCCAGGGAACCAGCCTCAGGGTTTCTTGCGTGGGTTCCCCAATGGACCCGAACAGGTCTTTTTCAACTAAATAACTTTGGTTCTAGAACTGGTTCCGTTCTAGATTCTTGCAACCTTGGTGCTTTCACTGAACCGATGGCGGGGAAAATAACCAAACCGGTTTAACCCAAATGGTCCCTCACAGGCCCATTTGCACACACTCATAGAGTTATAGGGATCCTAGAAATTCCTTGAAACACTGATTCTGAGACTTTTATTTTTATTATCAAGGACCCCCAGTTTGATATGCATTAGGCCACAGACCCCCATGAGATCTTTATTTCTTTTTATCTCTGGGAACCCAACCTAAAGGAAACACGAAATGTGTGTATGCATGATCGGAAGTCAAGTCCGTGGTGAGAGCAGTGGAGCTGTTTACATCAGTTCATTGACTCACCTGCGGAGGGGGCTAGTGAGCTGTGCATGCCATGCAGCCCTGCCCTACTACAGTATTGTCCCCAGTCTCTCTCCATTATGAATGATTCATGTTTCTCTGACCAGAGAATGAAATGTTCCAAACACTGGAATGTATTGAGATGCAGAGACCATGTTGATCCAAGCGTCAACACATACCTTGCAATGATGGGAACATCACCACATCAGCCATATCTGCCCATACCGATACGTCTGATCGACATCTAAAGTCAACGTGGGGCTTAAAACTGTGTGGAAACAATTAAAAAAATCTAAAAGTTATGATTGTTCATCAACTAGCATTCAAGTTTGTATTTTATTTTTAAAATTTCTGAGTTTGGTGTGTGCGTGAGACGTGAGTGCGTGCGTGCATGCGTGCGCATAAGCTTTTCTTATGTTACGAACTTATGATAAATAAGCAGATTTCTGCTTACTGTGTAAGTCTGCTAAATGCCTAAATTGTAAATTGATATATAATGCGTGCATGCGTGTGTCTCTCTCCACAGAATGACATCACTCCATTGCACGTGGCATCCAAGCGAGGGAACAGTAACATGGTGCGACTCCTTCTGGAGAGATCGGCCAAGATAGACGCACGGACCAAGGTACAAACACACATGCATGCACAGATAGACGCACGGACCAAGGTACAAACACACATGCACGCACAGATAGACGCACGGACCAAGGTACAAACACACATGCACGCACAGATAGACGCACGGACCAAGGTACAAACACACATGCACGCACAGCAGGCTCAAGAGGGAAGAGTCGGAAGACGGAGGATTTTGGAATGGTCAAGGTGCAAAATAACACAGAACCACAGAGCAGTGTCTTGCTAAATATAACATCTCTGCAGTGACAGTGGGTAATCCACCGCTTGGACTTTTTAACCCATTAAAATCAGGAAAGAAAATACTACTGCTACTACTAATACTACTACTACTACTACTACTACTAATAATAATAATAATAATACACTTTATTTACATTATATATCACCTTTCATACATAAATGCAGCACAACGTGCTTTACAGAACAGAAAAAAATCAACAAAAAAAACAGGCAGGCAGTAAAAACAATAAAACAATAGCAAACATTAACAATTGCAAACATAAAACTGCAGAAAGCACTCAAAAACTGAATAGGTGGGTCTTAAGCTGTGTCTTAAAGATGTCTACAGAGGGTGCCTGTCTGAGCTGTAGCGGGAGTTTATTCCAGGCCGTCAACCCGTACAAGCAGAATGCTGCCTCACGATATTTTTAGTAGTCAATTTTTCAGGCACTTCAAACAGGCCAGCAATGGCGGACCTGAGGGGACGGTTAAGGGCATATCTAGGCAAGCAGTCGTGGAGATAAGAAGGTGCAAGACCATTAAGAGCTTTATAAACAAGTACAATAATGTTATAACCAATCCTAAAAAACAATGAGGCTAAAACTGGAGTGATATGTTCTCTGATCTTAGTTTTAGTTAAAACTTTAGCTGACGCATTTTGGAGAATTTGTAGTCTGTCAATTATTTTCTTTGGCAAATTGGCAGGCCAGAAAAAAGAGCATTGAAAACAAAAGCGTGGATCAGCGTTTTGTTATCGTTTAATGACAGATAGCCTCTAATTTGTGCAATGTTTCTAAGATGAAAAATGGCGGTCTTGGTAGCCTGATTATTGTGATTCATGTGCGCATTGAAATTCAGTTCAGAATCAATAATAATTAATGCTGATGAGTTGCTTTCTACAGTCAGGTTACCAAGACAATGTATTATTGATTCTTTCTGCTCTCTATAACCTAGTGGTAAAATTGATTTTTACCACTTTAATCATTATTTTCTACTTTGGCTATTCATAAATCTTGAATATTTGTGCAAATCTTTTAATGTAATATGTATTTTTTTAAAGCGAGCATTTTCAACTTAGATATTTGCTTCTGGTGGATATTTAAGAGATGGGGTCGGCGGACAAATACATAATACATTTTTTCAGGTTTTCGTTTTTGTTGCATTCCTAAGCCAATTATTTGATGACCAGCAGTGGTTCCCCATGGAGACACAAAGGAGACTCTTTGTGGCTCCATAGGGAATGCAGCTGGTTATCACATTTTTGGCTTAGGATTGCGACAAAATATACCCATGAATTCAAGTCTCCATGGGATGTGTAATTGATGGAAGAATCCTTTAAAGACCTAGTGAAATGAAAAATACACACTTTTAGATTGGATTGGACAATGGATTGGATGCCAAAACAATGGGAAAATGTCCATCTTTGTGTATTTTTTTTATATCAAAAGTCCATAAAAAGCCAATTTTAATTACTTCCTTTGAACAAAAACGTGATGCGTGATGACATGGCGAGTGTTGCATGAATGAAAATGAAGCTTGATTTCATTCACCTTTGTTTCCCATATCTACACATACGGTCATCCAAACACAGCTGTTGTTGATTACAGAATGTTTTTAATCTCATTCAAGATGACACCCAGACATTACTCGTTTTAAAATTAATCAGCATGCTAAAATATGTATCTGAAAACATTATAGGTTAGAAATAAGATACATAGCAGCAAACTGGTAGAGCTGGCTGACTGGTGGAGTGATAAAAGTAGTGGAGTGGTAAAAGTAGTGGAGTGGTACAGATACAGTAAATAAACAAGCTCCAGTCTTTGTCAACATAATGATTTCATATGTCCACTGTGGTCATGTCATGAATATGACGAGGTGTTCTGATGATAGTTGGTGGGAAACCAACCCACCCCCCGTCGAGTATGATAACATGGCCACCGTCAGGTGACTGGTCTGTAACTGTTGTTGTGTGTCCACGTGTCCTGTAGGATGGTTTGACACCGCTGCACTGTGGAGCCAGGAGTGGACATGAACAGGTGGTGGAGATGCTGCTGGACCGAGGAGCTCCCATACTGTCCAAGACCAAGGTACACATCTAAAATACAGTCTCCCTGCTCCCATACTGTCCAAGACCAAGGTACACATCTAAAATACAGTCTCCCTCGCTACTCCCTGTGCATGTCCATGCACGAGACCGTTCTTTAAAGGGATTGTGACATTAAAAAAAAGGTTTTGGAATTGTTCTTATTTTTTGTAGGTTTTCTAATCTCAATTGCACCCAAAAAACATGAACTTTTAACATTCAGTAGATTTTCTGTGATCTGGGGTTTTCTGGCTCAAACAGGTGCTCTGATTTGCCGGCAGATTGTGATGTAAGATCCTGCAAATCCCATATATGTCAATGGGATTTGCCAGCATGCCTGTTTTCATTGTAGCTCAAAAGGCTTCCAAACCCCAAAGAAAACTTCAGACCACAGAAAATCCACTGAATGTTCAAAGTTCAGGTTTTTTGGGTGTAATTGAGGTCATAAAACCTAAAAGAAAAAAGAAAAAGAAATGAAAATGAATGTCATAAAACCTTTAAAGCACTGGTTCCCATTTGTGGGTCGTGGACACATTTGTTTTGGGTCCTTTAACTATTTGCTTCCCACATTGTTTTGTTAATTATTATAACATTTCAAAACATTTACGAAAATAAATATCTAAGAAAACAAATGTTTAAGAAGTAGTGAAACAGCCAGTCTACAAGCTCAATAGCTCATATGGCGGTGCGAAGCGACGCGTTTGTAGATCTGTCTAATTTCTCTTTTGGGACAGGCTATAAAGTTTGGGAACGACGTGCGTGGCCATCAACAACAATTTCTGGCATTGATCCATTGACTGTAAATTTCACAGTGAAAGTGAAGCAATTCACAAAAGTATAAAGGTCACAACAAATAGGTGAGCGGAAGCGATGTGACTGGAGGTGGCAAAGTCATTGACATTTTCTTCAACTTCAGCAAATTTCGCCTGCAGCACAAAACAATGACGATTCAGACAGAACTCTATAGCGTACACACAAACACTGCCTCACTGGTCGTTACACTTGGGCTAATAACTAGATTATTATAAAAAAAATAGCAGATTTACAATCTCAGAACGTGTCTCAATTGTTGTCAGATCGTAGGTCTGCTATTTTGGGCACAGAACACTGTCGTATGTCAAAGTACACATCAGGCAATGAGAAGCACTTGATGAGCCACGGTAAAAGGAACCCAGCATATAATATCCATGTATACAAAGCTTTACCAGATAACCAATTACAATACTATGCAGGTGTTCAAACCTATATGCGAGAGACAAGTTTATTCCCTCACTGTGTGTCCTCTGTGACCTCATAGAGCACAGAAGGCTATGATGTCACTCATTCATCCCCTGGTTCGCAGAACTTTTTATCTATGGAGTATAACATTGGGTTTCTTAAAATCGTCTCATATAAGAATTGTGGTCCAAAACAAACCAACGTTCTCTGGGGGAGGGCCCTTTTATCGTTTACAACAGTCAGTCACTCTTATCTCTAGCGAAAATTGTACTACATCAGCGGGCAGTAACATTAGCGATTTCTCGTCGTCAGTTGATGCTTCATATCCATACGAGTCACACCGCCACGATAATTTGTTTCAACACGCAGTCAGTTTTTATTTAGCCTCGGAAACCCAGACGTTCTTATTTCCAGGGAGAAAAAAAAAAGTCGATCACTCTGCTGATTTCTGATTGTCTGCACCTTTGTTAAATTGACGCACACATGCACACACGTACACACACACTCCTCTCTCTCACTGTCGCTCTAATTAATTAGTCTCATGTCGCAGCTGCGTCTAGATTCTCCCGGCAGATCCTGCCGGGAGCTGCCTATGCCATAGATTAGAAAGCATAGGTGGACCCCAGGCGAGTTCTTATTTGACGCAATATAAGATAAGTCTATCGGCATTCAGAAGGGGGTTAGAAAAAAAACGCAACCCAGACTTCGGTGCTCTATAGCAGGGGTTCTCAACCCGTGGGTCGCGACCCCTCAGGGGGTTGCCAAATTATTTTGGGGGGGTCCTCAAATTATTATTTTTTGCAACTTAATGGCTGGAAAATGGAAATTTTGCAGTCAGTTGTACAACACTATGGCATCCCTGGTGTCATTTATGTCCATGACATAATAATAACATAGCAGCGGGTAGGCTACTTGGCACGATTATGCGCGACCGCGACGCACCCCTGCCCCCCCACTCCCCAGCCATGCTGTCAGCTGGTCTGTGATAATAGCATCTATATGCCCTATAGAATAGCATCTTTGATTTCCCCCCCTCTCCCTCCTCTCTCTCCTTCCAGAACGGGCTGTCCCTGCTGCACATGATTGATTGATTGATTGATTGATTGCCCCCTCTCCCTCCTCTCTCCTTCCAGAACGGGCTGTCTCCGCTGCACATGGCGACGCAGGGCGACCACCTGAACTGCGTGCAGCTGCTGCTGCACCACGAGGCGCCCGTGGACGACGTCACCAACGACTACCTGACGGCGTTGCACGTGGCCGCGCACTGCGGCCACTACAAGGTGGCCAAGGTCATCGTGGACAAGCGGGCCAACCCCAACGCCAAGGCCCTGGTACGGACGGACGGAGGGAGAGAGTGGTGGGAGGGGGTGGAAGGGTGGGAAGGGAGGGCACAGTGGTGGAAAGTAACTAAGTGCATTTAGTAAAGTAATGTCTTTCTGAAATTACACCTCTGCATGGAGGAGAGTCGAGTGGCTGAGGAGTGGGGTTTTTGAGTTTGCGAGGGAGGGAGGGAAGACGAGAGGTTGCTCTTGTTGTCGGCACACCGGAATTTGTCAGAGCCAAATTCATTCATTCATTCATTCATTCATTCGTTCATTCCTTCGGGTGTCCTTGCAGAAAGAGAAGCTTGGCGCGACGAAAGCACCATTTACTCCACCATATGGGGTGTTGTGTGCACAGTACTGTATGTTAGCCTTTCACTAGAACAATTAAATTAACCACTTAAGCCCTGCTGTATACCTTCTTTCTGTTATTTTTGGCAATTATCGCCTGTAACGACAGAGACAGAGAGAGGGGAGGGGGAGAGAGGGAACTATAGGAAAAAGAATAGGAAACAGATGAGAAATGGATATAGAAGGAAGAAGAGGCTGAAAGAAAATGGGAGCAAACAAAGGCTGACTGATTTTTCTTTTCTTTTTTTCTTTTCTTCTTTTTTTAGTATTATTATTCTTTTTTTTGTCAGCCTTTTGCTTGGCAGAGGACAGCCATCCCTGTTCTGTAATGGGAGCAGCATGGGTGTGGTTAAGACTTGAGAGAGAGAGAGAGAGAGAGAGAGAGAGAGAGAGAGAGAGAGAGAGAGAGAGAGAGAGAGAGAGAGAGAGACCTCAAAACCCAGGGAGAGAGCAAGGGGCAGGGGGGGGGCTAGTCAGAGAGAGAGAGAGAGAGAGAGAGTTGTAAAGAAAAGTATCCATTTCAATGTAACATACTTTTTAAAGCCCACACAGCCAACTCTTTCCCTCACATGCTTGTCTGGTTAGCTGACAGAAGGCTGAAAAGACAGACAGGAAAAGGAGAGACAAACCTATTTTCCGACCCCAGGGTTCCACGACAGTCTCGCGTGGCGGGCTGCGAACCACGGAGCGTTTGTTGGTTCCGTATACTTTGGTTCTGTCCTTTTTTTCATCAGATGGTCTTTGTTTTTTTCCGTTTCATAGAATGGTTTCACTCCTCTTCACATCGCCTGTAAGAAGAACAGAGTCAAAGTGATGGAGCTTTTGCTCAAACATGGAGCCTCCATACAAGCTGTCACAGAGGTAGGAACGTGTGTGTGTGTGTGTGTGTGTGTGTGTGTGTGTGTGTGTGTGTGTGTGTGTGTGTGTGTGTGTGTGTGTGTGTGTGTGTGTGTGTGTGTGTGTGTGTGTGTGTGTGTGTGTGTGTGTGTGTGTGTGTGTGTGTGTGCGTGCGTGCGTGCGCGTGCGTAAGTCCTGCATGTCTACATATTTGTGGGTATATACCGTATCTGTGTCTTCACTTGTGGGCAAGTGAATGTGTATTTCTGTCTGTATGCTCGTTATCATTTGTGTGTGTCTTGGCAGCATCACAGTCAGCGCTATCTTCATTTTCTTTCATTTTATGTTTTTTTCAAATGAGCTTTTAGAGGAGCGCGGCCAAAGGAAGTGAACCTTTTTCCTTCTTTTGAACTCGGTGAAACATGCCAAAGCACCGCAGCAGCACAGAACAACCACAGACGGAACATGCTTCTGTCTTTTTTTTGGTTCACAACCTTCCCCATTCCAAGCCACAGTACTGTAAACACTGTGTGAAAAGATCTGTCCTCAGAAAGAATGACTGCACAGCTCAAATGTTTTTGATTAAACATCCTAACTTTGTCTTTGTATTAGTGGTACAGTATCTGATGTGATGGCGGTACACATACTATATTTCACCGTATGCATAGTCTCTAAAAGGTTATGTTCTAAAATCACATCTTTTTTCTTTTACCAAAATGAAACGGTCCATGTACGGGTGGTATAAGGAATGGGAGCCTTGCAAAGTCAGCCCCCAGATTTTGTTTCCGCTCGTCGCGTTCTGGCAAGGCTCTGTGGACATTTGCTCGGGTTGCGTTATACTCCGTCGATGTAAGTAGTCGATTGGATCAGGGTTTAACCAGTCAGAGCCACTGTAACCGCAGCGACGAAAACTCGACGGGTGAATCAAACTCCCACCGGATCCAGAAGTAGCCTCAACTATTTCTATATAGAAACATGGACTGGCCTCTTCAAGTGCAGTCATGGTCGTTGTTGTCATCATCTAAAGCTCGAGCAATAGTTTGCTTATTGGTCTGACTTCCAGCTGCTCAGTTGATTCTACAGGGATGTGTTCCAGGCTAATATCACGTATAGCAAAAAACGGAGCATTGCAAGATTCAGGCTGGCTGTGCGAGGCCAAAACGACTGGATTACTGAACATGCTGTAAATTGTAATATGCCAAAGAGATGATAGAGTGTAGAATCACTCATAATATGTGGGCACACTTTGCTAGTGACAGTGCATTTCACTTTTCATTTATCATTTGTTCTTCTCTTTCTCCCCCTCTTGCTCTACCCACCACTCTCTCTCTCTCCCTCCCTCCCTCTCTCTCTCTCTCCCTCTCTCTCTCTCTCTCTCTCTCTCTCTCTCTCTCTCTCTCTCAGTCCGGTCTGACTCCCATCCATGTGGCGGCGTTCATGGGGCACGAGAACATCGTCAGCCAGCTGACCAATCACGGCGCTTCGCCTAACACGACCAACGTGGTGAGTCTCTCCTGCAACGACCGCGACACTGACATGACTCGACTTGGTTGTCGATATATTATGATGTCCTGTCTGGCTGCTTCCCTTACCTCGGCACAAAATCTGGGTGGGAACCCCCTTTTGGTGTTTTAAACATTGTTATCATTTAGCTATTGAAAAATAGCAGATCTACAAGCTCATAGCGCGCCACCGAGTGGCGCGCTACGAGCTTGTAGGTCTGCTATTTTTGAAAAATCGTGAAAATATTTATTTCAGAAAACTGGAGGATTTAGAAAACGTTTTTTTTAATTTTGACGTCAGGCCTAAATAGACTGACACCACGGCGCGTATTCAGAGCTTCAAGCTGTGACTCCGCCCACCCCCGGGGGAAGTTGTGATTTGCTCTCGTTCACTGCAATGCAATTTGCGGCATTTCCAAAACAATATTGCGCAGAGTAGCGATTATCAAACGTATTTGCAATGCCATACGTTGAAAGATCTGTTGCCCGTGGACAAGGCACGCTACCTCCGCAAGTTAGATATTATCGGCATAGTTGTTTGTCCGTATGTGATTAAGGATTGGACCAAGTTGCATTGGCAGCCATAGAAAATTCTTACCCCGGGCTAAAACCGGATGTGACATTTGTTCCTGTCTAGCGTGGTGTCAGTCTATGGGTTAAACATCCAAAAACGTAGGAGTAGAATGATGTGCACGAATTTCTCGATAATCAATTATCTTACCAATTATTCGATTGATTACTTTTTCGATTGATTGATGAAGCGTATATATATATATATATATATATATATATATATATACACACACATATGCATATATACACTGTATAGAAAGAAAATCTTTCGTTGACTACCTTTTTTCACTGACGAAAACTGAATAAAGGAATTAATAGAAATTAAGCTATGATGACTGAAACTAAGACTAAATATATTAACAATTCTGCCAGCAAATAAAAACTAGACTAAAATGTTAGGGAGGGAATAGTGGAGAATATATCCAATAGAATCTCTACAGTTATTGTATTGATTGTTAAATTGTAAAATCAGCCATTAACATACGATGCCTACATTTGTCGACAAAATCAACTGTAGATTTCGTAGACTAAAATATTTAGTCGACTAAAAGTTGACTGACACTAAAACTTTTCAGATGACTAAAATATGAGTAAAACTAAATGAATGATTTCATTCAGAAGACTACGACTCAACTAAATCAAAATCAACACTGTGCCGATGACATCGTAGTCTTACAAGCACACGAGCTTAAGCTGTTAGCCTGTCAGTGCACGCCCACAGTCCAATAACGCTCCAATCAGCCTGTTAGCTTAACTCTCCAAACCACAGAGAAAAGGAGAGGGGGTAGTCGTGGGGGGGGGGGGGGGGGGGTAAAGGAAGAAAGGGAGGGAGAGACAGGAACAGAAAGAGAGGGTGGAGAAAGGAGAGAAAGCGGGTGAGAGATACTGGTCTGTTGACGAGGGGGAGAGAGAGGAAAAAGGGGAGAGCAAGAGTTAGCACAACTGGAATAATGTGATGGAGGGACAGGAGAGAGAGAGAGAGAGAGAGAGAGCATAACATGCACTCAACTGTTCAACCCTAACCGCTCGGTCGCCCACGCGGTGTGTCTGTGGCCACGTTACCGTAGAAACGGGGTATTAGGCGAGTCATTATGGTGAGCAAAGCAGAGCAGGGGGGGAGTCCGGGGTCCCTCTGTGTCTGTGAGTCTGTCTCTCGCTCTCTCTCCTTCAATCTCCCCTTCTGTCTGTCCGTCCGTCCGTCTGTCCGTCTGTCTGTCTGACTGCTCACATCAGCTCAGAGGCACAGCAGAGACAGAAATAGGCAGTGAGCATAGGTATGGTCGTGGCTGACTTTGTTTTGGAAGTAACACAAGTTTTGGAATTGGTTTCGGCGTGTTTGTGAGATAAAAAGAAGGACAGAAATACTTACTTAACTTTCTGGACAGAATGTGAATTAGTTAGTTGGTTGGTTAGTTAGTAGTTACTGTAGTTAGTTAGTTCTGGCAAGAAGCGTCTTGTGTGCGCGTACAGTATAACATGTGTGTACTCGATACTTCCTTATTCATTTGCATTTTCTAACATCTGTGCGTGTGCGTGTGCGTGTGCGTGTGTGCGTGCGTGTGTGCGTGTGTGTGTGTGTGTTTGTGTGTGTGTGAATGTATGTGTGAATGTGTGTGCCTGCGTGTGTGTGTGTCAGCGCGGAGAGACAGCGCTCCACATGGCTGCCAGAGCAGGACAGTCGGAGGTGGTTCGATACCTGGTCCAGAATGGAGCCAGAGTGGACGCCAAAGCCAAGGTACGAAGCCTGTGTATGTGATTGTGTGTGTGTGCGTGCGCTCGCTCGCGGTGCCCGCATGCGTGAGCGTTTGTCTGTGCCAAATGACACAGTAATTATACAGTTAGTGTTTGGGTGCATGTATGTTGGGGTGTGTTTGTCCGTGGGGGAGTGAGTGTGTCTCAGGAGGACACGTGTCTAATGACTCTGTTATTAGTTCCGTAATTCTTATATTCATGCGTTGGTTTATCCACTGTGGAAACAAACGGGGACGCTGTCATCAAACTACAGTACCACCCACAACTAAATACAGCACAAAATGCATGGTCGATTGGACAGATTTTTGTGGGGGGGGGGGGGGGGGGGGACACACACACACACACACACACACCGAGTAAAGACCCCTGGGGGACCCCCAGACAACAAAGCTTATAGGGTTTAATAAATGGTCAAATACAAATCACTGTTGTTGTTTATACTTGCAAAACATATCAGAGTGAAGATGTGGCCAAATTCTCGTCAAGGCCTATTATGTATTATGTATAGGTGAAGAAAAATAAAACAATTTCCGACTCCACTTATTATCCCATCAGAGAAACGTTGCAGCACGCTTAGTGAACAGGTACGAAAGGGTTTTTAATTAATAATTAACAAGGGGGTTTTTAAATGACAGCTCAGCAAGGAGGAGGACCTCCGGCTTCAAAGTGAAACGTTGCAGAATAGGATAATCCAGTGTGATGATGGTAATCCGAAGCATTTATCCAGCATTTATCTAGCTGCTATAAGCAATAATAATGACCTTTTTAATTAATTGTTTTTTTTGTATTCAGACAGCCAGCAATGGGTAGAACGCTCCCAACAAAAATGTAGTCTCTGGCCCAGGCCGTAGCGTAACGGTCTGGGCACCGGACTGGTGATCCAGTCGCGGTGTGCCGCGGGTTCGACTCCCGGACCCGACACGGCCTTTACCGCATGTCATCCCCCCATCTCTCTCCCGTTTCCTGTCAGCCTACTTTCTATCCCTTAAAAAATCAATAAAGGCGTAAGCCGCAAAAAAATATCTTAAAAAAAAAAAAAAAATGTAGTCTCTGTGACACATCTAGGGGCCGCAATCTGCATTCATAGATTTTCCTAGAAGCTTTGTCATTGGTCGATTTGCCTGTCTGCTTCCTGATTGGTTAGTCACTGCGACCGGGTTTCTTTTTTTCCCGACCAATGACAAAGCTTCTAGGAACATCTTTGAATGCAGATTGCAGGCCCTAGATGTGTCACAGAGACTACATTCTTTTTGGGAGCGTTCTACCCATTGCTGGCTGTCTGAATACCAAAAAGAAAAAAGAAGAAATACTGTAAACGGCATAAAAAACGCATGAGAAACATCAGAACAAACGTATCAGTCTGCAAGGACCCCTTACTGTTGTGTTCTCCAGGACGACCAGACCCCGCTGCACATCTCCAGTCGCCTGGGGAAGCCGGACATCGTGCTCCAGCTCCTGGCTAACGGAGCGTGTCCAGACTCCATCACCAGCTCCGGCTACACCCCGCTACACCTGGCCGCCAGGGAGGGACACAAGGACGTGGCCGCCGCACTGCTGGACCAGGGAGCCTGCCTGGACGTCACCACTAAGGTATATATACACAGTCAGTGGTGGGAAGAGTACTCAAATGATTTACTTCACCCATTTTGAGCCGGGAACCCCTTTTGGTGGTTACATACATTATGTTATAATTTTAGCTATTGAAAAATAGCAGATCTACAAGCTCATAGCGCGCCACTGAGTGGCGCGCTATGAACTTGTAGGTCTGCTATTTTTGAAAAGTCGTTAAAATGTGCCTCAAATCTTTCCGAAAATCATCAAAGTCATGATTTAGAAGGTTTTTTTTCTTTTTTCGATGTCAGGCCTGAATGGGTTAATTAAAACTATCAATACTGCAATGTAAAACTACTCTTTTACAAGTAAAAAAGTCCGGAATTCAAAGTGTACTTGAGTGAAAGTACAAAAGTATTGGCATCAAAATGTACTTAAAGTACCAAAAGTAGAAAGTACTCACTATGCAGAATGTGTCGCATCACGATGCACTGTGAGCGTTATGAGCTTGTATATCTGCTATTTTTGAATAGCCAACTAATGTGCTACTGTATAACTCTAAAATGACACAGATGCTTTCCCAGGTTGTAATGGGTTAAGAGCTGTGGCCGATTCTAAATCAGTAGTTTTCAAACTTTTTAATTCATCTAATAAATTCGGAATTAATCAACATTTTTCACACTTTGTGCTATTTTTGAATTGCCAGCACTGAAATCTAAATTGTCTCAGATGCTTTCAGATGCTTTAACTGGTTAATACTTCGTCATACAGCGACGCGTTTCTGAGCTTGTCGTTTTGAGCTTGCTATTTGTTTTTGCTTCTTTTGAAATGGAGTCCTGAAAAGTAACGGTTAGCAACCGTATCATTACATCATTACTCATATGTGCTCTTTAATGGCCGGCCTCTGGTGTTATTGGAAGAACTGAGGGCTCTGGGGACAACGTACAGTATGTGGTCACACCGCCCTAACCCTAACCACACACACACACACACACACACACACGCGTGCGTGTGCGGACACGCACACACGCACATGCACACGTATACACACACACACACTCATGTGCACACGTGCACCACTGGGCGCGTGTGGGCAGCGAGAGTTGGTTTCAGAACTTTGAGGTTGTCACCGCTCTGTGTTGCCTCATAACTGAAGAATCTGTGGCGTAATATACCTCGCTCTCCCTCTCTCTCTCTCTCCCTCTCTCTCTCTCTCTCTCTCCCCCTCTCTCTCTCTCTCCCTCTCTCTCTCTCTCTCTCTCCCTCTCTCCCTCTCTCTCTCTCTCTCTCTCTCTCTCTCTCTCTCTCTCTCTCTCTCTCTCTCTGGTTTTCATCATAGTCTGACTGCAGAATAACCCCCCCCCCCTCCTATGTTGTAATGACTTAACCCTTCAGAGGACATTGATGTGGCTGTATGTTAAAATAGCAGTGTGTTATTACAGTGGTTTGACCTTGTGCACAACAACTTTATGGAACTTTTACTACAAAAAGTATAATTATTATCATTATTGTTAGTATATATATATATATATATATATAGTATATATAGTATAGTAGTATAATAGTAACAACATTTTGTTGCTGTTAGGAAACCTAACACCATTTTTGAGGTTTTTGATTATTTTTCTTTTCATAAAGATTTTTCATTTCCTGAGAAATGAACATTT